>NC_138510.1:57334682-57794114 GCF_964252035.2 Podarcis erhardii
GCTAGCTACTCTGTTCATCATAATTCTCTCTGGCAAATCCATGGTGTTAGCAATGGCCAAGACAATCAGTTTGGCATCTTTCTTGGTTGGCCAGTCAAAGAGGTTGTACATCACATTCTGTTTTCGGGTCCACAGGAGATCAAGCTGGAACAAGGAAGAAGGGATGACAAAGTTACAAGCTCACATAAAATGGTCTACAAAATATGTGGGAAATCTGGTTTCAATCACAGGTTTGAACAGATTTATGTAACCTTGGGCAAGACTTGATCTGTTACAGATGGCCACATAAGGGGGATACAGAATAAAACACAGACATAGCCAGCATTTAAATGTACATTGTGTTGTTTTAAAAAATTAGCTCCCTTTACCTTCTCTACATATAGCTAAATGTACAAAATGGGGATGTTTCCTTTTTGTCAGCAATAAATTTGTCCTTGCAGAACAAACAACCTCATGGGTAGCTGAATCCCAAGGCTGCAATTAAGCCAGTTTCATGGTACAGATCAAAAAGGCAACAATCCCCTAGTTTTGGAATACATATACATCAGGTTAAATTTATTTCTGATGCTATACAAATCCTAGCATTACCTCATCTACAACAAGTATTACGGTTTTCCTTTTAGGTCCTCGCTTGCAGAATGTCTTCTCCAGCAGCTCAGCAGCATGGACTGCAGTTGCCTTCTGGCCTGTCAGTAACTAAACACGATTAAAAAGATGCTGAAGTTACAACCCAGCAATAAGTAGTAACTCATTCTGTTTTACCAATAGCACAATCCTATACCAATAGCACAATCCTATCCATTTCATATGTGAAATCCAACTACTGTATCTTAAAACTGCAAGCTGTTTTTGGGGTGCCTTGGCAAAAAAGGCAGCATATAAATGCAATAAGGTAATGATAATGAAAAATGTTTTCGCAAGCAAGATGTAGAATGAGAGCAGTCTTCACCAACCTGGTGCCCTCTAGATGTTTTGGAGTGCCAGCTGGAACTGATGGGAGTTGTAGTCCAAAACATCTAAGGGCACCAGGTTGACAAAGGCTGAATTAGTGGGCTAGTAGTGATTGGAGTGCTTTTTCGGTGGAATTGTTTTAGCTCCCTCTTCTGCTCTGCAGAGGTAAGTCAAGCATAAGGCCCGTCTGCTTGAGCAGTTTCAGTTAAAAGACTTGGAAAATCTCTTCCCAAACATAACAAAACATGCACTCACGTTCAAGATCTGCACGTAGGCTTGATGGGGATCAGTCAACTTCATACCATTGATCTCTATACACTGGAAAGACGGTAACTCGTTGTTTTCGGCTGCCTGCTCAAGACAACGAATGACCTCATGAACAGTTGCTGTTTTACCTGTTCCAGGAACCCCAGAAATGTACATGCACCTGAAACAGGAAGAGCACCTATGTTGTAAACATGTAAATCTGAAAGGCAGGGAGAATCCTGGATCCTATGTTCCTGATATAAATGTGGCCTTACTCTACATTAGCCCAGCTTTGCCTGCTAGGACTTTAACCAGCTCTTCAGCACCCTAGGCAGAAAATCTCTGAAACCTTTACTCAATCTATATAATACTATTATTAACTGAATATGCTGGAACTTGAACATGGGAGCATCTGCATATGAAACAGGTGCTCTGCCACTTTTCTGCACTGGACTTAATAAGCTCTCTTTTTCTCTCTCGATTAGCTCCTGAAGAACTTTGAAACAGGATGTGCTTATTTAACCACTCCTAAAAGCCTTTTCATAAAGATGAAACTACATGCGGGTTCGAACCCACATCTTTTTAAAAGCATCTGCCTCTAAGCACAGTGCCACAAATAAGCTTTATTATAAATCTCGGAAACTGTTTACTTTTTGGGGGTGGGTGGGGACTGGCATGATCTCCACATTATTATTTTTTAAATGAAACCCAGGTGTTCACAAGCAGCTGTTATGCTTCTCACTCATTTGAGCTAATCCCGCTCCCTCCCACCTAAGACACTCACCCTCCTGTCCCATCAATGAGTTTGCTTTCTATAAAGTTATAGATATCCTGGAACTCCTTTTCACGGCAGGGCAAGGACTCTGGGACAGCAGATACATGCAGCCTGTTTAAAAGAAAACAAAAGGGCAAGAGGGTTACCCAAGTGCCTTGTTACAAGCTTCTAAATCCCAGAAGAGGTAATGAATTCTTATCTAGATATGCAGAATACTCTAAAGAATGATTATTAGGGCCCGAGACTCAAAATTATAAAATGAAATTGAAACTGAATACTGAAACCAAGTTTTCAAAGACTTCTCAATCAAACATGAAACTAGGAAGAATGTGACGCGGAATACTAAGTATGTATCTATTTAAAAGAGAGAAACATGACTTGTACTGGAACCATAAATACCCTTTACACAACCCATCAAAAGTAATTCCCAGTTCTCCTCACTTGTTACCTTATCCTAGCCTCTTCCAGCACATTGCCAGGCTTCTGTGTGGTTTGATTTCGGCTGCGGATTCTGGGGGTAGCATTACGTGGGGTCTTGGGGGTTCTCGGCTCAGGCTGCAGAGAAAACTCATATCCATAAATATCAGTGCTATTGTTTTGAATATCAGCCAGAGCACAACTGGTCTCAAAATTTGTATACACCAAACATTTAAAGATATTAAGATCCCAAAATAGTAGGGATATACTTAGGTTTGCAACCAAACTTAAGGAGTTAGTTAAACAGGGAAGCAACAGATTGTTTGTTTGTTTGTTTGTTTGTTTGTTTAAAAATGGTATGAGATATTCTGGGCCTGTCCATATTGGAAAAAATATCACACCAAATGAAAACCCTATTGGATATGGCTTGTTCTTTTAATTTCCTAACTGTGCAATCCTATACGTGTCTCAACTCAGAAGTACTTAGTTCAATGGAGCTTATTTCCAGGTAAGAGGGGACTGCAGACTAACTTACCGTTCATCACATTTACTAAGGTAATAATGCTCAGAATGGAGAACCAGTTAAACATAAACAGCTACCATATTTTTCGCCCGATAGGACGCAACGGCCCATAGGACACACCTAGTTTTTTGGGGGGGAAATAAAAATTTTTTTTCTTTCCCCCTAGGTGCGGGGCTGGGGAAGCCCGAGCTTCCCCCGACCCCAGCCCCCAGAACAGGCTGCGCGAAGCCCGAAGCTTCTGGGTACAGGCAAGGTCTCCGCTAGCCGTGGGAGAGCTGCATCTCCCACGGCTAGCGGATAGCTTCCTGAAGCCTGGAGAGCAAGAGGGGTCAGTGCGCACCGACCCCCCTCGCTCTCCAGGCTTCAGCGAAAGCCTGCATTCGCCCCATAGGATGCACACACATTTCCCCTTCATTTTTGGAGGGGAAAAAGTGCGTCCTATAGGGCGAAAAATATGGTATATATTTATTTTAAATAGGATGCTTTTCTTTCTTCTCTGTTTTCTAATACATTCCCAAAGCTACCGAGTAAAGATATTTATAGATTCAGATATATTTTAAATTTATTTAACTGGTTAATGTTTATATTTTATTATGCTTGAAAATCTTGAAAACAATTTAAAAGAAAAAGCAACTGAATGTAGTAATAAAAAGTAACTAGGGATTCTATAGTGTTTTGAAATTGTATTGTGGCTTAAGCTTTTCATTGTATGCCAAATAAATTTTTCAGGTCTTTAAGGCACCACAAGGCTTTGTTGGTTTTGCTGCAGCAAACTAGCATGGCTAAGTGCTTCACCTTTATCCAAAAGTTAGATTTCAAGCAACAGGATTAGGTAAGAGGAAATAATGGGTCCCAAGAAAGAATGTTGAGTCCTTTCTCTCTGGAGTAGCTCAGTTGGTTGGACCATGGTGCTGATAACGCCAAGGTTGCAGGTTCGATCTCTGTATGGGACAGCTGCATTTTCCTCTGCATCGCAGGGGGTTGAACTAGATCATGGGTAGGCAAACTAAGGCCCAGGGGCCGGATCCGGCCCAAGTGCCTTCTAAATCCGGCCCACGGATGGTGAGGGAATCAGTGTGTTTTTACATGAGTAGAATGTGTGCTTTTATTTAAAATGCATCTCTGGGTTATTTGTGGGGCATAGGAATTCGTTCTTCTTCTTCTTTTTCAAAATATAGTCCGGCCCCCCGCAAGGTCTGAGGGACAGTGAACCGGCCCCCTGCTGAAAAAGTTTGCTGACCCCTGAATTAGATGATCCTCAGGGTCCCTTCCAGCTCTACAATCCTAAGGTCCTATGAACACCTATGTGCTATCTGTGGCAAAGCTCAGCATAATAAAACAAAGGTGGTCTTACTCCCCCCCCCCCCAGCAGAGAGTCACAATGCAGAGAATGGCGCCCATGCTTCTATGTCATTATACAGCTAAGAAACAGAGCCACTGTCTTCACAGATTGCTCTCAGCTACTACATTATGTTCTTGAGCACCCAAGCTTCTGAACAAGGCAGTTCACTAAGTTCATACAACTGCTCAAAGTAATTAGAGATCAACAAAAAATGGCAGAAATCTCTACTTACAGTGTTGCTTGGACCCTTGGCAGGAGTCCCAGCAGCCGCTTTCCTTGAGATTTTTGGAGTAGACCTCGCTTGCCTCTTAGGTGTACGGAGCACCTTGAAGTCTTCACCTTCATCATCGCTGCTACTTGAAGCAGAACTTTCCAAGGGGAAAATGTCATCCTCTTCCTCTTCATCCTTCTCAACTGTATTAAAAAAACTTAAGGCAAATGGATTTATCACCTCTTATGTCCTGTACACTAATGTGTTTTAAATAATTGCAAGTTCTTTGGTCGGACAGTATCAGCCGAACAAAAACTGAGGCGGCCGTGACAGTAAAGATCAATACGTTTATAATGATGGTTCAGTTTTGAGAAACCAGAAGAAGAAGAAGAAGAGAAGAAGGGGGTGATAACATTAAGGTACACCCCATATGATGAAAATATACACTGTTGGTTCTTTTACTATGTCCACATCAGCTCTAGACAAGAAAACAGAAGCGACATGAAATTTCTCATGGCAGATCCCAAACTCTTGTTCTAGAAGTGAACTCTGTGTTATTGAAAAAAGCTACAAATGGCCATCTATTCAAAGATAGCTTAATGCAAGTGTGGGAAACTTTAGGCACCAAATGCAGCCCCTTCAGCTCTCTCTGATCTGGTCCTCAGGGATTCTTCTTAGGCCACCCACCTCACCAGCCTTGCTCCACCCTCCTCAGGTGCTTTTGCCAGGTAGAATGTGCCCTTTAACTGTGAAAATGCTTCTTGATTGCCTGGATGAAGTATGGAGAGATGTGGGTGGGTGTAGAAACCTCTGACTTCTTTGTGGCCAGAATGTAACCTACTGTACAAAGGCATGAGTCACAGCCGGTGCCCCGTGGCTGTGCCCCTTTTGCCTCTGGTCTTCCACCAACACTGGAAGGTAGCTATCGGAAGAGTCTCCATGAGGAAATGTGGCCTTTAGGTTAAAGCTGGGTTACCCTCCCTGGCTTAATACGTGTGTGTGTGTGCGTGTGTGCATACAAGTGCACGCAGAAACACTCAGACAATCCTTGCACGTTCATTTCTGTAACAAAGCAGGCTCCCCTGGGCTGTGAACTGCCTGTAGCCAAACCGTCTGTAAAAAGAATACATTCTTACCTAAGGTGTTTTGCAATGCGGGCAGAAGTCGCCTGCACACATTTCCTGCGTGAACGAGGAGTCAGCGCTGGGCTCACGACTTCTGGTTCTTCACCCAATCTGCAAGGGAAAATGGGAGGTTTTTCTGACTTCATCATAGTGATAAGACACTGTGCCTTGATTGACAGAAAGCACTAGCTTTCTGAGTTCCCATCAATTGTCACTTCAGCATCTTACTGTAAAGTTTAGCACCACAAAAAAGTCAGCTATAGAACGCACACAGTGAAGCCAATATTTCTTGCTATGAGCACTTCAGCTTAGGCATGTAGTCTAGAAATCAGTTAACACTCAGTGATCTGGTTCACACATAATGACAAGCCAAACTATACTGGGGCCATGCAAATGTGCAGTTTGGACAACACACTAAGCCAAACACTGGCTTAGCTCAGCAAGGTGCAAGAGTAAAAAAAAACACTGGGGAGGAGCAAAGTCGCTGCAGACTCCCCTCCAGCAGCCTGCACATTTGTGCAGTGCTGCAAAAGCAGAGCTGGGCATACTGTGACGTGTGAACCCGGGCAGCATCTATATTGGCTGAAGGAGGGTCATCCATCCATGTTGCCGGTTACATGATACAGAAATTACCAAACCTCTGTATACTATATTGTCCTAGATATGAATTTATACACATAATAAGTAGAACTGATGTAAAACTGCAGTGATATATTTTTAAGCCTTCTTAAAATTTCACTTGCTTAATAAAACAGAAGGGGATATTCCTTAGGGCAAACAAATAAAAGATCCACAAACACCTCTAAAGATCACCCACCTTGTCTTTGAATTGACCTTAGGAATGGCTGCTTGGCTCTTTGAGACTCTGGATTCTTTGGCTGCCTTGCAAATCTTATCCTGTTTGTTTACATCATTTGAACTAACGGGAAAGAAAAACATAAAACATCCCTCTAAGAGATTTTTTGGGAAATAAATGTTAAAATTCATTTCAGTAAATTCTCCCTGGTTTTACCATAGGAAAACATATTGATGATACTGCGATTTACATTTTTAAAAATTGTATCCCAACTCTGGGATCACTTTGCAATGAAGGATGGGTTAAAATATTTCAAAATAAATACCCACAAGCAGCCTGGCTCTTGAGAATAGCACCCTATACATCCTTTCCTGGAAGTATGTCTCAGTTGAATTCAGTGGACTTACTTCTTACTAGACTGTGTAGGGTTGCACTGTCCATTTCCTAATTTTTCATCCTTACCTTTAATGCCTTTTAAATATTTTCTGAGTAGTTGCTTCAAGAAGGAAATAGTCAATGTGAGTAAAATATACTTTACATATAAAACTATCAAAATACAGTCCTACCTTGGATCCCCAACACCTTGCAAATCGAATGTTTTAGCTCCCAAATGCTGCAAACCCAGATGTGAGTGTTCCGGTTTGCGAATGTTCTTTGGAAGCCGAATGTCTGACGGGGCTTCCGCAGCTTCCGATTGGCTGCAGGAGCTTCCTGCAGACAACTGAAAGCTGCGCCTTGGTTTCCGAACGTTTTGAAAGTCAAACGGACCTCCAGAACGGATTCTGTTTGACTTCCGAGGTACCACTCGGAAATACCTGTTTTCTGTAAGATGGAGAAGCAGAGTCTGGAGGGCTTTTTGACTTCAGAAAAATAAGTGATTTGGATTTCTCAGTATCGACTAGTCAGAATCACCTTGTACATGAGGATTTTTAATTTTTCACTCTCTCTTTAAACAGCAGCCCCTTGTACCAGATCATAAACTAATATTGGAAAGCCCCAATTTCCAAAAGCATTTTGTCATGCAGCCCAGAGAGTTGCTCTACAAGATCTTCATCTTAGTCACTATGTATAACTGGTCCTCAGCCAGCATGGCTGATGGACAGGGAGGAGAGGAACTGTAGGCTACCCCTGTAGGGCAGGTGCTATTTGTATCTTAGATTTATTATTACTGCTAAAAATTAAACCTTTTTGAACGTTTATCGATCTGCTGCACAAACAAAAGCAAATTAATATTAATGTTCTCAAGCAAAGGTATTCTACCTCAAGAATCTTTGTCTCCTATTTCAACAGAATTTTTTTGTTAGATTAGTGTATGTCACACAGATGGCCACATTTAAGGGTTTGGGACAGAATGCTGACACTTGCAACTTACTCTGTGGCATTCCTTTTCACAGCAGAACTCCTGGCTTTCAAACTTGAAACTTGGTCACTCTGGCAAGGAGATGATAAGTTTTTGTTGGGTCTTTCAGACTTTCTTCCCAGTGGTTTGATGTCTAGGAAGAGGTCTCCCTCAGCAACAGCAGCACAGGGTATTTTTGGAGGAGAACCTTTAATGCCAGTAAATGTCACTTTTCGTTTGACGGCAGATTGCTCCAGAGGCTCAAAGAAACCATAGTCTAGAAGCTCAATCATATCTTGCTCTGCCAGCACTCTTCCAGGTTTTGTTGGACCTAAAATCCAAAAGTAGCAAAATGAGTAAGTTTTTAGCAAGGCAACAATCAGTTTAGAATTCACATGTGCCAGATGGTCTAACAAAAGGTTTTCTTTTGGTTAAGAGAACTCAGTTAATGCAGAACAGAACTTTCAAACAGGTTGGCTGCAATATGGCTCAGAGTTCAACCACTTTTTTGCCTTTGGAAAACAAATAGGTTTGTGTGGTTTTTACTTAGCACACTTCATCCCACAGTTCCTAACAACGCAATCTCATTATTTATGTTTCTATGTCCAGTACAATAAAGTGGCAGGACAGAATTCTATTCCCTCTCAATCACAAGCTTCCAAACCTTTATGGCAAAGCAACAGAAGCTCCACTGTTACCCCACAAAATCAAGATTGCTCTTCTATAAATGATATAAAACTGGGTGCTAAATAAGACATAATCCAACATGACACAGATTCCATGTCAGGTATTTGATTAGCTTTATTTGCACTGAACACATACAACTGCGGTCATAAATTTGGAGACCACCACTATTGACATTATTCAACAGGGGCTCAAAACATTAGTTTTGATTACAAATCTATGATTCACCACCACCACCACTTGAACAGGCATCCAAACTGAGGTAATATCAGTTGAACAGGAATTAACTGCTGGGTTCAATTCCCAAGATGTGAAATGCAAGCTTTTTTTTACCCAGTTTTGGGCCATTTCCCCATCCCCATCCCACCTTCTGAAAGGTCCTCTCACATGCAATACATACCTTTCAGGGGACATAAATCGGTAGCAGAAGTGAGCAGAAAACAGATGATTTACCCCTTGTCTGAGTACAGCACTGGCTATCACCTTTTGTTAACCATGGTTCCTACTATCAAATGTATTAGCTACTTGTGACAGAACACTTGTTTTCATGACTAAGGTCCAATCATGAACATGTCCAATTCAAGGATCACAGGTAGTCTGACTCACAGTAGCTTCCTCATCCAAAGACCTCATGACAGTATCTACACGATGGGTAGGCAAACTAAAGCCCAGGGGCCGGATCCGGCCCAATCGCCTTCTAAATCCGGCCCACAGGTGGTCCGGGAATCAGTGTTTTTTTACATGAGTAGAAGGTGTGCTTTTATTTAAAATGCATCTCTGGGTTATTTGTGGGGCCTGCCTGGTGTTTTTACATGAGTAGAATGTGTGCTTTTATTTAAAATGCATCTCTGAGTTATTTGTGGGGCCTGCCTGGTGTTTTTACATGAGTAGAATGTGTGCTTTTATTTAAAATGCATCTCTGGATTATTTGTGGGGCATAGGAATTCGTTCATTCCCCCCCCCCAAAAAAATAGTCCGGCCCCCCCACAAGGTCTGAGGGACAGTGGACCAGACCCCTGCTGAAAAAGTTTGCTGACCCCTGATCTACACTAAGCAGGAAAAAACCCCTACCATATCAGTTTCTCCCCCAAAAACTACCAAGCAGAACAAGAGAAATATTATACCATTTTACCACATTAATTCCTACTTTAGAATTGTTCAAGGGTATTTAGACTTATAATCTTTACATCACTATTCATAAAATTCTCTCTCTTCAGCCCTAGGTAAAACATTTGTCAGCTTCCAGAGCTAACAATGTTTTTGCAGGCAAAAATATGTGCAAGATCATTTGTGAACATACTATTCAGCTGCAGTTTTTTCTTTGCTCCTGGAATCTCAGTGCCAATGGCTAGTCTTTGGGAACATCTCTGCTTAGAGTGCGAGGATTTGGAGGCAGAATGTCTTGATTCTACTTCCATCATGGCGGCGCTGCTTTTTCTTGTACTTCGAGTGACCTTTTCGGTTTCTACTTCCAGAGAGCAATTTCTGCGTGAAGGAGTCAGGTGGTGCACGTTTGCAAAATCAGTGTTGTTGTTTTTCATTTTCACAGAGTCTTTCAACTCTGCCAGTAAGCTAAGAGGCAGTGGTTTAAACTTTTTTCCATCCCAAGATTCTCTTACAAAGAAAATGTGTTCATCATTTGATAGGTCAGGCAATGCTTCCAATGTGGTCAGTGGAATAACCTAGAAAGGTAGCAAAATATCAGATGATTATTTGCTCAAAAGAGTATATTCAAAGCTTAAGAACCGTGAAAATATGATGCAATCAATATAGCAAAACTTTCAATAGATCTTCAGTGCTTAATTTGTTCCGGAGGTCCGTTCTTAACCTGAAACTGTTCTTAACCTGAAGCACCACTTTAGCTAATGGGGCCTCCTGCTGCTGCCGCGCCGCCAGAGCACAATTTCTGTTCTCATCCTGAAGCAAAGTTCTTAACCCAAGGTACTATTTCTGGGTTAGTGGAGTCTGTAACCTGCAGCGTACGTAACCCGAGGTACCACTGTACTAAACTTCTCCAGTTATTGTTTAAAGCATAACAATGACAAATGGAAAGCTTTCCCCACACACCTATTAACATTTTCTTACAATAACGTAAACTCCTATCCTTAGAATTACCTTTCTGGTTTGAGTAATGGCACCAACTTGCAGTTTTCCTAGGACATAATTCTGTCTCTTACTATTGCTGAAAAACCCAAAGGCAGTGGTTCCCAGTCAGCTAAGTACTGCAGACACTCTGTTTTCCAAAAGCCAAGTCATGAAACCCCTACTTCTGAAAATACTGATATCTCTGTGGTAGTTTTTGCTATGTGAATGGTGCCACCGTCCCTCCAATATGTCCCAGTGCAAAACCGGGCCACGTTCCCTTGTGAGTCACATGGTCCACACGAGCATGGCACACCAAAAAAGAATGTCCCCGACAGTTGACAGATATGTGCCACAGACCCCCAATTTGGAACCAGTGCTGTAAAGGGTGTATGTGTGGAGATTTCATGATGGAGGAACTGCCACGTTCTAAGCCTGCCAGCAAACAGGGGGCAGGGGGAACTTTTTCTTATTATTGTCTGCCGTTTTGCTTCCCACCTACCACTCCCATAAGCACCAATGGGGGAGCTTAGTATTCTGTGGCTCCAAGTATTATGTAATCTACTCCAGCACACACAGCTTTGGGACTATGGCCTTGCCAAAGTTAATCTAATTGCCATAGTTAATCTAATTAATCATGGTTAACCTAATTGCCCTGTATGGTATGTACTAGCTGTTTAGAAAACGAATACTGAACAAACCCAATGTGTTTGCATTTAGATGGCGATTCATTTCCAAAGTTCAGCATATATTGCTGGTAAAGCAGTCTGCAGCACTTCAGTTCAAACAGCCTCACAAGTGAGATAGAAGCCTCTGCCTTCTTGCTAAGTGAAAGTGAATATTTTGGCTCATGGATTACTTGAACTTCTCCAAGAATACTGCACTGTAAGGTTATCAGCCAAACAAACACCATATAAGCATCCTGTGCCACAGCAGGGGACAATCAATATTTCCTGAAGCTGTAGGTAAGTCAAGCTGCAATGCCAATGGAAGACTATGAACTCCACTGGGATTCTTAGGCTCGTTTCTATGGCTTGCTGTGCCCAGATAGCAACTAAGCATCAACCCACACACTTGCTATTACAGAGGCGGCCAGCCTCAAAGATTAAACCCCTATGGATTCCCCCACCCAAAAAAACTTTTCAATACTATAAATCTGCATTATAACATTTCAACATACTCCCAAGGAACTTCCTCCTCTCTTGCCTTCTAACACATTATGTACATACTGTGACATTGCCAATGATATGTGTAACTGTTATGTCAGTATCCCGTTCAGGGTTTTCATTCAAAAATATCTCCTGTAGATCCTCTCTTCCCATGGATTTCCGTTGATTGAGAGGTATTTCTAGCAGGTGGGAGAACCACTCCACAACTGCACGCTTTTCATGAGTACCTGGAGTAAGTAAAAAAAAAACCCACACAATTCAGATCTGGGATGGCAAGAGCACTTGAAGCCTTTTAGCAGTATGATGCTTTCTTACGTTTCACTAAATTAAGGAGAAAGTCAACAGCAGCAGTCAAACTTGGTATTTTCAGGAAAGGCATTCAATATCAACTAGCCCCCACCCCCAGCAGCCTTTATGCAAGCCTTGTTAAAAGGGGGGCAGATAGACACATGGATTTTGGAATCCTGTTTGAAACTACCACCCATGTGGTCCCAAAGACACCCTCACACAATAAAACTCATAACAGGACAACACAAGAAATTTATTGGATAATAATATCAAAATGAATTAAAAATGTATATTAGGACTATTGTTGAACAATATTTGTAAATGAATGGGAAAAAATGAAGAAGAACAATTATATATAAAATGGACAAAGACAATGCGAAAAGTTAAAGACGACATAAAAAAGCCAGAAGAAGGAAGGAGAGAAGTCAGCTCGGGAGAGCAAGAACAAATGTGAAACATAATGTATGTGTATGTATAGTATGTAACTAAAAATTCAATAAAGATCATCTGGGGGGGGGAAAAAGACACCCTCACACAAAAGGATCTTAAGCTGAAGTCAAACTGACTGCTGTTCTGTCTGTGTGTATCTGAACCCTTCCAGTCTAGGAATGTGTACCCACACAAAGATTATAGAAAAATAAAGGATTTATTACAAAGGAACAGTCGTACCTCAGAAGTCGAATGCTTTGTGAGACGAATGTTTTGGCTCCCAAATGCCACAAACCCAGAAGTGATTGTTCCAGTTTGCGAACATTCTTTGGAACTTTTTGGAAGTCGAATGGACTTCCAGAATGGATTCCATTTGACTTCCGAAGTATGACTGTAGTTTTAACAATAAACCACAGCAGCATACATTTGCAGTACTGGGCACACATGTGAAAACAATATTCTAATGCAGGCATAGGCAAACTCGGCCCTCCAGATGTTTTGGGACTACAACTCCCATCAACCCTAACAGCACAAGTGGTCAGGGATGATGGGAATTGTAGTCTCAAAACATCTGGAGGGCCGAGTTTGCCTATGCCTGTTCTAATGCAAGCACATATCTAACTTACAGAAATAAGGGTTCTAAACTAAAAAAAGGGGGAGGGGGAATAGCTAGAGAAAATAGTTGCAAGTTTCTTCTCTTAGTGTCTGTTAAAGTGCTCCTGAAACATGTGAGCAGATGATAGAAGAGCTGGAACCCAGGCACTGAGCTCAGGGTTTTACACCTGAAATTATTCCAGGTATTTATTAAAACAGGATCACAGGGGGAGAGTTTCCCCCAAGTCTTAGGTTTGAAGTTCAGCAGTGAATTAAAGATGTTCTAGGAATGCACACAGAGGCTGCTCAGAGGGAGAGATAATCTTCAGTCTTGCAGATGATGCTCCTGGTCTTAAATAGACTTGAAGGAGATCCAGAAGTCTGTCTAGGTGAGTTGGCATAATGAAGGAGAAGAAGACCTGGGGGAATGGTCTTCCTGAGTGAATTAACTTTGAGAACAATGACTATGATTACTGTAGTTAGTCAGGGATGACTGACCCAGGTGGTTGCCCTGGGGGAATGGCCTTCCTGAGTGCATTTACTTTTTGAGAACAATGACTATGGCTTGAGGATGTCTGTGCCACTGTTCTATCTATTTTACATTTGCAGCTCTTATCATATTCCCTGTTGGTTGAAAGAGCCTGTCTCCTGAGTCTGAAGCAGAGGCTTTGGGATATCATCCCACACCTGGTGCCTTTTGTTTAATAATAAGCTATACTACCATTATTGCAACCTGGCTTCCTAATGACTTTCTAGATTCTCATGACTTCAAGCATAAAGAAATAAACTATAGGACTGTACATAAGGTCAAGACAAGAGGGTCACTTCCTATGGCCATCTACTATAGCCAAATCCATCTTTGGTTCACTCCTGAACTCAGCAGGGAGGCTAACATTGAAAGCTACAAAACTGATAATGCAAGTCAATCTACGAAAGCAACATAAGCCATTTAAAACACATAAAGCTTTTTTAAAGCACACAATTTAAAATGCATTTTTGCAATATGGAACTGTGTTCCAATAAAGATTAATAACCAATATAACATTCAACAGAAACTTCACAACCAAGGTTTCTTGATTTCTCATTCCCCTTGAAGGAATAATATATGGGTAGCAAATGTGGGTTCCTCTAGATGCTATTGGACTAGAATTCCCATCATCTTTGACCACGAGCCATGCTGGCCAAGGTTGAGGGTGTCCAACATCATCTGGAGCACTGGCTAACCCTAGAGTAATACCTTGCAAAGAGTGAGTAAGTATTGCTACTGGCTATCTTGGAAAAAGCCAAAATCAGAAATCCAATATACATAAAAAGTGTATACCAACATATTTTTTAATAAGAGGAAACATAATGAATATTTAATTATTAAGCCCCCAAATTAGCATATACTGTAGTTAACTCCTATAACATATTTATATTGCATGGGGCCCCGAATCCTTTCTACAGTACCACAGATGTTAAGCTATAGCCCAAAAATACATATTTAACAAAAATTATGGTATCACAAAAGTTGCTTAGCTTCTCTATTCTTCTAATTGTTGTTTGATCAATTTTTTATAAAATAAATGTTGAATAGTGGTGTGACATCTTAATTAGAGCTAGAAAATAATAATAATAATAAACCACTTACCATCTTCATATAACTTTAAAAGTCTTGCGACAAGGAACTGATCCACATTCTCTCCTTCTATTAAAATAAACTCCCCTGGGAAAATACAGATCTCACTGACATTTTTCGATTTAACAGATATCCCCCTAGGAGATGAAGGGTATAAATTGATTGCACATTCTTTACAGTTAAGGAACAACACTGAAGACTGACAGTTTAATGTGTAGTCATAACCATGTTGACTCAGAAATAAGTCTACCTGAATACAGTGGGGCTTTCTCCCAGGTAAATAGGGTTAGGATTTCAGCCTTAATCTTTACCTCTATTACCCCCCACCCCCAATTTACATTCCAGATCTACATCCTTCAGCTTTCAGAAGCTTCTTCTTCAAACAATTATACCCTTTCTTCCTTATTGCTTCTTATAATTGGAATTAGTTCACAAATCAACATAACACTGCTCCCTCTCTTTCAAACTCTCCTCAGAAGAACAAACTTTTTCATAAAGTCTGGATTTAGCCATAGCCCTCACTCCCTAAATATGTAGTACTTCCTCCCCAGTTACTCACACTTCCTTCTTCCTCCCTTCTATCTACTATATCCACTCAGTCAAATTTAAGACTGTAAGCTCCTCAGGGCAGGGGCCTGTTTTTCTTACTTTGCAAACTGCACGCACACCGATGGTGCTACATAAGCACATTCCACTAATAATAATTACAACAGTATTGTTACATAATCACCTTTTAGTACTCCATTAATAATGAAAGCCACTCAGCCTTATGCAAAACATAATTTCCAAGATTGCAAGTTTATGCTACATTTATACACTGGCCTCAAGCCTACACAGCTTACCCTCTAACAATATACAGACCAAAGAATACATACCTGTAAGAGGAAAGCTGCAGCTGCTCGTCTTCAGATATAGCTTTTCCAAGCCACGAGTAGATACGCTTTTTCTGGTTTCTCGTGTTCATGGTTTCTGTGAAGAAACAGAAATATGAAGGTGCAAAGATGCAAAATAGGTAAGAAAGCCGATTCTCGAATTTTTAATCCGTTTCCACCCCACCCCAACTCGATTCTTAAAAGAATCCACACAGAGACCAATGCACGTGAGGATGGAGGGCGGGCGCCTCTGCAGCCCACCCGCAGCTCTCCCGCCGGCCGCTGAACTATGGCATTGACACTCCGATGTCGCACCTGGTTCGGACTACCGTACCTCGCCGGCGAGGCCACAGCTGCTCCACAGACCCGGAGAGCGAGATTCTGCCGCGGGACCCAGTGGGGCGCGCGCGCGGTTCCTTCCCTACGTCAGGATGAAACTTCGCGCCAAAGCAGACTCGCCCCGCCCTCTGAGAAGGAGGAAATGAGCGGCTGGTTAGCGCCGCGGCCGCCATGTTTTTTTCTGGCTAGGCGAAGCTCAGGAAGGGCGGCTCTTTTGCCCACTGCTAAGATGGCAGGCCGGAAACCACTGTAGGTGCGGGAGCCCGCCTCTAGAGGAAGTGAACCCCCCAAGCGGAAGTGAAAAAGGGGGGAACGCGTCTCTCGGTGCGCTGGTCCGGTACTTCCTTTGTCTCCCCTCCTCTGTTTCCCCCTCCTCTCTCGCCAGGCCTCTACGCGGACGGGTTCGTGCCGGGCCGGACTTCGGCTATGGCAAACCGGACAGTGAAGGACGCGCACAGCATCCACGGCACTAATCCTCAATACCTAGTGGAGAAAATCATCCGCACTCGCATCTATGAATCCAAGTATTGGAAGGAGGAGTGCTTCGGCCTCACAGGTGAGGCCTAGGGCGTCTGGGGGTGGAGGAGGAGGGGTTCACTCCGTGTGGGGAAGTTGGGGAATACCTGCCACTTTGGTGGGGCAGTTTGGAAACCACACACCGGGGGAGAGGTGGGTGAAACGAGGGCACAAAAGCCCTCCAGGGCCAGAAGATGCCTGACTAACCAGTGTTATAAGTTAGTTTCCCTTATATCACCTGTCAGTGCTTTCCCCCCTAAAAATAAAAATGTTTAGGGGTACTCTCATTTTCCTACTCCTAATGATATACTGACTGCACCTCAGTGAGGCCAAACTTAGATTCACAAAACGTTTAGGGGCATGCGTACCCACTGGGAAAAAAGCAGTCGCCTATTAATATTTTTAACCGGTGATCGAACCACTTGAGGTAATACCTGAAGTATCGAAAGCTTGGGCTGGCAGCAGTCATCTGAACGCTTATTAAGAATCCAAATCCTATGCATGTTTAAAGTTCCATCACCATCATAGTATTTTCTGGTAGCAAATTCTCTAGTAACAGTAAACCAATCCTCCTAGTTGACTAAATATACAACTTCCAGCTTAAACATGAGCAATTGGTCTTGCTCTAACTTCTGAATCTGAGTGCCTTTTCATATGATTCCTTTCATAGCTGAACTGGTGGTGGATAAAGCCATGGAACTGAGATACACTGGTGGAGTTTATGGAGGAAATATAAAGCCTACACCATTCTTGTGCTTGACTTTGAAGATGCTGCAGATACAGCCTGAAAAGGATATCATTGTTGAATTTATAAAGAATGAAGATTTCAAGTAAGAGAAAATAGCTAGAGAAGTAGTCTAGAGCTGTGGTTTCCAATTATTAGCAAAAGCCTTTCTTGGTGTTCAGATTCACGTTAGACGGCTCTCATCTTTACATCTACTCATTTTTTAAGTCATTACCCTTACTGTGCAAGTTTCTTTAGTCAGTACTCACAGAAGGATTCTTCTATGATACAAATGTTTTGCCTGTTTGGAGGTAATCTTGTTGCCATTGTACCTCTCTAATTTTTCTTGAACCTAGAATCTGCTATGTGGCACATGAAGGTTACATTAATGAAAAAAATTGGGTATAGTTTCAAATTCTGAGCTGAGAGCATGTATTCCAATGAAGGAGCGTCTCCACCACCACCGTTCTACCCAGACACTGAGGTACAGCGCCAAGGGCCTTCTGGCGGTTCCCTCACTGAGAAGCCAAGTTACAGGGAACCAGGCAGAGGGCCTTCTCAGTAGTGGCGCCCGGCCTGTGGAACACCCTCCCAGCAGATGTCAAAGATAACAACAACTACTAGACTTTTAGATGACATCTGAAGGCAGCCCTGTTTAGGGAAGCTTTTAATGTTTGATGTATTACGGTATTTTGATATTTTGTTGGAAGCTGCCCAGAGTGGCTGGGGAAACTCAGCGAGATGGGCAGGGTATAAATAAATTATTATTATTGTTATTATTAGTAGTAGTAGTAGTAGTAGTATTGGTGTTGTTGTTATTGTTATTATTTATTTTATTTGGAAGAATAATAATTCTAAATTGCTATTTTTGTGTTTACTAATTTTTAGGTATGTAAGATTGCTGGGTGCATTGTACATGAGACTGACTGGCACTGCTATAGATTGCTACAAATACCTAGAACCTTTGTACAATGATTATCGAAAAATAAAAAGCCAAAATAGAAATGGGGGTAAGTGGCTCAGTTTCATAATTTATCTGGTCAGCTCCTGCCCATCAACAAAGCAGTCGTTAAGTTAGGTGGTATTTAATCAATTTTACCAATGTAGATAGCATCTGTGGACTATGTTGTGTAGGAGTCTTGATGTTATAGTCTTAATTAACACTTATTAAATTATCTGCTTTGTAAGGAACTATTGTTTTTGCAACCAAGAAGCACAGTATCCACAAAATATTATCTGCAATATTTCTACTCCTTTTATACTGTGGTTTTATTTGGAAAATAGGACTAAATTGTTCAATGTTTATTTGATCTTCAGCCATACCCATTTTGATTTTTTTATTGTAGATATTGTAGTGATGCTCTCTTATTTTTTTTCCAGAGTTTGAACTAATGCACGTGGATGAGTTTATTGATCAACTGCTCCATGATGAGCGAGTTTGTGATGTCATTTTACCTAGACTACAGGTGTGTAATAGCTTGTAACATGCTAACAATAAAAATATGAATCAGCCCTAAAATACTACACATCAGAATACAGTGGTACCTTGGGTTAAGTACTTAATTTGTTCCGGAGGTCCGTTCTTTACCTGAAACTGTTCTTAGCCTGAAGCACCACTTTAGCTAATGGGGCCTCCCGCTGCCGCCGCACCACTGTAGCACGATTTCTGTTCTCATCCTGAAGCAAAGTTCTTAACCCGAGGTACTATTTCTGGATTAGCGGAGTCTGTAACCTGAAGCATATGTAACCCAAGGTACCACTGTATAATGGTTGGAGGGGGCAACCCAAATCTAAATTTGGAAAAACAAGACCTTTGTGAGTCAACCCTATGTCATCCAAATGTGTATTGCTTCCATTGAGAAATGTTGGTTGTTGTTGTTATTATTATTAGAAACGATTCAAGATGAACAGGTGACATCAAAGGTTGCAAGGTTTTTAGCTGGAGCAATCAGAATAAGATCCTCTATTTGACTGTTGATTCAAAACCCTAAAATGCATTTTATATAATTGACTTTTTATTTCTATTCTTTGTATATCGTATTGTTGTTTTATTGCTATGGCCAATGGCTGACACAAATTAAGATTCATTCATTCATTCATTATTAGAAACGGTATGTCCTAGAAGAGGCTGAACAACTGGAACCACGAATTAGCGCTTTGGAAGAAGATATGGATGATGTGGAGTCCAGCGAGGAGGAGGAAGAGGAGGATGAAAAGGTTGAACATTTGTGTAGCTCCCCTGAGGGCCTCTTCTATAACAAGAGTACTGACATATTGACTTTACATAGTGCAAGAAAGCATTTCTTATATGGTGCTCATATTGCTAAAGAGCTTTAGAACTGGCCTTAGCTATTGTTATTTTATTCTTAATTGTTCAGTTCTGGTGTTCTACAAAAGGAAGATCAGAAGACTGTCCAAACTTTACTTTATTCCTAGAACTTTTTTTAAAGCATTGAGTCCTTTGTGCTTCTGTAAAATCTTTTTTAAAAGTTCATTTTAGAGATGTTGCATTGAACATAAGGGGTTTTTTTCCAGAATGCTTTGCTTGCAATATTTTCAGATGGAGCGAGTTCCCTCACCTGATCACAGGAGAAGAGGCTACAGGGATCTAGACAAACCCCGCAGATCTCCAACTCTGCGTTACAGAAGAAGCCGAAGCAGATCTCCTAGAAGGTAACATATTTGGAGCCAGCAAAATACTTTTAACCAACTTAATGCTGTACCTAAAACTATTGTCAGACTAACATTTCTCCCCCCCCCTCCCTGTTAGGCGAAGCCGATCCCCGAAGAGGAGAAGGTAGGAGACTTACTAAATTATCAAGCTGATTTTTAAAAAAAAAAAATTGTGTGAACTTTACACTAATAGCCTGTGTCCCTACAGTCCATCACCACGTCGGGAAAGGCATCGCAGCAAGAGCCCAAGGCGACACCGAAGTAGATCTAGGGAAAGACGCCACAGATCAAGATCTAAATCTCCAGGTAATTTTATTTTGGGGAGAGGGAGTTGTGGGTGGCTTTCTGGCATCTGTTAATTTACTCTCCCATTTCTACCAGTACAGGGGGCCAATCTGTTTATAATATGATGGCTTGGATCCTCAGTTCCAGCTCTGTTCATGGAAGCTAAATTATTCCTTTCCATTGCTGCCCTTGGTGCCACATACAACACTATTCTGGAGCACCCTTGAGCAGAGGTTTACTCACAGAAACTAGGATTCAAGCCCCTAACGAAGTTAAAGTTGATTGAGTCTCCCCTGTTACCACTCTGCTTTACTTGATGTTACATTCAGGAGGAATTCTCTGTAGAGAACGAAATCAAAGTAAAGATTTTGTATCTTGTCTCAGCAGGGCATCATCGTAGCCATAGACATCGAAGTCATTCCAAGTCCCCAGAAAGGTACATATTTCATATTACTTTTAAATGATATTATTATAAGAGGTCTTGCTTACAGATTTCTTGCTAGGTTTTGTTATCCGCCAACAACTTTTATGTATCTATGAATTCAAGATTGATTGTATGTATCTTGGAAAGATATTTTTAGGACTTTTGTGATTATCATAATCACTGTATTAATATCCAGAGGTGAATTTATCACTACGTGTTCAATTTATTTGTTCCTGAGAATCAACTGAACAGTGAGTTACTTTTGTTCTTCTTTCAGATCTAAAAAGAGCCATAAGAAGAGTCGTCGGGGAAATGAATGAACCTAGAGAGTTCAAGAATCTGAGCCACCACTTCTTTTCTTGTAGATATCAGGCATCAGGATGGGTAGAAGCTGCTGTGACAGCTAATAATTTTTGTATTCGCTTAGTATTCACAACGTTTTCTTTGACAACATAATATTCTTTGTTTAACTTGTGGGGACATTCATTCAGTGTATGTTCATATGTTTTTTTCCTAAAAGAAGTGTGTAAAAAAATTCTTTTGACAGCCCGTACTTGCTTAAAACTATATAAGAGCAAGGCACAATGAATTGTTTAAATTCATTGTGAAACCTATTGTGAAAGTCTTACTTTTGTAGTATTTGTATAACAGTTTTTATGTAACTCATAATTTTATCAGCCAACAAGCTGTTAAAAAATGTACATAATTCTATAGGGAATTGCTTCAGGTGTACTATTGTAACTTCTTTATTAAAATCTTTGATAAACAAGCTGCAGAACAAATGTGCTGTGTAACTAATTATTATTCAAGGATGCTTCAACAAGTATTGATGAGCTTAATTTTCAAAAGGTTGGAATGCAGTGTTGTGATTTAAGATACTTGCACCTTTTTTTCACTTATCTCCCAATAGTGTAACCCTGTATGACTAGCCAGTGTTTCCCAACCTTGGGCCTCCAGCTGTTTTTGGACTACAATTCCCATCATCCCTTGCCACTGGTCTTTCTAGTCAGGGATGATGGGAGTTGTAGTTCAAAAACAGCTGGAGGCCCAAGGTTGGGAAACACTGGACTAGACAACATCTCTGGGCAATCTTCCCTCACCCCCTAACCAAGAATTAAATGACACAATAGAGGGTTAACCCAGAGGTGGCATGAAAAGGGGCAAAAGCAGCCATAAGAGTGTGAAAACAGTGTCTTAAGAATCCCAGGAGCCTTTGCACTGACCCTTGAGGCTGGTGACGAGTTGGAGTTTGAGCAAGGAGGTTTGGAACAAGTGATTGTGGTGTTTGCAGGTTTTTCAATTGTGTTCCCAATGTACGCGATTTCACTTAAATGCTCAGTGCTCTGGAACATAACCCTCGCGTAAATGAGGAGTTGTCTGTACACTTTTTTTGTTGGGGACCATGTTCCTTTGGGCACAGATGCTGGCAAGGAATGACTAGTAATCTAATTGCATAGGCATTTCAAAGGGGAAGTTTCAAATGGTGAAGTTTATATATTTAGATGCCAATTATATGGAGTCCAAGATACTATTTCACCCTAGTCTGCAGTACTTTAAAAAGGTTTAACAGAATCCAGCTGTGTATACAAATGAAAAATTCTACTTATGATTTCTAATTTTGCAATTTTATTTTTTTCCTTTTAAAAAGTTTTTGGCACTACATTGTTCTGTAAAGAAATGACAATCTTTAACACATGAAATCCCTTTCTAATTTCTTTTTAGAACAATAGATATAAAGTCTGAACCAAAGTATGAATAAAGCTAATAGAAAATAAACAACTTAATTTTAAAAACTCTCTTTACAGTTTTATCAAGATAAAATAAAACACAGTTCCCCTTAAAAATAGGGTAATAAAATAGATGACATTTGTATCACTTCTTGTGATACTGGTAAAAACTATATTTTATATCTATGTACAAATGATACAGTTAAAAACAGTTTTAAATAATCTCTTATCTAAACATGTTGCAATAAGATTTGAATCCAGAACCTGATTTCTTCCCATCCCCTTAATTAAACTTCATTTTTTCTGCTGAATGAAATTCATGTTCAAGTGTGGGTGTCCTTGGGACAGAAGTGAAAACCGCTGGTTGTTCTGCATCAGTAAGCCAGCTGAAAGAAAATAGGTTACAATTATTTTAGCAGAAACTATCCAAATCCAATTTAACATTTAGGTTGAAAGAGAGTTTTAAAATTCCTGCAAGTTTAGCAGCAGAAAGGGGCACTTATGGAAAAGAAATAGGCTGACATACTTGTGGACCGAGGCATGACTATCAAGATGGAACAAAAATTGCAAGGGTGAAAGAAGAGTGGTTCTCCAGATATTGTTGGAGGCAAACTCCCATCACCCTCAGCCAGCATGACCAATCATCAAGAGTGATGTGAGTTATGGGGCCACAGGTTTTCCACCTCAAGATAGGGGCTTCATAAGATGCCCCAAAAGCTTGGTATCTGGGATATCTACTTGCACAAGCAGGTTCACGTTTAGTTAAACCAATGAATTATTTTCCTATTAAACAGGCAGAGAACAGACAGTGCACAGCAAAGAATGGAAGTGGTTAATACAGATACAGTAAATTCAGAAAAGACTGCAGCTTTTTATAGACAAGCAACCTAGAAAAGATCTCTTGAGTGAGAGCCCAGTATGACATTGCACTAGCACAACAGCTGTTCCTAGGAGACCTGTTCTTATCACAACAACTAAAACCAAAACCAATAAAAATAATAGCAGAAAGGTGAGAAAGTTGCTTCATGAAGATACTACCTTGAGGGTAGAAAGGTTTATTCAATGGATAGCTGGCATTTCCCTGCTGCATGTAGTTCGGAGAAATATTGTAAGGCCACGTCCCTCGCAGGAGAGGAAAATGGGCTGGGGTGCCATGGTCCCAAGGAACAGGAGGAGGAGGAGGGTTCGCTTTACCAAACTGTCCTGGGAAGCCCTGATCTAGTTTTCATTCAAAAATGAAAAGGAGAGAAAAGATTACTGTATTTGAAATCACCAACCTGTAGAGCAAAATGCACAGCAGTAACAAGTATTTTTTTTAATTATGTTTCTCTTTACTTAATTTTATTTTTGGGCCCTCTGGAACAGCTTGGGATGGGACATGGGCAGCTGCACTAGGAAAGGGAAATCAGAAGAATTTAGAAGGGCTCCCCTGTGGAAGTGCCTTTCTGCTTGTACAAGATGATTTTGGACCCAAGGAGCCATGAATAGACTAAAAGTATCCATTGCTGCTGAGCTGCAGGAGCTCATGGTGTTATAATACGTAGTTCCCTTCTGCATGCAGAAAGCAATCTTAAATATGCATACATGGATAAGAAATACAATAGAAGGAGTTGAAGACCTGCGGGTATAGGGTGGAATATAAATTTAATTAAAAATTAAAATTAAAGAGTCATATAAAACCAATAGGAGACAATCTGCTCCATTTTACATTATTCACCAAGTGATGGTGATACAGTTGAGGTTCTGCAGTGGTAAAGGACAGGTACTCTATTACTCAAGAGGCGCTTTTATTACCATTCATTTTTTGAGGTCCTAGCACTGAAAGCTAGTTTCTGGCCCTGGCTCAAACTGAGCCTCAGAAGAGTACACTGATCTTTTAAGGAAAGATGGTGCAAGGTTTCTAATTAGCTAGGATGGGATCCAAAGGGCTGTACTTAATGTTCTGCTCATACACTGAGGTCCTTTTCCTTGACACACACACCTCAAGCTGCTCCTGAAGCACAGTATTAAACACAGCACAAGGGGACGCAGCTCAAAAGGAAACTGGGCAGAAGTTCTTTCTACTGATGCACAGAACTCTTTGAAGCCCATCCCTATTGAAGTTCAGACTCAGATTTGGAGTCAAAGTTTCTTGACAGAAAGCTCAAACTATTATCTCTTTAAATAACTTGTCAAATGCTATGAAAACAGCCTTCCAAACCCAACCACTTTTTATGTAGCCTAAGCAAATACACGGTGATTCATCTTTTTCCTAAAAGGTTCCTCATCTGCACCCCAGAATATACAGCATAGTCAGAATGAACAGGTTCAGAAACGTTAAGCAAAGAAACTGTCAGTATTTGTACAAAACAGGAGACAAGAGAGGAGAGTTACCTGAGTTCCCCACCGTGCCATTGTTCACCAGTGAGCTTAGAGTCACAGGGTTGTGCCAGTGTCCCTCATGAGTACTGCTGGGGATTCCTACAGGCCTGGCAGCAGGCTGTGCAAAGATGATACTGGGATCATTCAGGCTTACGCTGCTCTGGTTATTGGGCGGGCTGCTGCTACTGCCAGCCCTCACAGAAAAAGGAACATTTGCCGCGTGAGGAGGATTACCCGGTGCAGAGTGAATAACAGGCCACGAGGTGTTAGGAAGTTGGATTTGGTGGTGGTGGTGAGGGTGGTGGTGGTGAGGGTGCATCTGAAATAGTCCCAGGTTAGGCAAGGTGGCATACTGACCTGGGGGAGATTGGGGAAAGTTAAACAAAGGCAGCTGGACCTGGTGGGGTGGTTGTGCCCCTTGCTGGGGCTGCAGAGCATGCTTAGACTGGGATATTGGTTGTGGCTGAGTCTGGTTAATGGAGGTTGGTGGAGAGGAATTCTGAGTAAATTGCTGAGGCTGTGGAGAGTAAGATGACTGACGCGAATCAGACTGGAGAGGGGAAAAAAGGATGTAGTTTGTATTAGTTCATGAGTTAGTTAAGTGTTCCATTTAAGCACTTAATGCTAAAAAGTCTTCACAAAGGAGTCTCTTGAGCTCTAGGTTTACTAAACTACTGTCTTTGAGTTGAGATAGGCTACATATAGGGCTGGACTATCCATTGTGAGGACTTTTTATGAAGAACTAAATTCTTCATGATTGCAAGTTCAGTTAAAGCAGGCTTCCTCAACCTTGGCCCTCCAGATGTTTTGAGACTACAGTTCCCATCATCCCTGACCACTGGTCCTGCTAGCTAGGGATCATGGGAGTTGTAGGCCAAAAAACATCTGGAGGGCCGAGTTTGAGGAAGCCTGAGTTAAAGTATAAGGTTTAACTGACAGCAGATTCACCATATTCACCAGATGACCTTAACTTAATATATGAAACATGAACAAGCTTTGCTGTTTGTTCTTCACTTCATTGGGGGAGCAAACAATCCAGGACATTTTCGTTAACTTCAATTTTACAAAATAAAAAAAATCCTTCCAGTAGCACCTTAGAGACCATCTAAGTTTGTTATTGGTATGAGCTTTCGTGTGCATACCAATAGCAAACTTAGTTGGTCTCTAAGGTGCTACTGGAAGGATTTTTTTTATTTTGTTTCAACTACGGCAGACCAACACGGCTACCTACCTGTAACTTCAATTTTACAGTTCATCTGAATCAGGGAACTATGGTTACAAACTTCAGAACAATCTAAGATATAGTTTGAAGTTGGCTTTATATTTTGACTTGTTCCAAAGCTCTTAACCATAGTTTGCTGGTTCATAAAGCCAGAAATTACGGTTAATTTCCTAGTTTGTTTTCTTGGTCATACAAAGGGACTGTGTGGCCAAAGATCTTGTTCCTATATCAGTTTATTAAAGCAAGGTACTATCATCTGAACAAAATCATTCTGTAGAATAAGCCCTACCACTGATAAGCAGTCACTTAAACTCTCACTGGAATAAAACATGTAACTTTAAAAATGTCCTACTAATTTTCAGTCACCAATAGCATCTTAATTCATTGGCTCTTCCATTTGCTCTAAATTGTTGCTTCAATCCTTAAATATGCAAGAATCTGTACTTCTGAACTCTACAGAGGCCTTTTTACAGCAATAAACTTCACAAGCATTATTGTTATATTACTTACACAATTGAAATTGATTTCTTATATAAAATTTAATTCAGAAACACTGAATCAAATGAAACTTACACATTCTGATGTCTGCCTAGCACGTAAGGGTCTTTCCACTTGTTGTTGAATTGATCCAGTTACTTGCTGAGAGTTTACAAGGCTTCGGACTAACTGGGTCCCTAAGTGATAAAGCGTAAATAATGTGTTTAATACAGGTTAAGAAACCAATAGGCTGTGGTCCAAAGCAATGATATTATTTATGCAGCCAAAGACAAAATTATTTATGCAGCCAAAACTTTATTTGCTGTATCTATTGCAACAATGTCCTCTGCCAGAGAGGTCCAAGGAAGGCAATATTGGCTCCTGTGAATAGGGTTAGAGCAGGTATCTTCAACCTTTTCAGACCAAGGACCCACTTTTAACCCAAACATGCATTTTGAGACCCATTTCTTAATATTTTACCATATAGTGGTGTTGCTCCTGTTATGACCCACCTTGGATCAGGCTATGACCCACCAGCTGAAAACCAAAGAGTTAAAGAATAGGAGGCAAATCCTGCATCAGTCAGCAGGAATGCAAACAATTCCACTGACTGGACCATGGGTAGCAAGGCTGGAATAAAGGACAAACAGTGCAGTGCTATGCATATCTACTCAGAAGTAAGCTCCGTTACCGAGAGCACCGTTGCTTCTTTGTCTTGACTGTTTAAATTCCGGACAATCCCTTCGAACGTGTCCTACATCGCCACAGATAAAACATCTCTTTTCTCTAGTCTCTCTGTCTTCCTCCTTGACTTCCTTTTCGTCATCTCTCTCATTCTCCTTTTTCTTCACTCTAAATGGGGACAGGTATGCAAGCATTGCTTAAAAGTATCCTTGAAACTGTGTGACTTTCAAACAGGCAGCCAAAGCCTTAAGATTCATTTCAATGTCCCTGTGTGGACAAAAAAACTGGGAATCGCATCACCCAAAACATGGTGGTGGCTTTACAGAGTTACTGCACATTCCAGCTGGGCAGAAGGTGGGGGGCAGGATAATGGTTGCACCTGTCTGAAGCTGGTGCACACACTGTCCCTGATGGCCCAGGGCTGGCTTGGGTTGCAATGGATTTCTGGCTGGCTTAGCCCAGAACCCAGAAAGCTATGTTTCTGGTCTTTTTGTTAGCTGCCACTGTGAGATCCCATCATAGGGTCTTCCACCTACCAAAGCAGTGGGCAGAAAAGGAAAGTGATGAGGGTGTCATTTGGCAGTCAGAATCCAGTACAGGTCAGCAGGGCATAATCCAACCCCTTCCCACCCACTGCAGCATGGTGCAAAGGAAGTTTGTACTGCTCAGTAAGCTGAGGAAAGATGAGATGTACTGTTTGCTGCAATTTCATCCAAAGCCTACAGGACCCAAATGATCCCTCAAGTTAACCTCAGCTCTGAATTGCCACACATGGTTCCTCCCATACCCTTTGCTTTATCATAGGCAAGTAGCCACTGCACTTGCCCTTCAAAGCACAAAACATTTATGGTATTGTTCATGAAAACACAGGAAAAAATACACAAGTGGTAAGTAATTCACTAGAATACTTAGCACTGTTTTACACCAACTCCTCTGCCTAGTTATGAGTTCCTTCATTGGAAAGATAAAGTGATTTACTTAAAAAGTTTTTGAAAGAAAATTTAAGAGAGTAAGGTGCATTCCTGAGCCAAACGAAATTATTTTCTCCTCTTTTCTTGCATTCAGCATAAAAAATTTAAACTAGCCATGTGTTTATTTTCCCAACCTCCTTTTTTTGGGGCAGTCCTTCATGTAATGACCAATTTTGCCACAGACACGGCAGCACCTGTCGTTGGGTGCCAGTTCTCCATCAGTCAATACTTTAGAGTTGAAAAAGTACTCCTACAAGGGGGAAAACAAGCTATTACCTACAAGCTCTCCGTATTCACTTTCTTTGAAGAGAAATGGGGAACAGGGGGGAAAGGAGGGAGAAACAGCAGTTGCATATCTCACTAAGTAAGACATTCATTAAGAAGAAAAGGCAAAAGACAAGGTTGATATTTTCATATTTACAGTCTTGTAAAATATATTTGTAATAATACCAGACAGGGTTTTTTATAGCCTTATTTTTCCAAGAAATACAAAGTAAGTGAAACAAGCAATATGTTTTACCCTAACAAACCAACTAAATACAAACTTTCAAGTTTTGCAAAACCCAATCATTGTGGTCACAAGGAGCTAAGATAGCATTTACTCTACACTATTCTCAACTGTTGACTAGCAGCCTGGGATTGAATGCATGAGTTTTAGCTATTTGTCTGAGGTACATGACTTGAAATTCAAGTGTCTGGAAGAAGGACAGAGAGGGAGGAAAGGAGGAGCAACAGTTCATTAGAACTGAGCCCAAGAGTAAGACATTCAGTGTATGCTTGCATGTTTATGCAAGATAAGCTGTGAGAAACTGTGTTAAACACAGTCCTAAAAGTGGAAGTTCTCATATCCTGCTGTTGTTTGTTCAACACCAATACAAACATACACAAAATGTAAGTAATATATCTTGGAAGTAAAAGAACCAACTTGATATTTTAGGGTTCTGTTAAGACCTAACTGTTAAGCCTTGAGTTTTCAGTCCTACTGATTAACAATTATGACCAAGATCACTAAACCAATTATGAAATTAAATTAAATGTACTCAAAAGGACCCATAGAAGTGCAATAAAGGTACTTTGTGACCACAGCAGAAAAGTACAAGTTACAAAATAAGAAAACTTACAGCTTCTCTTCCCAGCACCGGATAGAAAGGAGTACCAAATAATTTTCTCCCATTGATTAATGCCTTCATTATGAAATTGGTCACTGTGAAAGGAGAAAAAAAAGCAATTAAAGAAGTGTCACTTTAGAAATTTATTAACACTGAATAGAACATTTTTCAAGTCTTACTTTTTCTGGATACTCCTGCACCCAGGTTATGATTCAAGTCAAAAGGATCTGAACAGAAGAAATAAACACAGTATTAAAGGAGCAGGGGGGGAAATTCCAACAGCACTTAATTTTGCTGTTAACAAATACTGCTGGTGTAAGACAGGCAAGTAACATTTTCACTAACATTAATAGAAGTTCACTTATAAGTGAGAAATTCTTTCAGGGGGATATATCCTTTATGTTAGATATTCCATAAGTACCTTCAATGGCAATGCATTTGGACGTCCACTGTTTCTCAAATGTGGTTAACAGCTTCTTCTGACGAATGCTGATGACATATTCTTTGAAGTCAAACTCTTCAGTGTAAAATCGCAGTAACCCTAACCAGAGTTCTCCCAGTGATTCTGTGTTTTTCCCAAGAGAAGGTAAACGGTTTTTCTGTATAAAAGTTATAGCAGATAAAGTACTTTATTGTGAACATAATACTTTTAAGTTTGGGATGGTTCCAAAGTAACACATTGTGAAGTATGTGGCATCTATCTATTGCAAAGCTGGGCCGTCCTGAATGTACATCTATGTGGTAGCAGGGAAAAGGAATAAAAGCATCTTTTACATTCATAGGAAACTCTCTACCTGTGAAAGTTCAGGTAAGGCTACTTCCTCTCTTAATGTGCTCATTGCAGAGGCAGATAATTCACTGGATATAAGAAGCATTGAAAAGAGAAGACTAGCCCACTTCCATTTTGCACTATATGTTGACTGAGCATCTTGCTTACTAGTGATCATCAGGAGTAAATAGGCATGAGAGCATAAGAAAAACCTTGCTGGATGAAACCACAGACATGTCTAGTCAAGCATCCTATTCTCAGTAGCAAACAGATGTCTATGAAAACCAGAACACATGAGCTGGATACATCAAGTTAAATTTGTTTGTAGAAGAGTCTTACAAACAGTTTTGCTGAAGATGAATGCTGGGATTGGCAATAAAAATAGCCCTGTGCTATTTCTGTAACCAAAAACCAAAGTGGCACATTTCCTGTTTAATAGTTGCCAAAATGCTAATTCTATAACTTTTTAAAGCTCTTGCTGCCACTATCTAATTTTGTACTTCTGAGACTTTCAGCTCTTCATTTCTTTACCCTTCCCTTGTCCAACAGATTCTGTAGAAAGGTGTTTTGTTTTTCATTTGTGCAATGCCAAATATATTGCTGATGGTCTTATAAAAAAAATAATTAAGCATATATATGTATTTGTGATATAATACTACTACACCTAAGAACTCAATTACTATTCCAGAATTAGGACATTACCAGTTCTTCAGTATCATCAAAAAAGAAAGCATTCCATCCATCAACCATTCTCTGAGGGATCTGTTGTCCATCAAATATCTAAAACATCATGAAGAATAAAGGCAGAAAATGGGGTGGGGTGGGGGAGGAGAGGGTAATGAACAAATCCAAAATCAGAAAGTATTCTCTCTTTTGAAAAGGATGAAAATATCACAGAAAATATTACTATGGCCCAGATGGATGTATTTGCAAACCATTAACAGTTAGTTCTGAAACAATGCTGGGACACATGCCTTCCTTGACCTGAAATGCCAGATTGTGGGAGTGGGGGCAGGGAGACAAATGATTATTACATTACTTAGTGGTGATAGGAATGCAGTCCATATATGCTCAAAAGGAGACTTGCACTAAACCTGTTTATGACACCTCAATTTGGTTAAGGGCTGGGTGGAGTTCAAATCAATAGCTCACCATTTTTAACTTTTTAAAATAATCAAGATAAAGAACATTTCGTGCACTACTTTGCTTGAGAATGCTCACATTCTTCCTCATTTATAACAGCTTCACAGGTAATAAAAGTTCTGACATAAAAAGTACTTCTCCGTTGGAATTAATATGCTACTCAAGGCAAAGCATCAAATACAATGACTGCCCACACATGTATTTCACATCTGAAAAGCAAAACAATCTCTTGTGTGCAATTATTATGTATGCTGCTTTTAAACTAATATTGAGGAGCACATTAATTCCTTCAGCAGTGGAATCCTGTGATGTGTGAAGAAGCTGGAAGAGTGGCTCAGTGTGATAAGACAGAACCCGTGAAGTGGCATGGGAGATATGCAGTTGCAACTTCAACTCCTTTCCAAAAAAACAAGAGTCAAAACTGGCCTCACATACAAAATGAACTGAAAAGAAACATAATTCTCTAGCCAATCTTCCAAAGCACATTTTCCTGAAAACCTACCTCTTGAAGAACTGGGATTACTGGTGGATCTCTCTGTTGTAAGAAGTATAACACCATTAGGATATAGGCATATGAAGACAGACTTCCTCTGGATGCATCTCCAATATCACAGCGCTGGTCAAATACATTTTGAATATAGTGAGCATTTAACAAGATGAAAAAAGAAAAGAAGTATTTTGTGATGCTGCCATTTCTGAGAATGATATTGTCAGCCTCTGGCATGCACATAACCTAAGTCAAACAGGCACAAGGATACGATTTCTGAAAGTGCTCATTTGTGTGACTACTTCCACATGCCCCTGATGACAGTGGACATGCTTCTAAAGCAGCAGTACCCATGTTATATTAGAAACCACTTTTGAAACTCATCAGAGTTCAAATATCATACATGGCATGTATGTCTGCTCTTCAAGGAAAAAGGTAAAGAAAAAATCCTACTACGGATTAAAGTACAGCTTTAGATTCTGGTAACTATGGATTTAATTTGGATTAATGGGGCACTAATTTACTATACCTAGTTCTAAAGCCAACATATAAACCCACATTCTATTATTGCAGCTCAAGTAATCTGTCAAACAGATATAATCCAACCATCAACAGGGACTTTGAAAACCTAATTCTGTATAGGCCAGTATGATTATATATACTACCAGTAGCTTCTGCAGAAATATCAGACGCTGCTGGAAATCAGAAATTTCATAAGCTTCCAGAATTGTAACTGTTCAGAAAACCATTTAAAAAACAAGTTGCACTTGAACTGTCATCACCTGTTGGGGACAGAAACCACTGAGCACACATGGCAATAAGCTAAAGTTGCACGTTATTTATATTTACCTTTGCAAAAACTTTCATTGTGTATCCCAAGTATTGTACTCTCGGATCAATGGCTGCGTATGTTGCAAGCATCCTTGTGTTGTGCTGTGCCTATAAAACAAAGTCCAATGGTTTGGGTATCAGGCTTTGGGTATCAGGCACACTTCAATTTGCAGACTGAACGTAAGAAATGTTGCAAAACAATGCATATTTACATTCTTACAAAATTTCAGGCAGGTCACAAACATAGCCAAAAACAAATTCAGAGGAAGAGGTCACACTTCCAAGCAATGTGTGGGATCCCAACAATTGCAGGCCCCTATGCCCTCTGAATAACAGCTCTTGATGAATTTAAAGGAGTGAAACATACAGGTGAGCTTTTGACCAAACATCTGGACTTTTACTGAAGATGATACTTGCCAGTGTATTGTATAAGCTGATATCCCCTTCTAAGCCACTTCGTCTGTGCTCAAATTTTACTATAGGCACTTTGGCTGTTGTTATAGGCAGGATATTTCTTAAACCTGATAAGATAAGGTTTCAAGATGTTAAATACTCTCCTTAGCCAAAGAACACATAAAAATGCATATAAGCAGCACAAAGTTCCATACACATACCTGGATGCTTCTTAAGAATCTTTGCCAAATTTTCAATAATTTCCTTACAGTTTAATTTCTAGGAGAAATAAATAAAAAGCCTGTGTTACCTACATATTCCCACAAAGAATTCAGAGTAACCAAGTACTTTGAACATATATGCTACAATAATCTCCCTTCAACTATATAAAATGTATTTTAAAAAGAACTCCAAAGAGCAGGTTTAAACATCTCAAGAACACAATATCTCAAGGACCACCTCTCCCTATATGAACCGACTCAGACCCTGCAATCATCATCATCTGAGGCCCTTCTTTGGGTCCTCCCCCATGAGAGATCTGGAGAGTGGCAGCACAGAAATGGGCCTTTTCTGCAGTGGCTCCCCATTTGTGGAATGCTCTCCCCATGGAGGCTCACCTGGCGCCTTCATTACATTATCTTTAGGCTTCAGGCAAAAAAGCTTATCTATAATCAGGCATTTGGCCAATTCTAAGCCCTTTTAAATGTGTCTGTGGGAGAGGGATTACTGGTTTGTTTCCCTTTTGTTTTTGTTTTACAGTGGTACCTCTAGTTATGAACTTAATTCGTTCCGGAGGTCCGTTCTTAACCTGAAACTGTTCTTAACTAGAGGCGTGCTTTCGCTACTGGGGCCTCTTGCTGCCGCTGCACCGCCGGCGCATGATTTTCATTCTCATCCTGGGGCAAAGTTCTCAACTCGAGGTAACTCTTCCAGGTTAGCGGAGTTTGTAACCTGAAGCATTTGTAACCCGGGGCACCACTGTATTATGTATTTTGTGTTCTCATTTAGTATTTTAATGCTGTGAACTGCCCAGTGATCTTTGGGTGAAGGGCAGTATACGAATTGAATAAATAAAATAAAAGCAACAATAAAATACCTCTGCATTTTCATGGCCTTCTAGTGTCATGCAAATATCCAGGTCACTGTCACGAAATCCAAATCCATTTTTTGAAGAGCCAAACAGGCACAGCCTGGCCTTGTCTGATCAAAAGAAAGAGGGTTTTTTAAATAATAACTTTAGACTCATTCAAAATATAACAGATTGTACATTAACTTTAAACTTCCACAAAATTCGAGAACAACTGAATTTATATTCCACTACATTTTGTAAGACAAAATAAACAATATGATTCAGATTATTGCAGACCCAGTATAACCACCCAAGTGTCATCTTGCCACATCTGCCAGACACAATAGTATTTCCAGTGCCCCAAACAAAGCATGTTTTAATACCCATATATTCCATCACTTTTCAGTAATAAATAAATTCAAGATGTGAGGAAAAACACATTTCTGATTTCTTTAGACTATTTTTCAAGTTCTATTAATGTACAAATCTTGATTCTTGTTTTAATATTGTTACTCAATATGTCTGTCAGTTCTCTGTTTCTCATTTGTGGTCATGAGCTTGACGCCAACTCCTTTTCTAACCTTCTTCTCCATACTGAAAACATTTAGGATATCTTCCTAAAGGATGAGGCATGGCAAACTAGATTTTCCTTGGCATCAGCTGGCTGATATATAATCTCAGCCTGCAGATACCTGTCTGCCAGGGAAAGATCCAAGTGAGGAAGGAACTATTGCACATGCACTTAACTTCAAAAATTAATATCTTCTATTAACTTGCTGCCAACATTGATTTTAGATTCTTCTTTTTTAATGCTTCTTTTTTGTATTGTTCCTATAATAATATAAAACATTGGTTTGAGTATTAGTGTATATAATGTTTTGTCCTCAAGTGCAAGGAAAGATGGTATACAATGTAATAAATAAATACAATGAGAAAATAACTCTCTTGGACAACTGCAAAATAACAAATAAATTGGATGTTTTTAAAAGTTTCCTGTTGCATACCATTATATTCTTTTCGAATAAATCTTTCCAAACTTGCCAGAATCTGTTCTCGGTTTTGTTGCTCTGAGAAAGGAGGCGCTAATTCATCTAAACAAACAAAAACCTAAGTAAGCCATTCAGCAACATCCAAGTGTCAGAATTAAATATCCTCAAACATTTCTCTCACTGAATATTTTACTGATCCCTGTAATTCATTAAAGTCATCTGGTGATGGTATTTTACATTTAGGATGCAACCATATCATCTTAAATATCAGACTAAACCCCTGAAAGGAAAGCAAAAGAAGAAACAAACTTATGTGTTGGCCCTGCAAAATCTGTCCATTACTAAAGATACCTTGGTTAACAAAACCATGCAACTCCTTGACGCTTTGGAAACTTACATTTGCCAAACCCACTGCAAAGTCTAAAACATCCTGGTGACCTTACTGTAAACTAGAACATATGAGTATACACTACTTCCAATCACAGAAGAATGCCTTCTTTCCACTGATTTAAGCAGGGAAAATACCAGATTAATGTGGTTAGAGTTCAGTACCCTATTATTAACTATTGAAGTAGTACTCACAACCAGGTCAGAATAGCAAAACTTTACTTACCAAAACACCTTTTACATACTAGATCAAGTATTTCTCTAAATCTACTTGTCATTGGTGGTAGTGGTTTTAGATCAATTTTCTTAAAATCCTCCGGGCAGTCATTTTTGGAATGGCCATCCCTTTTGCAGATACTGCATACTATGGTTGGTGGCTATGGAAGAAACAAACAAAAATGTTTTATTTTAAAATATATTTTTTAAAAAGTGTTATTTTCCTTAAAGATATGCAGCATATTCCAACAGCTCCTTCATGGATTTGACTGTGTCGACCACAGCAAACTATGGCAAGTTCTTAAAGAAATGGGAGTGCCTGATCACCTTATCTGTCTCCTGAGAAATCTCTATGTGGGACAAGAAGCTACAGTTAGAATTGGATATGGAACAAATGATTGTTTCAAAATTGGGAAAGGAGTACGACAAGGCTGTATATTGTCTCCCTGCTTATTTAACTTATATGCAGAATTCATCATGCGAAAGGCTGGGCTGGATGAATCCCAAGCTTAAGATTGCCGGAAGAAATATCAACAACCTCAGATATGCAGATGACACAACCATGATAGCAGAAAGTGAGGAGGAATTAAATAACCTTTTAATGAGGGTGAAAGAAGAAAGCACAAAATATGGTCTGAAGCTCAACATCAAAAAAACTAAGATCATGGCCACTGGTCCCATCACCTCTTGGCAAATAGAAGGGGAAGAAAGGAGGCAGTGAGAGATTTTACTTTCTTGGGTTCCATGATCACTGCAGATGGTGACAGCAGTCACGAAATTAAAAGACGCCTGCTTCTTGGGAGAAAAGCAATGACAAACCTAGACAGCATCTTAAAAAGCAGAGACATCTCCTTAATGACAAAGGTCCGTATGGTTAAAGCTATGGTTATCCCAGTAGTGATGTATGGAAGTGAGAGCTGGGCCATAAAGAAGGCTGATCACCAAAGAATTGATGCTTTTGAATTATGGTGCTGGAGGAGACTCTTGAGAGTACCATGGACTGCAAGAAGATCAAACCTCTCCATTCTTAAGGAAATCAGCCCTGAGTTCTCACTGGAAGGACAGATCCTGAAGCTGAGACTCCAATACTTTGGCCACCTCATGAGAAGAGAAGACTCCCTGGAAAAGACCCTGATGTTTTAGTCCTTACTGCATAATAGCTCACAAAAACTCCAGAAACTCTGAATAGTGGTCAAAATGCTAAACGCTGCTACAATACATAAAGGCTTTATCTACTGTGGGTGGTTTTTTAAAACTAGTTCAGGAATGAAACTAGTTCACATGAAAGTGAGATTAAAATATACTTTTTCAAGAAATATGTGCTTTAGAGGTAAGACAGAGGCATTCTCTCTAGCACTATTATGTTTCTCTTTGATTTCATCAAACCAAAGGAAAATACAGAGAATCCATGAAGAGCTCTGCTGTGAATTCAACAACTCTTGGCTTCTGGAAGAATGTTAGAAAGTGGCCCTTCTGCCTCTAAAAGAAGCAATTTAGTTATCTGAAGAAAGCTGGCCTGGTAGAAAGGACTGAAGCTTCATGAAGGCAGATTCATTCTTCTTTCATCAAGAGATTCCTCACTGTTCTTAGGATTCACTGCAGTGAAGGTTAAGTCAAGTAGGAACAACTTGACACTTAAAAATGTCAAGAGAGATTTGTCTAAATGTCTAAAACTTTTGGAACAAATTGTTCAGACCTATGGCTTTAGCAGATTTATTCTATTCAGCCTTTAGTTAAAGAAAAATTGAGAGGAAGGCATCATTGCCATATAGATAGAAAATATCAAGTGTCTTCTGGTAATGAGAGTCAATGGAATCAGTCTGCTGACAAAAACATTTCTTTAGCAATGATCTTAAAACACGGTTAGAGAAAACATTTTATTTTAAAAAGTTAAAGTAAGTTTTGAGTCTGCTTTACCTTTCCAGAAGTCAAAATAAATTTATCAAACACATAATGCATATCTTCTGTGGTGACTTCATCTTTACTGTCTTGAATTTCTGCTACTGCTTTGCAGTTGTGCGAGGTAGCTGATGTGCTGGTGCCTGAGCACATACTCTTCTGTGGATACTCCGTTACTGAAATCTGCAGACTTTCAGCATCAGATAATTCACTAACAGAATCTGCATCAAGAGACCTATGTTCACTAAAAACACAATGTTGGCTTAGCTCCTCTTCATCTGAAGGCTCTTGATCGTTCTTTGCTTTAGATTTTTGTTGTAGTTCACAGCATTCATTAGTACTTAGGGACACAGTTTCCTCTTTGTCTTGAGAGTCTATGTTTTCAATTTCTGGCTTTTTTACCAGTAAACTTTCCAAGTTCTCAGTACATCTCCTGGATGTAGGTTCCATTTCACTACATTCGTTAGACTCTTGTATAATACAAGCATGGCCTGTGTTCTGCTTCTCTGTAATGTTGGCCTGCTGTGGAAGGCAACAGTTGGTTACAGGTTCTCCAGTTTTTTTGCTACCAATTTTTCCCTTTTCCTTCTTCTTGGTATCCAGTTTAGACTTACTCCCATCTTTATTCTGTGGACATGCAAAATATTTATATGCTGTCCTGAACCTTTCCAGGATATACTCAAATACCATCTGGCTGTTCAGGCTCCGTGCAACATTTCTTTTTAGTGCAAAAGGATCTATAAAAAGACAAACCAGTAATACATTTGCTGCTGTTGTTCAATAGGACCTTCAAGTACGATATCAACATACCATATTTTAAATAGGGCTGCAACATTTTACTTTATTAATCACTTAAAGCGTAATTATTGAAAACATTTTCATTTTACTAAAAAGGTGTACCTGGTTAATCAGTTGACACCTTTTTTATAAAGAAAATTTGAAAGCAATTAAAAAAACTGCAGATGGGAACTGCCATATTAAAAAATGGCATTCCATATGCAAGCATGTATGTTTCTCAGAATTATTCCTGTTGACATATGCCTGAATCGTCTTAAAACAAAGAAAGTACCCCCTTTTTAGCTTTCTCCTTCATATTAACTTTTTCTCATTTTTATTTATTTGCAGTATTTCTATCTTGCCTTTTACCCCATGGTTGCAATGCAAACCCTTCAAACTTAATAAATATAAAACATAATAAATATAATAAATCTGAAAAAACCTCATGTGATTTCATTAATCAGGTCACAACCCTGATCTGAAATTATGTAAATATTATACTGTTATCCACAGATTTTATGCAGAATAACTTCATTTGAATATTACCATTTTTCTTACAGTGTTGAGTATTGTGGTTTGGTTCACATGTAACACTGAGTCAAAGAATGGCTACACATGAACAAGCGAGTGTTAAGATACTTAGAAGAAAAAACAGAGCTACTTTGCTCCTCCCCAGATCCTGCTACTGCTGTGCTACCCAGAGCTAAGCTATGGTTTCACTTAATGTAACATCCAAACTCAGGTGTACCGTTTGTCTTCCCAGGTAAGTGGTAAGCCAAGAACCAACTTTGTCTACAGCTGGTGGTTCATCTATAATGCTAAAGCCAAACCATAGCATAACATAGCAGCAGCAGGACCAATTTTGGTGCAAACCAGCTGTGATTTTTCCCTCTGAATACCTGCATGCTCACTCACTTTTACCTATGGTTTGGCTTAGCATTACATATGAACTGGGCCTAATATAAAAAAAATACAGGAATAACAAGGCTATCACTCATTAGGGATTTATCTCCAGTCACAATATTCTGGCATAAAAAAATGAATAAAAGGGAACGGCATGTTTCCTGCCTCAATAGAATTATTGCTTATAGTTCAAGACCAGCAACTTGAGTCCATTTCTCCTCTAGAAATACAATATATTTAACTACAGATATATTTGAATACAAATTCAAAGTAAACTTTTTAAACTAACCTTTCCAAATTATTATGGGCAGATGAGTGCCAGTCAACAAAGTCAAGTATATGACAGTTATACAAAGAAAAGCTGTATTTTCCACATTTGTAGCTAATGTAGCATAAGACAGTGTTTTATCTACAAAAGTTAGATAAGTAAGGCAAGAGTTCCCAAAGTCTCTTTACAAAATGCAGTGCCCCACCTTCAATGGCTATTCGCCTTTTAGGCCAGGTTTTGTTCTCTCTGGTTAAAAGTTCTTGTACCCGTATGCTGATAACATATTCTTCCAAAGCAAATTCCAGTGTATAGAACTTCAACAATTCTAACCACAGTTGTCCCAGAGATATCTGGTGTGGTGTTTCCAATGCTAAAGGAGACTGAAAGAAGCAGAAAATGGAAGCTTGAATTTCTGGTTCTTTGGTCATTAAATTTTATCAAGAAAAGAGTCAAGAAAGAAAAGAATAATTTCCATTTAAACAGACTCGCTTACCTTGCCATTCTTCTCCTTTGGATTAGTTTGGGTGTCTGTTTCTAAGGATGCTGCACTCTTGTTACCACCTCTGTGCTGTTCACCTTTAGCTTTGCCTTCTACACCATTCAAATTTTTCCCTGCTCCATTGTTTGATGGTTTGTATTCCCATACTACCAATTTTTCATCTTCTATGCCCTTCAGCTGGTAATCATCAGCCTTCTTAGAATCAAAACCTTCAATCTAAACAATGCAAAATAAATAAAACAGAAGCCTTTTCAAAGAACAAGAGCAAGTGCTATACATATAAGACATTCAAATATATAAGCATTTATTTTATGCTATAAATTATGTTTAGATATAAATTGCCAATGGAGATACAAAAGCTACTTTAGATAGATCCTGTGGAAAGTTGTGACTTCCTTATTTGGGTCCACAGAACTAATCACAAATTTATTTGAATCCAGACACTTCACTTGCATTTAAAAAAACCCCCAACTTACCCAGTTGCCTAAATATGATGGTAGTATACGTGGTTCTCTTTGTTGAAGGAAAAATATCACCATTAAGGCAAAAGAATATGAGGGTATCCCGCCTTCTGCCTGGCAGTCAATATGGCACAGCTACAAAAAGGGAGAAGAAAGGTTTCGTTTGGTGCTTTGTATATATTTCCAGCAGCACATAGTAGATCTTGCAATTTTGAATTTAGCCAGCATTTTTTCTAGTCATAGAATAAAGGCCTACATAACCAGGTCTGAAGGCATATAAAACAACAACCTTACTGATGCTAAGCAGGTCTGTGCTCTGCCTTTAGAACCCTATGTAATCTACCTTAAATTCCAATATGGAAGAAAGGCAGGATACAAATGTAGTAAAACAAACAAACAAACAAACAAACGTCTGTTATCTATAAACCAATGTGGAAAAGTACAAAAAATTAAACAGTGGTCATTTTAAATATTATTAATACTTCTAATACACATTCACTTAATCAGTTGACCTGGACAACATCCAGAAAGAGTTTCCCATTTACATAAATATGGGTTACATGGAAGACACACATTAAATCCAGATATTCACAAGTTTTAATTAGAGTCTACTTTGAGTATGAGGGTAACTTTGATATTACTAATTCTTTTCTATGCTTACTCAAGCTATGAACTGCACTACTTCATTCTTTCATCAATTGCATCTTCCCTCAATTCAAGACTTAGCGCATCTTTTCACCTTTGAGATGCTAATTTCCCTCTCAGTATATTGTTTCCCTATCTGTAGAATTCAATTGACTACTTCAGATACAGGTGGTGACCATTTTGCACAGGGGTTTGGTGCCTTTGTCCCTGTGCGTGTTGACAGAGCACACATAAGCCCACCCCAGTTCCTCCCTCTTCTGGGTCCAAAATGGCCTGTGCGTTGGCAGTTGTGCGTCAAACAGACACATGCAAAATAGTCACTGCCTGTACAAAAAAAGATGTAACACAATTTGGATAGAGAAAAAAAATTCAAATATTCCTCTTTGTAGAATGTACAACAAACATTTCCAGAGCTCCACTTCCAGAGGCAGCTAAAAGGTCCTCTGATATTCCAGTGCATCTTTTAGAGAGTACAAGGAGCTTCAGTGAGAAGGGGATGCCTGAGAAGCCCCAAGGCACATCCAGAAGCCTCTAAGTGTACATGGAGGCTCTGTGCTCAGCCTTTTGCATTTTATCCAAATACTGTACTATTTCAGATTCAGAAAAAGAGATATCATTTTAGAATTAATCTAATCTAATCTGTACAGGTTCCTTTCAGCATTGTAAAAGGTTATTGCATTTACATATTAAGTACATATGCAAGGAATAAATATTTTCATTTAAAACTTACTCTAGCCCAGTAACGAAAAGCCAACACCAAAGGAACGAGAACTGGTTCCAGTTTGCCAAGCGCAGCTAGCAGATCAGTTGTAAGGCAGGCCACATCATTTCCAGCACTTACTTTGCAAGTTAAACCACTGAGATTGAAACAAATTTTAAGAAAAGTTGCAAGTTAAACCACTGTCCCTCAGTGAGTGATCAAAAAGAAAAACATGCAGTTCTCAGCATATATGTTTAGTCTTGCATTGGTTTCTTTCCTGATGCTGATTGCTTACCGCAAATACTGAAATCTATTTATCCAGCCAAAACATTATGCATTTTAAGTTTCAACAGTTTCAATAGACGGGTGAGGGAAATGCTCAAAAGTATCACTGAAATCAAGAGGACTTTGAAAGTGCTTAAAATTTTGAGTGAACTGCACTCTTTGTTGTTTCTGTGCTATTTGTTAAAAGCTCCTACACCTGGAAAATGGAGTAAGCAGTTCTGGAGCTAGCTTCAAAGTAAAGAACTACATTCTATCCTTTGTAATCGATTGTAAAATGCCAAACGTAAGATGGTGTCTCATCAATAATCTTTTTAACTTGAACACGTAAAACAAAAGTACACAAACCTCTTAACATCTTTACAAAAAACAACAGGAACTTTGGCATGGAAATCTGATTCCACATCAGAGTAAGAAGCTGTAAGAGGAAAAACAGAAGAGCATATCAGGAAATTAAAAAATCTTCCATAGTTCTCTCAAACTGATTCAAATCTATCTGGGTAATATAAGCAATTAGAAGGTTACTATGTTCTCTGTTAGATACCCAGAATTAATTACAATAATTTTTTATTGTTTATCATCCCATTCTCTATTATTGTTTTTATGGACACTGTTGAGCAATGCAGAAACTTAAACAGCATATAAACATTTTAAATAAATCAGAATATGAAGTAAGTGAGGAAGGGGGGGGGAGAGCTCTTACCGCTGTTTTTCAAAATATCAAGCACCTGTATCAGAACATCCGGATGACTCATCTAAAATAATGAGGAAGAAGGTTATTTTACCCTCATTTTAATTCTATCAAAAGAAGGAAGGCAATTGTATTATTAATAGTCACAGGTATGATCCAGACCTCTGCTTCCCTGCATAACAAGCACAGTACAGGGTCTTAACATGTACCAACAGGGCCCAGAGAGCCAGATGTGCTTGTTCCTGGAACCTGAATCTAATCAACAGTTATGTACAATGAAGAGATCCCTAATTATGCTACAGCTATGCCATGTGAGTGTACCAGTTACTCCTAGTTTAAGCATGCATATGGGTGCGCCACCAACTCTGTCCAGTTGGGACAGGGCCTATCCTCGAGAATTCTCTCACTCCTTTATCAACTCATAAATAAACTGGTGGAGGAAAGGTTTCTCATAAGTGAGAAAGAAAGGAAGTTATCATGGAACTTACTAATTCCAGGTCAATAACATCACTGAAAGCTATACTAGTGAGAAAAATCTTTGAGACCATAGACATAAAACATTTCTAGCTTGATAATGTCACAGACATTTCTTCAACTTACCGTGGAGGGAAATTTTATATCAATATTAATATCACTAGTTTTAAAAGCAAATCTAGTTAGACAGGATCCATACATCCTCAATGAGCATTCTGAAAATAAAGAAAGGGTTCCATAAGCAATCATGTAGCATTCATAACCATTTCAAAATTTTGAACCATTTTCAAAATACTACGGATACAATCTGAAAGCAAACATACAAGAAATAAGTCCTACTGCTACTGACTGTATAAAGAATACCATTTTAATTCTGGTTATAAGGCGTTTTATGATTAGAAAAGCAAAAATTAAATAGTTTGCTCAAATTAATCCCACACGTGCAAACTGACACAGCATTGACTCATGTGCCATTACAGGTCTCTTCTAGTTCAGACACACAACAGACACAGATAAAGGCTTTATTCTACCCACCCACCCCGATAAAGTCAAATGCTCTCAGCACTGAATGTTAGCATTGTGTGTAATCATGGGATTACTTCTAAGAAAAAAATGTATTTAATACTAGGGTGTGTAAGCATGCTTAGCAACATGTGCAACACTTTTATGCATGATGAATGCACACCTACCTATTTAATTGCAGGTAGAAGCTACAGGAACCCTTCATGCGCAACATAGACAAATGTATATTCATCCCACATTACCACATTATAATGTACAACACTGTACACTTGACAGCTTTTGATCTGTAAGTCTACTACATCTCTGTATTACATTTAACTGCACTGGTACGGAAAGAATACACAATATAAAATGCAATTACCAGACACTGGTATTAGATACAGTGGTGCCCCGCAAGACGAATGCCTCGCTAAATGAAAAACCCGCAAGAAGAAAGGGTTTTCCGATTTTTTAGCGGCTTCGCAAGACGAATTTCCCTATGGGCTTACTTCGCAAGACGAAAGCCCATAGGGAAATCTCCGGGGACAGCGGGGAACCCTCCTCCCACCGCAAGCCCCGGGAACAGAGGAGAAGCACTGAGTGCCTTCCCCTCTGTTCCCGGACCTGTCCTGAAGGCTTGCGGCGGGAGGAGGGCTTTCCTCCCGACCGCCAACATTCAGAAGGCTGTTCTGAATGTTGGCGGTGGGGAGGAAAAACCCTCCTCCCACCGCAAGCCCCGGGAAGAGAGGAGAAGCACTGCGCCTTCTCCTCTGTTCCCGGACCTCCCACCGCAAGCCTTCAGGACAGGTCCGGGAACAGAGGGGAAGGCGCGCAGCTTCTGCTCTCTTCCCGGGGTTTGCGGTGGGAGGAGGGTTTTTCCTCCCCACCGCCAACATTCAGAACAGCCTTCTGAATGTTGGCGGTGGGGAGGAAAGCCCTCCTCCCGCCGCAAGCCTTCAGGACAGGTCCGGGAACAGAGGGGAAGGCACGCAGCGCTTCTCCTCTGTTCCCGGACCTGTCTTGAAGACTTGCGGTGGGAGGAAGGTCTTCCTCCCCACCGCCAACATTCAGAAGGCTGTTCTGAAGGCTGGCGGTGGGAAGAAAAGCCCTTCTCCCGCCTCCAGCCTTCAAAAGAGTTCCCCGCAGGGCTCCCCAAACTTTGAATGTCTGCCCCGCGCGAGGGGCGCTCTGCTTAAGAGCGCCCCTCGCACGGGGCAGCAGGCTGCTATCCGCAGCTTGGAGAGCCCTGCGGGGAAGTCCTGCAGGGCTCCCCAAGCTGCAGATGTCTGCCCCGCGCGAGGGGCGCTCTGCTTCAGAGCGTCCCTCGCACCGGGCAGCAGGCTGCTATCCGCAGCCTAGGCAGCCCTGCAGGAACTCTTCTGAAGGCTGGTGGCGGGAGAAGGGCTTGTCTTCCCACCGCCAGCCTTCAGAAGGCTGTTCTGAAGGCTGGCGGTGGAGAGAAAAGTCCTTCTCCCCCACCCCCGCCAGCCTTCAGAAGAGGTCCGGGGACAGACTGTCCCCGGACCTGGTCTGAAGGCGGTCTCCCTAGGAACGCATTAATTGATTTTCAATGCATTCCTATGGGAAACCGTGCTTCGCAAGACGAAAAACTCGCAAGAAGAAAAAACTTGTGGAACGAATTAATTTCGTCTTGCGAGGCACCACTGTACAGACAGCTTCATTACTGAAAATGTGATGCTTTCCTATCCAAATGTTGAGGGTATTTTGCTCTCATCAATTCAACTATATGTTTTGGTTTTGAACAAGATACTTAAATTTCTGCTTTTCTAACCATAAAGTACTTTATAACCATAAAAGGAAAATTATTCATTTTATATACTCGGAAGCAAAGCATTTATGCACATCTAAGAAACTGTGGAAAATCAGGTTGGGCTTTATCTGCCTGAAAATTTTTACATGAAAACCTCAATTAAAATAATAATCTTCAACAAACCTTTTAATATTCCATAAAGGAAGAGAAAGTAAAGATACAAGAATGTCAGAAGCCACCAATACCATCCTGTACTACAACTTTCCAAAACTGGTATTTTAATGTACAATTGAATACACGGAAGTCAAACTGATTGTAGACCCAAAATGTATTCTCAGCGAACAAGCAAACAATCTCCTTAAAGAAAACTAAGAATCTACATTAGGTACCTGGTAAGTGTTGCTGAATTATCTTTTCCATATCCCATACAATTTCCTGGCGGATTTTGAAATCATTATCCGATATGCCTTGTTCCTTTGCTGCCTCCATCAGCGTAAAACTCAAGGCAGTTACTTGTGCAGGGGAAGGGGGAGGGAGAGCACGGAGTTCGTTTTCTTCTTGCTTTTCCTGAAAATATTATCAGTGGTAAAGAATAGTGTTACCACTGGAAGAATTTTCAGGTTCAACCCATTTTTATGTGCTTCTTTAAATCTTGTTAATGCCAGCCTATAGCAAAAACTGTCCATGAAAGTGATATAATGTCAACAGGTCATTAAAGATATCTGAGAAACACCATAAGATAGGGTTGCACAACTTTTGCTCCAGTGCACATCATGAATTATCTTATAGAGATGCTGCAAGGTTCAGTGTTGTCACCCATGTTGTTAGTATTTGGATATTATAAATGTGCTGATGACATTCAGCTCTATTTTTCCTTTTGTCGCGAGATGAGGAGGAGCAGCAGTGATGCACTGAAGCAGTTCATGTAAATTAATATTTTATGTGCTTAACATTTTTTATTTGTTTAACAAGATATCTTAAGTGCAACAGATGGGGGCAGGCAGAGGGAGCTAGAGACAGAATTATCTGCACAATAACAGACAATAGGAAAACACTTTTTTCCCACCATCTACAATATAGTCTTATGATTACAGTGCTTTAACTATTTACTTTGGTTTCAGCCCAATAATTCTTAGAAGTTATAGGAAGCAATTAAAGTAAGTATAATTCTGGTAAAAAATTCCAAGCCTTGATCTAAAACTTACCATGATATTCTTTTTATGACGTTTTTCTTTAATATGTTTGTGAGCTCCCTGGATATTTTCAATGTGAACTAAGCAGAGCTTGCATAGGTACTGGCAATTAGAGTACTCTGGAGAACGCTGTGGAAAAACCACACATTTAAAATTCAGCAGCCAATTAATTATGTCTGTTTCATTTTCCATTGTGACGATAATAAAATGCTACTAAGCAATGAGCATAGTAGATGGGGATTGTCCTTGCTGTTCACACTGGGGTATGAAGAATTTATTCACACATTTCTAAATAGTTTAGACTCATATTTTTCATATTTCTATGACACCACTAACACAGCTCTTCTTGTTTAATGCTAGAAATCATAAAATACCAGAAACCTAGAATCAGCTAAATCCTAACAAAAGATGCAGTACCTGCACTCAATTTTGCTCATTCTGAAGAGAAAAAAATTTCTTGGCAGAGTTTGAAGAATTGGCAAAAGAAAGATTCAGAGCACCAAGGCTCAGAGACGTATATGGAAAGGCAAGTAAAAGGACTTGGGATCATGAGCAGTTCAACAGAAAAGTACTTCCAAAGCTCTGCAATAGTGAGACCTACCCTGGATATGAAGGTGGGAGACTGCTTTGAGCCTCTCTAGCCAAATAGTAAAAGAATAAGCGCAGTAAGCCTAAGCCCCATGAAAAAGTAAGTTTTTTTAAAAAAAAAAAAAAAAGGAAAAGGGGCCCAGAGAAGGCAAGGGGCCACGGAAAGCAGATATTTTACTGGCCTTCAGTCTTTTAAAGAAAGAAAGAAAAATTCTCTTTGCCCTGAAAAAACCTGTGCATTGACCCACAGCACTTGCCAGAATGGTTATGCACACTGGCTAACATGCACAAAATTCAGCTTTTTACACATCACCCAAAAAATTGCTCAGAAATAATGTCTCCTGACATGACCCAAAATCAATTAGGCAAGTGGTGGCAAACACACAAATGTTGGCTTGTCAGGGACAAACTGCCTTTTCACCAAGGTTACTATGCACCCAAAATATCATGTGACTAGACCCCAACTGAAATGAAAAGCATATAATCTGTGTTCCCACTGATTATGAGAACACACAGTGCAAATCAACATCTGCTATAAGGGGGGGAAAGCAAAGGATGAGCCTCTGTCTTTTCTAGAAACTGTTTCTACCTCCTTAAAGAGAACAATCTCACACTCCACCGTTATTAAAGAAATTAAGTAGCTAATTAATTTCTTCTGAAATATGTGACATGCTATGGTAAGTGGGAAAAAATAATCACCTAAAAAAGAAAACTGTACAGTTTACTTACTTTTTCCAAGCGAATAATATAATCTCTTTCCAGTCGCTCTTCTGCTTGTTTCAAGCCTAGCTGCTGTTCGGCCGTCAATGTTGATTCATCAATTACAGCAATATTTTCTAAATAATCCGCCTCTGAATTAGCTTCTTTAGCAGAATCTGAATTTTTTATTTTACCTAATGAAAGGAGGAGCAAAGTTGATTATTAACTTGTTTTCTCCAGACTACCTTAAATGTAAGCTAAGGGAAAATTAAATAAATTGGAAATCCTAAAAAATGTGAATATGCTCTCTCCTTGATAATTATGCGAAACTAAGCATAGAAATAAAGCTGAATTTTAAAAAGTAAAACTTTTTTTATTGTTCTCAGACTCATTAACAAGAATCATACCCTTGAGCTATTAGAATTACCGAGATAACGTAACAGGTAGAGCAATTCAGAAAGCACTACAGTATATGAAATTATTATTATTATTATAAACCAATATGCAATGTTTTATTAACTTCAATTGCATGTTGCATGTTATATTTAGGCCTGGTTCACACATCACTTCAAATGAAGACATATAGTTCAGTGCTACAGCATCTGCTCACCCGGGCGATTGGAGGAAATTGATTGCCCAAAGTCTTCATGGACTTATTACCTGCTACTGTATTTATACTGCGTACTGTACTTATTTTTCAAATTTGTGTGTTGTTTTACTGTTTTACTTTGTTTTTATTGGCTTTAATTAGCAGCAGCATTATTATTATTACTATTTTAAAATTACTTTTATTACTTTTAATTAGTATTTTGTAAACTGCCCAGGTATCCTGATTGGATTAAGAGGGATTTAAAATTTGAACAACAAAAAACCAAATAAAGAAATGAATGCTATAGCACACAGAGACAGCAGTGACATACTTGATCCACACTGGGTCTACACATGTAACAGAATGGGGTGGAAAAATGGACTGCCATGTTTTAGGCGGCATGTGGGAGATACTACATTTGAATTATGCCCCTGATTTGTTCTTTAAAGACTTAGGAGCAAGATTTGACTAGGCCTTCGCCTGGTATGCCAATTTTCTATTTGAATGGAGATGCATGCATATGTATTTTATTTGTTTGCTTTTAACACAGAGGAGTTGAAAATTGTGACCCTACACCTGCCATCTGATGTGCTGCATTCCATTTTATCACCTCTTCCTGGAGTATGAGTAGGCATACATAGGGGGGGGGGACAAGCTATTCTTATATAATAGCTAAAAACTAGGTTCATAATAGCTGCTTAGAAACTATCATAGCAACTTAGAGTGACTGAGCAAAATGCAAGAGAATGTTTTATTTCAGAGCTATAATTATTTCTGCACTGAAACACAGAAAAAAATATTTTTGTACTTTTAAAGGTTGTGGGGCAAGCTTACATTACAAAACACATTTTTCTACCACACTTGATAGTATAGATATAACTAACATGCACAAAGCAAAAGCCATTCAAAATGCATTTCAGACTGTTGGATTTTTAAAAATAAAAACTGAATCCAGCACTCACAGGAGTCTTCAGGTTTGTGTTCCACTGGTCCCAGATCCAAACCACTTTTGACTGAGTCCCCAGGCTGATTAGTATTAATTTTGGATATATCATCTCCAGGTGGATTTTCCAATTCAGAACTCCTTCTCTGGGCAGATGGTAAGCTTTCTGTGCTAGCACCATTCTCTGAAATATGGGAGCTTGAAAGATTTTCAACCATGTGCTGAGCTCTTATCTGTTTCGGATCATCTACTTCTGCTGGTACATTTGGTAACCTTTTTGCTTTACATTGATCTTGAATATTTGACCCCATGTCTTTACATCCAGCAATACAACTATTTGTCTTACATGATTTATTTTCTCCTGACTTCTCAGGACAAACATCATTCTGCTTATTCTTTTTGCAACTGCTCCCACCTGAAGAACTTTTTCCAGCTTCTTTTATAGATTTGTCATTTTTGTTAGTTTTATAATTTTGATTGGTTGTAACTCTGACAGCTTTGCTTTCTTCACAGACAATTTGGGCAGATTTTCTTGTGTCATGATTTCCAGTTTTTGAGCTCTTGCCCTCTTCCATTATTGAGAAGACCTGCTTCGTCTATTACTTGAGACTACTTGAAATATAATTTTGCAACAACTGGAGTGGAGCAGAATCCTCTGTCCAGGCAGGGTATCTGGCTGGTTGTCTGATGAGAAAAATTGAGAATGAGAACACAAAGAAACTCTTACATTGTTAAACATAGTCCTAAATTAAATTAATATCAAAAATGCTTGCAATGAGAGACTAAAGCTAAGCATGTCGGGGGGAGGGGAGAATAATGGAGGGAACATTCACATGGTGTGATGGAAATATCCTCTATTAGTTTAATAAGAGCACAATCCAAACCCTTCTCCACATTTTGTTGGATGGGGATGATTAGGATGGAGAAGATTCTCTACACCAACCTGCAGGGGAAGAGGGTCAGTTAGCTTTGACCAAGTGGATGGTAAGCTAGCGCTAGTTGCTCTCCCAACAATCATAGAGTGTAGAGAACCCCAAAATAAGGTGATACTGAATCCAAAACCCTGGAGATATTCCAAATGTTCTGTTCCTATGCCAGCTTGCAGCTTGTGAACCAGCAAAGCTTTGGATGTGGCAGTGCCTCTGCACCTCACAGGCCCTGTGTTAAGCTTGCTCTGCCCATTAATTTTGAGATTTTCCTTTGCCCTTTGTTGGGGCAACACAAGCACTAAAGCAGCAGGGGGAGAAATATCCTTCAGCACATTATGCTAGGCATGCTCTTCCTTGAGGCTTCCTAGGGACTTCTACCTTACTGGCCACATTTTAGAGCTCCAAACTCTTACAATTGTTTTGTAGAAATGTTGCCAACTAGTAATGTTTTCACAAACATTAAAAAAACATTTCAGAGCATTCGTACATAGGCCTCTGCTTTACTTATACCTCTACAACTTCCAAAATAAGTTTTCTTTCACTTCAGTTTTTTCATTGTAAGTTCAGAGAGAGAGAGAAAAGTACTCTGTATTGCAACAGTGTCAAAACAATGATATGTACAGTGGTGCCCCGCAAGACAAATGCCTCGCTAAACGAAAAACCCGCAAGACGAAAGGGTTTTCCGATTTTTTAGCGGCTTCGCAAGACGAATTTCCCTATGGGCTTGCTTCGCAAGACGAAAGCCCATAGGGAAATCTCCGGGGACAGCGGGGAAGCGCAGCACGCCTTCTCCTCTGTTCCCGGACCTGTCCTGAAGGCTTGCGGTGGGAGGTCCGGGAACAGAGGAGAAGGCGCGCAGCGCCTCTCCTCTGTTCCCGGGGCTTGCGGTGGGAGGAGGGTTTTTCCTCCCCACTGCCAACATTCAGAAGGCTGTTCTGAACGCTGGCGGTGGGAAGAAAAGCCCTTCTCCCCCGCCAGCCTTCAGAAGAGTTCCTGCAGGGCTCCCCAAGCTGCAGATGTCTGCCCCGCACGAGTGGCGCTCTGCTTCAGAGCGTCCCTCGCACCGGGCAGCAGGCTGCTATCCGCAGCCTAGGCAGCCCTGCAGGAACTCTTCTGAAGGCTGGTGGCGGGAGAAGGGCTTTTCTTCCCACCGCCAGCCTTCAGAAGGCTGTTCTGAAGGCTGGCGGTGGAGAGAAAAGTCCTTCTCCCCCCCCCCCCGCCAGCCTTCAGAAGGCGGTCTCCCTAGGAACGCATTAATTGATTTTCAATGCATTCCTATGGGAAACCATGCTTCGCAAGACGAAAAACTCACAAGAAGAAAAAACTTGTGGAACGAATTAATTTCGTCTTGCGAGGCACCACTGTAACACAAAAAGGACTACCTGAAAGTTGCAATAAAATATATCTTGTAAATATTGCTTTTTAAAATTACCTCAAATGTTAATAAAAGGACAACATTGGCTTTAGCAATGAAATAACAATTAATGATTTCAGAATAAAAACTATCCTTCATTTACGTAGTTATTTGTTAATTCACTCATATTTGTAACCCTAACCCACCTCAACCTGCTCAGAACAGGCAGCAAATTATTATTATTATATAAATGCTGACATCAGCTGGGGAAATTGATCAATTGGGGGGCTAACCACGTTCACTAACCATTGATATTGCCTTGATAGGAAAGGAATGACAACTACATTGCTACAACAGAAACAACAGCAGTGTTGGGATTTCTTTATTGTATTTAAAACATGAATACAAACTTAAGCTACTTAAAATTTTATATAGAGAGAAAGGTATTAGCCACCTGGTGCTTAAACCTGAAACTTGCTATGTTTGAGGTTCTATTAATATTATGATTTGACTCAGACAATTGCACATAAGTTTCACTTTCGTTTCCTGTTGGTTTTTAAGGTTTCATAATCTCAGTTATCTTCCACCAGCACTACCAACTGGGTGTAATATCAAGATGTGAATTATTGCAAAACCACATAAACCCAAACCTACTGAACTACAACTCATACGAAAAGCTTAATAACATTTAATACGAAAGAAGGAACTAAAATATTAGACCTGTCGAGAGCTAAAAGTAGGGATGGGAAACCTGTAGCTCTCCATACAACTACAACTTCCATCAATGCTGATCACTGGCCATGTTGGCTGGGAGCATCAGGGGGACCACAGGTCCCACCCACCTACCCACCACCCCATTTAAATAATATTAATTCATCTAAAAAGCATATGATTAATGAACTGAGTTTGCCTATTAACAAACCTAATTTGGGGCAGGAAGGGGGGACCCTTTCTCTCAGTGCTATTTTTCCTAGTTTCAATTCACCCATCCCTAAAAGGTATTTGCCTTGAGAGGGCAGATCCAAGCTTTGGGCAGATGTGGCTATTTTAAAGTGAGAAAAATTGCATGAGGTGTGTGAGGGGGACTATCCCTGCACTGCAGCTCCAATCCAGTACAGTGGCACTTCATTTCTTGGGAGGAAACTTCGGGGGGGGGGGAGAGAATGAGTATCAGGACATTTGAATGCTATTTAAACCCATTATTATAGAAGCCCAGAGAAAATGGCCACATTGGGACAATCAAATATCTATTTTGTAAGCTGAGTGGTGAACAAGCTTCATGTATGCAGCTGCTTTGCTCTTCCCTTCACACAAGTGGGGAAATAAGCCAGAGAGCCACAGTTAACCATAACTTCCAAACTGAGAAATTATGTCTGGACTAGGAAATGGCCTGCAAGCAAGCCAGAATATGAAGTAATTGTTTAAAGCTGGTTTTCACATCCAGGGTTGTTTCGAAAACATTAATTGTAATTTCCCACTTCAAATATAACAAGAAGCTACAGCAAAATTCTAGCTTGCGTTTCCACTTGTGTGAAGTGAGGAGCAAAGCAACTGAATGTAGATGCACAAAGTTCATTTTTATCTTAGTTTAGTAAGACAAATTTGATTGTCCAAACACATCCAATTTAAGCTGAAGATCAGAAACCAACACAGGGCAAGAAGACTTCCTTTGAAAAGAAGAATTCTTGCCCAAATTCCTTCATATAGTACCACAGATTCTGGCAAAATGAATGTACGGTAAATTGGCAGTAGTAAGCAAAAAAACCCAAAAAACCCCACAGGTAGTTTTTAGCAAATTGCCAAAAATATTTTTCTTTAAATGTGACTTTCTTTAAACACAACACATGATCTCTAAGAAAAATGTGCAGCTTGTCACTAAAAATAGGGTTGTTTTTTTCTTTGAATGCATTCAGGAGGAATTAGAGACCTAACTTCCATACCAGGTTAATTGATAGAAAGCATAAGCAAAGGTACAGTTATACAGATGAAAAAGCCTTGCTGGGGAAGAATCAGCATGGTTTCTACAACAGGAAGTTTGGCCTTACCAATGATTTTGAATTCTTTGAAAGCACAACAAACATGCAGTGATCCAGTAGGTACTGTATCCAAGATTTCAAACAGCTTTTGACAAAACACTTTACCAAAAGCTCCTCAGTAAACATAACAGCTGTTGGAAAAGACAACAATTTGATGGCTTTTATGATAAAATGGCCTTCTCTTTTGTAATTGCTATATAGCAATGTCCTCATGTAAATCCAGCCTTGTAGATAAGCCCACAAAGGTGCTAGTGCCTTCCCTTCTGTAGTTGCCCACTACATTTCTATTATAAGCACAGAGAAGCAGGCTTCCCTCCTCTGACAGTTTGATTTCTATCATGGGCACAGAGGAGGGAGGAAGCAGTCCTTCACTCTTTCACCAGCCCTCTCATTCATGTGTATGGAATTCTTGGTTGCCTACTAGGTGAATGTTTAAATACAAGGCAGTATAAATCTGTGATGTGGCCACATTTGGAAAACTGAGTACAGTTCTAGACATGGTATGTGACCTCTGCTCAGAAACTAGTGCCTGGAGAAATGGCATGCAGGGAGATAAGATGTGGAGTGAGGGAAGAGTTCTGCACCCTTCACCCACATGCCTCTTTTGCTTTTAAAATCACTTTCCTTTTCTATGTAATTTGGACAGCTTCATCACAAGAACGTCTGGACTGACGTAATGTACCGGTAATTTATTTTACTAAACATACTGCAAAATGATAGAAAAGTTTTCTTTAGATTTACTCTGCGCTCACTGGAGAAACTGGAGTGGAATCTGGTGACAGGAGACAGATAACCTTGCCATTGTTGATCTTATTCCCTGTGGCTGATAGTCACAATAACTATTAAATGTGACATTAACACTCTTGCCTAGCTCAGCCGATTTTGATTCTTTCAGTATTTGGAAATACTAAATCATGTGAACTTACTGCAACATGAACTTTAACTTCCTAACAAACATTACCCTGTTCAGGGTTCATTGGCAGCATTCAAGAATCTCCATATAAGACATGTGCTGCTTGTAGTCTCTCACATCATAAACTGCACAAACAGCTTCTCAAAATAAGGGTAGTGTATCACACAGCTGTAAACTGGGGTTTTACCCAATTTGCATAAATACTAATGTGCAGAAAGTCTATGTTTGTTACAGAATGGCAATCACCTACTGTCAGAAAGTTATGTTTACAGTGTCACAGTAAACCACAGTTAAACCAGGAATGCAGATAGTTTCTGCTTCACTCTCCCTCATGTGAACAGGAGTAACAAAACTTAATTCCTGGCTTGCATCATGTCCAAATGGGATTGTGGTTAGTTCTCCTCTATACAAACCACAACATAAAGCCAAAATTTGTTCTTGACTTATCAATCATGGTTTATTTGGCACAAAACAAACCATAATTCTCAATTCAGACAAAATGCTAAGCCAAGGAGTTTGGGTTGTTGCCCCAACTCATGGTATTTGTATTATTATTATTATTATTATTATTATTATTATTATTATTATTATTATTATCATCACCATCATCAACACAGTGACTCTACAAGTAAAAGAAGAGTGAAGCAGAATCTATCTCCTTGCTAACATAATATTATTAACTATGGTTTACCATGATGTGTAAACTAGATTATTCTTTTAAAACTTAAAAGATAACTTCTACCATGAACCCAAATTTTGAGACATCATCAGCTAGTATGCTTCTTTCACACTGTAATAATGGAAGAATCTTCCACAATTCTATGCCAGTGATACATGTGAACACCACCATAAAAATATCAGGTGCCCTTTTAAAAATTGATGTTAGCATAAATGAATTTTACATAGTTTTCAGCTCTTGATTGGACTGGCACCTTAAAAAGGTTGATAGTGAACCCAAGCAATATCAAATATTTTTCAACCTTCATGTGGTCAAATCTTACATTCAAAAGGTTATTACAATGTCATAATACTTAAGATGATTACATAGAAGAGAAGCAGGACCATTTAACAACAGGCCCAATAGTATTTTTGTTCTATTTTCGCTCTGCTATGAAACTGACCAATTTCACATTTTACAATGGAACTGAATACATACTCAAATCTGCATATCAATCATGGCTCCTCATAGTGTGCTTTTGAAATGTGCAACAACAGCAAAAGCTGTAAGTTTAATATATGCCTGCTTCTGTTACTGAAGCATGAACCCTTGATTTTCTCCATTTGCAAAATGCAGACAACTAATTAGTTTTTTAACCAGCTGTTGACCAGAGATCACTTTATAGTGGGAAGGTTCCAAGTGAAAGTAGTCCAGTGCTAAGGCAGAGAGCCAAAAGCCTTACCCACCATCACTAAATAGCACAATATGCTCTGCTATTTTGTAGTGCGATCGCCTTAAGGTAGAAACCTATTTGTTGTAGTAGTTACTAAGCTCTTTAAGGTGCCCTGTAGGCTGATGGTGCTGCATAATAATTCACAACAGTGATGACACTGACCGCACTATTCACCCATCTGCTTTACTGAGAGGCTCCCAGACACCAGACACTCTAAAACCGGTACTCGGGAGCCCCCCAATTAAAAGCCCCAAGTGCCAAAGGGCTATTTTGTGGAGATCTGTGTCAAGCCCCTCCTCGCAGGAAACCCATCAAGTTGTGTTAACAGCTTAGCCCACTGTCAGAAAAACAGCTCGATTTCCCAAAAACATGCCTATATAGGCTACGCTCCAACGTCTTTATAGTGCTCCCACAGAACAAACAACACCCCCTCTTAGCCCTCAGAAGTACACGTGCAGGATCAACTTTTTGGTGTGTGTCCCCTCTAAATTATCGAATTAGCCAACCACATCAACACCCCCCCCCCCACACAAAAACACACACCAAAACAACTCGCTCTGGGCACAGTCCTCATCCAACGGCCTCTTTTCCTTAAACTTTCTATTCTTCCCACCCAGACAGGAGAGAAACAAAAGCAGGGGATGGGGAAGTGGGGTCCCAACCAGGACCCTAGCTAGGAGGGCGCCTGGCAGACCCCCACCCACCCACCCACCCAAAAAGAGGCGCTCCGAGAAGACTTTAAAAAGTGGGCGCCGGTGGGGGGGGGGAGACCGTGGCGGAGGCGAGCGAAGGGCCTTGGTGCTGAGAGCCCCCCTCCCCCCACCCCCAGGAGGGTAGAAGCCAGGAGCGGGCACGGAAGGAGGGCGAAAGAGCGACGCGGGGGGGGGGGGGACGACGACCCGCTTCCGTCTGCCGCCGCCGCCACCGCCCTCTCTCTCTCTCTTTCTCGGGGGACTCAAGTACCTGGCTGTCAGCCCAGGGATGTGCCGGCCGCGTCCCCCTCCATGTCCTGCTCCGGCAGTTGGGAGGCCCCGACGCGAGCGCCTCAATCTGGGCCGGCCGCCATGTCAGCCGCGGCGCGCACTGCATTGTGGGGGAGGGGAAAGGAGGCGCGCGCGCGCGCAGCAGGCGGGGGGGGGGGCGGTGTGAGGGACGGAGGGAGGGAGGCGGCGGAGGCTGCTTTCCGCCAACCTGCCTCAAGGCAGCGGCAGCCGTTGCTGTTCTGCCCCCACCCTCCCACCTATCCACTGTAACTACAATCCCGGTAGCCCCCTCCCTTCCCCTAGGAAAAGCTGAAATCCCTTCTCCTTTGAGGCCTCCAAAAGAAGGAGGAGAGAGGAGGTGTCTTCACGGTGGAGGCTGAAACTCTTTGGCCGGGCAGCCCTCCGAGCTGCGCGCCGCCTCAGGGCCGAGAGGTGCTGCCTGCAGGGTTTCGTTTGCACCGTGGGCCGGGCTCGGCCCGCTGAAGCTGGCTTCTGTTCCACGGCTGACAGTCCCCTCCACGCAAACATATGAAGTAAATAAAATGAAGCCCGGGTTAAAGTCGGTTCTGCGCTGACTGTGAGCTTTTGCTGAAAGGAAACCGCACATCCTAATCATCCAAACATTTTCTCGCACCAGGACTTTTGCTTTGCCTCCTTAATACAAAACACGGACCTTAAAAACTTGAGGCGTAGAAAGCAAGCAAGCAAGCAAACAAACGCGTAGCTGTGGAACAGATCCTCCTGATGACGCTCACAAGCAGATTCCGAAAAGGGATTAAGCGCAGTCCACCTCCATTGCCAACTATCTGCTCAGTTTTTAAAAATCGTGGGTCGAGAGGGCAATGTAGCATCGTGCGATAGATGAGGGATTTGTGGGACAAGCATGCTGAGAGTCATTTCATATGGTGCATCCAATCATGAAGGCCACCCAAACTGTTTTCTAGCACCAGTGCTTCTCACAAGGGCTGTAATGTTTGTAACAGCCTGACCATACATGTATTTCTTTTGAATTAATATGTGTATGAAGATCCTGGGCTGCTCAGATGATAAGACCCAGCTCATGGCCTCACTGATGTGGTCCAAAGGAAAACAAAGCAATACATTGACACCAGCATAGCTGCAGGAGTTGCTGGAAGGAGGCATACAAGACAGCATCCAACCATCTTAGGGACTCTGCTCTGGATTTGTAAACATCACCAGCACTCCATATATCAGCTCTGGTGACCACACATTTGAGGAGATTTTGCCTACCTGGGTTCCACCATTACCAGCAACCTTTCAATCGATGCTGGACAAGGGTATTGGCAAGACAGCTACTGCAATGGCTTGCCTCTCCAAAAGGGTATGGGAGAACGTGATGCTAATGTCCAATACCAATATGAAGGTCTACCAGGCCTGCATGTTGAGCATGCTGCTTTCTGGAAGTGAGCAACTTACAACCACCAGGAGCGATGCCAGGAAGATTTGGGGCATTACACTCCCAAGTCAGCGATGTCTATTCTGGCTTGGTCATGTCCACAGAATGGAAGATGGCAGGATTTCCAAGGATGTGCTCTACAGGGAGTTGGCTTCAGGCACCAGGCCCACTGGCAGATCAGCTCTGCATGACAAAGATGTCTGCAAACATTACATGAATGCTGGAGGAGCACAGAGAGAAGAAACACCATGGTGCATCTGCAGCCACACAGCTAGATGCCTTCATCTGCCCCAGCGGTAACAAAATATGTCTCTCTCTCCACAGCCACAGCAGGCACTGTAACCTTCCTACAGTTTGACTTCACACCCAAAGGTGTACTCTTCCATTGTTTCCCAACTGCTGAATTCAGTGACACTGAATTCAGCACAGAATTGTAGCACTTATCCTCTTACACCAGCAGTCTCCAGGATTTTTAAGGACACTTTCAGTGCGACCAGGCCAAGATGCACACTAAAAGCTAACAAATCTTACACTGCGGGTTGCGCTCTTTTCATGTTGCGAGTGGGCCTCCGGAATGGATCCCGTTCACAACCAGAGGTACCACTGTAAATAAATGTGAGCTCAGCTCTCCTACAAGTCCAACATTCTCTCACTGCACCACTGGGATTTATCATGGTCAGTGACTCCACTACATTCTCACTCTTTCATTTTATTTTTAAAGAAAACAAGAAAGAAACAGGGAATTCTAACCCCCACCCCCCAAAAATCGGTGCAGTTTTGAAAGCAGTTGTTAAAAAGCAGTGATTAAAATCAGTTATTTTGAAAGGTTCAGTCTGCCATCTTTATTCAAATGGTGCTCAGTTGTGTCCAAACATAGATGAAAACTTACTTCTTGATCTCAGGAACCATGATGCAGAATTTGGTTACAATATCTTAAAAGAGGTGTCCAAATGCATGGTGAACTTTCCAAAATATATCATATATTGTATTTTATTATTGCAAACTGCTTTAGGGGTTGAAAAAATACATATAAATGTCATATCAATATTGCAATAAATAAATCCTGCATACACATATTTATTCTGCCTGCTTCATTTATAAAACTAAGAGTGGTTTTAGATGTAGATGGAACATGAATGTGGATAGAACAGGAAATCCCAGTGACCCTGGATACAAGGACAGCTTCTGTCCAAGGATCAAATGCTGTTTCCAGACTGTTGCTTGCTGAGATTCAATCACTTACTGGCAGGTTCAGGTTACACAATTTAAGCTGATTTGAAGCTCTTGCATAAAAAACCCTTTCCCTCTTGGAATCAGACTTTTCGCAAAAAGGGAAGTGGATAGGAAACTTGCCCGTTTATTTTTACCTCCTGCTAAATGCAGAAAAGCAATACCCTCAGTCATGGGCGTAGCCAGGATTTATTTTAGGAGGTGGCAGGCTTTATGTTGGGGGGGGTGCGGTGCGGCAGAACCAAGTTATCTGTGACACAGTTGGTCAGTTAGTTAAGTATTTTTACTTATTTACTTGATTTAGGGGGGGGGCATCTGCCCCTCCCTGCACCCCCTGGCTACGCCCATGCTCTTGGTGGTGCTAAAGGGCTTCTTCACTGCTGGATGTAGTGGCCTCATGGAGCGGAAGCAAGAGACACCTGTGCTTCCTGGTCACCCCAATCATCAGTCATGGTCAAAGCAACTTTCAAATATATATCTCAAACTGGATGATGACAGCTTTTTTTTCTAGCTTGGGAATTTATGGTTCACTTAAAATGCATCTTTGATTTATTGGATTTATGTGTAGAGATTGTATCAGTCTTGTATAAAAGGCCAGAAAGATTACTGTACTAGTCTGGAGTTTTTTGGGTTTTTCAGCCTGAAAAGAGACTATTAGCCTTAGAGCCCTTTGCAAAACGAAAAGCGTGCACTGCAAATCTCAAATCAGGCATTTGATAGGCGAGATCACTAATAAACTGTTTAGGAGATTCCCTTGGGGGGGAAAAAGAGGGAGAGAGAGAGAAGATGTGGATCGCTTTTACACGGAAATAGGAAAAACTGTTGCAATTTCTTTTTGCAGCAGGCGACGCTTCTTTCCGGCTGTGCTTTGCGATGGTGGAGGACGTCAGTGCCGGGCTTGTGTGCAGTATGTTAGACCCTGAGGGCAGTGTAGAGCACAAAGCGGATCCCTCCTTCCCCAAAGTTTTTCTTATCCCCTTAGCCATGCTGATCGTCATAGGAGCGTTGCTCTTCTTAGCATTTTCCGCCACCGAACCGAAAGAGGACAGTTTTTACTCCTATAAAGTGGTGAACATCAGGGGCAAGCTAGTTTCCCTGGACAAATATAGAGGCTCGGTAAGTTTGCAAGGAGAGCTGCCTCTGCTGCTGCTGCTGCCCCAGCTAACCAGCGAGTCTCATCGGCATGCCTGCATGACGGACGGTGCGGGGGGAGATAATGCATCTTTTAACTGGCCTGACCGGTTTGGGAACGGTCTCGTTTGGGGCGCGTTGCCTGCGGATCGGCGCCCACGGCTCTGCTATAATCTCTATTAAAGCGCCAGAAGTTTGCTGCAGTCAGGTCCCTTTTCTGCTTGTTCTTGCATGAGATGTTCCTTTCCCACAGAGTATTCCGCGTATACGTGGCAGGCAGGCAAGACGCCTTTCATTCACTCGGAATCGCAACGCCTACGTTATTTTCTGGCGATGCCACTTGTTGAAACACCATCATCGGGATCCATGCGGGTTTCCCTCCTCTCTTTTAAAAATAGTTACAGATTGTCATTGCAATATGTTCGCTGCCTTCTTAAGAAAACTTCATTTTGTTTAACTGGGTGGGAGAAGAAACGGTGGGCGGGAGAGGCCCAGTGCTACAGAGGGATTCAACAGGAAACATCTAATTTGACATTTTATAACCCTGTCAAACTACCGCTGCTCTTTTAAATTTTAACATTGGTGTTATGTGATGCGGAGGATTACTTGAAGAAGAGGCACTTAATTTATCTGTTACAGATATTAAAGATGCTATATATGTTCTTTTTCTCAAGGTCTGAACTAGGTTCTACTCAGAATAAACCCGCTGAAATTAATGACGCTAAGTTAGTCATGCCCATTAATTTAGGTGGGGCTACTCTGAGTATGATACACATTAGATTCAACCCTTAACTTCATATTCTTGAAATGTGCTGCTTAACATAAGCAGTAATGTATATTTGCATATTATTCTTAAAAAAAAAAACTGCAATGGAAGCTGAAAAGCCTATCTTTTTCTGCAATACTGTACTTAACTTTTTTTAAAAAAAACAACAACCCTGTTCTAACACTCTCCAAGACAGCAGGCTGTAGTTCAGCCTTTGCCAACCTGGTGCCCTCCAGATGGTTTGAACAACTCCTATCAACCACAGTCAGGCTCTGTTGGCTAGGGATGATGGGAATTGTGGTCCAAAACATCTGAAGAGCACTAGACTAGGTTAGCTAAATCATTTCCTCCAGACTTCCCTCTTTCCCACCTCTGTCTATGCTGAAACAGTTTAGGTGGTCAGAACATATGGCCATCAATGTTCTGACAACTTGAACTATTGTATTTAGGTATAATTCTTCCCTTTTCTGGGTATAAACAACTGGTACTACATACAAATTAATTGCTTTAGTTTCATCCTCACATAGCTATTGCTCCCTATTTTCTTCACCCATACACCCTTGGACATTTCTGAAAGAGCAAAGTGTGAGGTGCTTACAGTGGACACTAGATGGCAAACTTGATTCACAGTAATTATGATATTCTAAGTATATCAGCTTAGATATTCTAAGTATAATAATATAATATAATATAATAAATATAATATAATATAATATAATATAATATAATATAATATAATAGTATAGTATAGTATAATATAATTGATATTCTAAGTATAATAATTCTAAGTATAATGGGACGCAGGTGGCGCTGTGGGTTAAAGCCTCAGCGCCTAGGACTTGCCGATCGAAAGGTCGGCGGTTCGAATCCCTGCGGTGGGGTGCGCTCCCGCTGCTCGGTCCCAGCGCCTGCCAACCTAGCAGTTCGAAAGCACCTCCGGGTGCAAGTAGATAAATAGGGACCGCTTACCAGCGGGAAGGTAAACGGCGTTTCCGTGTGCGGCTCTGGCTCGCCAGAGCAGCGATGTCACGCTGGCCACGTGACCCGGAAGTGTCTCCGGACAGCGCTGGCCCCTGGCCTCTTGAGTGAGATGGGCGCACAACCCCAGAGTCTGTCAAGACTGGCCCGTACGGGCAGGGGTACCTTTACCTTTAAGTATATCAGCAGATAATTGCTTTTGCTCTTACCGGCTGTCAGAAGCTAGAAAAGGTCCATTAAATCCTGAATTTAGGGTGCTTCCAAACAGATTTAATCTTGCATATTGGTTGCTGAGGTATCACAAATTGATTGTTGGTGGCAGGTTTTTTTTTTAATTACCCGATTTTCCTCTAAATGGGTAATTTTCAATTAAATGGACAAACTAATGCTGGAAATTATGGGTACTGCAAAGAATGATCCCACTGGAAACTCCCTCTAACTCCTAGGGCTCTGAGAATCTGAGCTCTAAGGGACAGAATCAATCCATCTCCCAGAGAAAAACTTGGGATTTCCCTTTCTGCCCTGGATGTATATACAATACATTGTTCAGCATAACAAATAAAGACACTGCTAATTTGAACTGGAAATGTATCATCTAGGGACAGAGTGCTTTGCATAGGACATTGCGTTTCTGCAAAACTCACTCCCACACTTGCATTCAGACACTGCCCACAATGTGTTCAGAAACTATTTATCCCTTATCCACCCCCCAACCCAAGGAAGCAAATACACAAGAGAGCTTGTTATAGAAAAACTATTGAAAATACCTGGCAGGGTTTTTTAAATGCAGTGTTGTCAAAGTCAGTCCTGTTTGTGGCTCAAGAGTGTTTATGCGTTCACACTGCCCTTACGAGCATGTCCAGACAAAACATTCTCATGCTCCTAGTCCAGCATTGTAGTCGGCCGTACCCAGATCCTAGAAAGCTATGATATATTGTGGCCATCTGGACACAGACTTCACTGACAAGCCTAGAGCCAGTGTGGTGTAGTGGTTTGAGTGTTGGACTAGGCCCTTGGGAGACCAGGGTTCAAATCCCCACTCACCCATGAAGCTCACAGGGCCAATCACAGTCTCTCAGCCTACCTCACAGAGTTTTATGAGGATAAAACATGGAAGAAGAAAACCATGTAGTACGCTACCTTGAGCTCCTTGGACAGGCATAGGCAAACTCCGACCCTCCAAATGTTTGGGACTACAATTCCCATCATTCCTGACCACTGGTCCTGTCAGCTGGGGTGATAGGAATTGTAGTCCCAAACATCTGGAAGGCTAGAGTTTGCCTATGCCTGTCCTTGGAGGAAAGTTGGGATGTAAATGCCAATAGCAACAACTATAGGCTTCATATTGGCAGGCCATTCCTAACTAACTCTGTGATGGATGTGGAACCTGTAGCCCTATGGATGTCCCCTCCCATCATCTCCAGCCATTGACTCTATTGATTAGGCTTATGGGAATTGGAGTCCAACATGTGCAGGGCCACAGATTCCCTCCCTCTGCCCTTTGTGAAGAGATGCTCCCAGTCTGGGGATAGCAAAGCTAGGCTGAAAAGCTCTGGAATTTTTAATGAGTTTTAAAAGAGAACAAAGAGGCCTGATATAATGCAGAGAAATAAATTGCATCACACTGAGAGTAAAAAGCAGTTATTGCAAAGAAGTCATGGGTCACAACAAGGGCGGCACCGGGGGGGGGGACGACCAGGGGGGCAATGAAGGAGCAAAGTATCTAGGTGGATCTCTCCAAGAACCTGATATCTGCATACATGGGACTCTCAGGAAGTTTTCAATTCAGCTCTTGTTCAGATCTAGATTTGCTTAGCTTCAGAGATAAAACTACATCTCATTGTAAATAGTACATTTATCAATGTCACATTGGTCGCCTGAACGAGAAAATAAGTCTGTGTGAGAGAGAGACACACACAGAGAGAGAATGTTACTTGCACACATGTGTGCATACGCACACACATGAGTCCTGCAACAAGATTTCGCACTGCTGAGTACTCCAGTTCATGAATCTTCATCCAATTTTCTATTCTCCCATTCCAATAGTCAGCCATCATTCCATCTCCACTGAGGATACTTTTTGGTCTATTTTAGTTTTTTCTCTCCCCCCTTAAATATATTTTATACTTCGGAAAAATGTGGCAGTTCCCAAGTCTGCTAATGCCTTCCTCTTCAGAACATTGAAAATAGAGGGAAATCTGTGTCATGATGACCTGCACTTCAAAATGTGCAACTACATTACTGCTAATTAACTCATACATTTGTGCCAAGGCCGCCTTAAGTGAGCCTGCTTGGGACTTCATGGCCTCCATAACAACCATGAAACTGTCTCTATTTGTCATTGACCTGATGCATAGAGCAGGGCATGTCTTCAATATACCTCTTGCCCCAGGAGATGAAAGAGATAGGTCTGGAAAAGGAGGGCTGGAGAAATTCCGTTGTCCTTCTCAGACCATTTCCTGGTGAGGTTTGGTACCAGAGCAAAAGTATTCTCCTACAGGAGTAGGGACCCATTAGAATGGTCTGCCCCCAGAGATGTATGGAATCCATGGAATTTCTGAAGGCTCTATGGGGAATTTTCTGCAGATAGAGCTGGGGTTCTAGTCGTTGCTGTAGTCTAACAATATGTATCAGGCAGTCAACAAAATCATTACAGTGGTACCTCGGGGTACATACGCTTCAGGTTACAGACTCCGCTAATCCAGAAATAGTGCTTCAGGTTAAGAACTTTGCTTCAGGATGAGACCAGAAATCATGCTCCGGCGGCGTGGCAGCAGCAGGAGGCCCCATTAGCTAAAGTGGTACCTCAGGTTAAGAACAGTTTCAGGTTAAGTACGGACCTCCGGAACGAATTAAGTACTTAACCTGAGGTACCACTGTACTGAGTGACCTCTCTGGGGTTGTAGTAGATGGCTCAGTGAAGACGTTGACCCAGTGTGCAGTAGCTGTGGAAAAGGCAAACTCTCTGCTGGGGATCGTTAGGAAAGAAATTAAAAATAAACTGCTGGTGTAGTAATGCTGTTCTATAAAACTATGGTGCAACAGCGTTTGGAATACTGTGTTCAGTTCTGGCCACCTCACCTTAAAAAGGATATGGTAGAGTTTGAAAAGGTTCAGAAAAGGAAAAGCAAAATGACCAAGGGAATAGAGTGAGCCCCCTGTGAAGAAAGCTTGCAGCATTTTGGAGTTTTTAGTTTTAAAAAAAGGAAAGCAAGAAATGGCATGACAGATATTTATAAAATTATGCACAATGTGGAGAACGTGGATCAACAAAGGTTTATCTCCCTCTCTCATAACACTAGAATTCGTGGACATCGAATGAAGTGGAATGTTGTAGGACAAACAAACAAAAAAGCACTTCTTTATGCAGCACGTAATCAGACTATGAAATTCGTTCCTACAAGAGGTAGCCATAGCCACCAACTCTGATGGCTTTAAAAGAGGATTAAAGAAATTCATGGAGGCCAAGGCCAGGTTATGTGAAGGACCTACCTGTTCACTGAGATATGCAGAGGCTCTCCTGCCCTGCTGAAATCAATATTGCAGCAATATGGGAGAGGGCCTTATCTGTTGTGGCACCCAGCTTATGGAATCACCTCCCCTCTAAAGCAAAGCAAGCATCAACAGGGATGAGTCTTCAATGCCTGCTGAAGGTTCATTTGTTTACCTGGGCATTATCTGGTCATTAATGCCAAGTCTGTAGCTGGGTCTGGCTTACTGTGGGCATTGTTGCAAATGTTGGTTGCTGTATTTTAATGTTTGAATTTTAGTGAGAATGTATTTATAGTACTATGAATTGCCCTGGGTTTTTAAAAATGCAGGGATCTATATCTATAATCTGTCTAGCTAGCTATCTAATAAGTGAATTAAATAATATGTCTCCTCATTGTTATTTTCCCTTTAGGTGGCCTTAGTTGTCAATGTTGCAAGTGAGTGTGGCTATACAGACAGCCACTACAAAGCCCTTCAACAGCTGCAGAGAGAACTTGGCTCATATCATTTTAACGTGCTGGCATTCCCTTGTAATCAATTTGGACTTCAAGAACCAGGCAGCAACAAAGAAATTGAGAGTTTTGCCAGGAAAACATATGGAGTCACCTTTCCCATGTTCAGCAAGATAGCAGTCAAGGGCACCGGGGCAAATCCAGCCTTCAAATATTTAATTGGTGGGTACAGCAGGCATTCTAAAGCAGCTGACATTGAATCTGCTTTGCCCCCAAAGTCGTAGATGATTTATGATAGCAAGCGGTGCCATTTCAGATGGGGGGGGGGATCAGCAGGGAGGTTGGCAATATTCAGCAAGGTGTAAGGGCTAGTTCTTCAATTCAGTCAAGGTTAAATGGTGAAAAGGCAATCTCTTTCTAGAGCATCTGTTGTGATTATGTTCTATCTTCTTTTTTCTATCCCCCAGGAACTCAATATGAATGACAGGAATTCAGTTGAGGTTTAATTGCCTTGTCCTTCAAATCAAAGTAGTACAAAAACATTCAAATCACAGATGTGTGTTCCTGGAAAAGTGTAGATGGCCTCCTCTGCAGGTTCCACTTAAACTTTTCCAGATATTGTTTGTGCAGTCTTTTGAATGTAAGCAACAGTTGGAGCTTATGCCTCCTGGACTGTGTCCGAATGAACAACTGTTTATTGAACATTTATCCTGATTTATTTACAGGGAGGTTAGACAACAGTGCATCCCACACTTTCCCCATCACTTTCCTTACTGCAAAAAAGTCCAATCATTTGGGGAAGTGGATTTACTGCACAGGACTTCCCAATCAACTATAAGTGAGCAACCTGAATTGGTTGGTATGTGACTGAATCTCACCCAAGAATAGCGACAGTCTGAAAGCGCCCCTACAAAAATGAGAGTTATAAGATGAGGAAACTCATCCTGCCTCTAGCCTTCTACCAGAAGCAGAATGACTGAAAGGAGCCCTTGTAAGAATTGCTAAGTGATCTCTTCAGCTCAACAAAAAGCAGGATGAGAGAAACCCAGAGATTCCCTAGAAGAAGGCTGATAGCTTGTACCCAGAGAAAGGGTTTGCATGCTCCAGCACCTGATTACTCGCAGAAGCTGTCAATGAAAATAAAGTTTTGGGCATTAAGGATAAAAATGCTAAACCTCAGCATTGTGTCCCACAACGTTTTCTCTGGGGGAAAGCAGCAATACAAGAGGAAGTGTTGATAAGCCCTTATAGCATATATTTAATACATATCCATGATTTCCCTCAAATAATCCTGGGAACTACTGTTTGTTGAAGATGTTGGATCATGTGCTTTGGAAGCCATGTGATTTAAATCACATGCTCGCAGGGGCAAGACAGTTTGATCACATTACCCTGATCTTGACTCAACTGCACTGGCTGCCAGTTAGTTTCCAGGGCTAATTCAAAGTGCTGGTTTTGACCTAGAAAGCCTTAAATGGCTCACAACCACAATACCTTAAGGACCGCCTCTCGCCATATAAAACTACCTGGACCCTGAAATCATATTTTGGAGCCCTTCTTCATGTGCCTCCTGCATGAGAAGTCCAGGGGGTGGCAACACAAGATAGGGCCTTTTTTGCAGCAGCTCCCCATTTGTGGAATGCTCTCTCTAGGGAGGTTCAGCTGGCACCTTGATTACCGTATTTTTCGCTCTATAAGACGCACCAGACCATAAGACGCACCTAGTTTTTGGAGGAGGAAAACAAGAAAAAAATATTCCGAATCTCAAAAGCCAGAACAGCAAGAGGGATCGCTGCGCAGCAAAAGCAGCAATCCCTCTTCCTGTTCTGGCTTCTGGGATGGCTGTGCAGCCTGCATTCGCTCCATAAGACGCACACACATTTCCCCTTACTTTTTAGAAGGGAAAAAGTGAGGCTTATAGAGCAAAAAATACAGTATATACCATCAGCTGCCAGGCGAAGACATTCCTCTTTAACCATGCCTTTGGCTGATTGACACAATGCCCTTTTAAATGTGTTTGTGGACAAGGGGATTATTGATTGGTTTTCATTCTTATTTTTATTATGTATTTTGTGTTTTTTACATATATAGTAATTTTATGTTGTGAACTGCCCTGTGACCTACAGGTATAGAGTAGTATACAAATTTAATAAATAATAATAAGAAAGTAGATTGGATGTTCTTTAAACGTGTGGTGTGCCCATAGTTTTTCCAAAGATTTTGCTTAGCCTACATTTTTATTTTGCTTAACTTCTGCATTGATTTTGACAATCAAATCCATCATTAGTATCTTTTTTCTTTATAACTGAATAATAATCAAATTATATGTCATTTCCCCTTCCTATGTAGATTCCACTGGTGAGGAGCCAACCTGGAATTTCTGGAAATACCTTGTAGATCCAAATGGGAAAACGGTCAAGGCTTGGGACTCTACTGTCCCTATTGAGGAAATAAAACCTCACATCACTGAACTTGTGAGGAATATCATCCTGAAGAAAAAAGATGAACTGTGATTACACCCATACCCACACCCACACACCCCACTAATTCTTTAACCTCTGATTATCATTTGGACCATTATTTTCACTCTTTTCATTCCTAAAAGAAAATGTAATTTAAAAAAAATTGTCAATATGAATTCCATCAACATGAGTTAGCTCCATCCTCCAAGTACAATACTGTATTTTATTTTTTGGTCTTGCATTCAATCCATTATTCAACCCAGAAGGAACTGGTTCTTTTCTCAGGGGAAACACACCAAAGGTCTGGGGTTTATTTCCCATTTCAAGTCACTTCTTGATTGTGGTGAGGTGAAGAACCAATTAGGATCTCTCTGTAGGCAAATAACCTCAGCACTCTAGGATTTCCTAGAGAAATATTACTAATAGCTACTCTATCATGAACTTGTTCATCAAGGGCATTTATGAAATGCAACCCAGAACAGGTATAATAGATCTTAACCTGCATGTGGTTTTAAGATGCAGTTTTTATGCTGGGAAACAAGAGCACATTGACACTATCTGTATCTGCACTCACACCAGTCACATTCATTTATCCCTGAGAATGCATACACTAGGATGGATCTAAGAATCCAGTGACTGTAGTTCTATTCAATGAAAATGAGATTTTTCCTGCCAATTATTATTATTATTATTTTAAAAACCTGTTTGAGAGGATTGTCGGAACCTCTCGAACAGAATGGAAGAGAGTATTGGGGGGCTATAGTTGGAGGACAAGAATCCTGTTAGCAGGAGCCCCTATTGGACCAACGTCCCTTTTGTGAATGGAAGGAAATATTTGGACCCATTAATCCCAAACTGTTGCATTCTTGTGTTCTGTCTGTTGTCATTCAGCATTTTGCATGTACTGATTTATTGTGATTTTTAAAAAAATAATAATAATAAGCAACTTCCTTTCAATTGCCGCAAAGTCCTCTTAGGTGTGAACTGAAATGTAGCATTGTTAGAGCAGAGGTGTGGTTGGTGATGTTCTTGATGGCATGTCTTTTTGGTTTCCTACCTTTCTGGCCCTCTCAAGTTCCAGAGGCATCTACCCTCACCATTAGTCATGCTAGCTGTGACTGATGGGAATTGAAGTTCACAACATCTGGAGGCCTCCAAGTTGGCTTCCCATGGGATAGAAACTAAGTAATGCTCAAACAGTGAATTAGAGCTCACATAGGGCTTTAAAAATATTTTTGTTGTTGTCTGGAAGCATCCATAGATTTCCTTCAGTTGTAATCCGTGTTGTTGGAATTAAGTGACTTGACTCAGAAAAGGAAGTACATATGTCAGTTTATAACCACTGGTGAAAGGAGTGGAGAATTTTTGTTGACTGAACCAGAATAAAAGGCGATTCCTACATCATTTTAACAGATGTTTGCGAACTTCCATACATTACACACAGTTTGCTTGAATGTGATCCATTAGAATCTTAAAAGAATCAAGCACCTTGAAGAGAGAGACCAAGTTTTTTCATAATAGCTTGGCTCATAATAACTTGTTGCCTAGTAACAGAGTTGAAAGTGACCATTATTCATTGATCCTGCTGATTAATACTTTGGACAGTCCTCCCTTACTCCCTCCACAAAATATTATAGAGGGTACCCAAATTGGTGAAAGACAAATTTGCAACCTGCCTACTCTCTTCTATAACTGAATTACTTGTCAGGAACCCTTTGTCAGTGGACCCTGCTATTTTACAATTTTACCCTTTTGAATAAGCCCCCCTCTCAAAATAAAATATATACAATAGGTTCCCACCAAGCGGGATGATCCTCCTGCAACACCCTAGTCTGTCAACCTGTAGGGGGCATTTCTGAGCTCTGTTTCCCAGGAGCCCATCTCTAGGAAGGGAGCTTTAGACCTGTGTTCCCAAAGACCCAAACACCAAATCTTACACAATGATCAGTAGAAAACGGCAATGTAGCTCAGGTGTGTTGTCATGGTATATGTTACTTACAGCCCACAGTTAAAACCACTCAAATGTATCACCTGTGATATATAGAAGAAGAAGAGTTTGGATTTGATATCCCGCTTTATCACTACCCGAAGGAGTCTCAAAGCGGCTAACAATCTCCTTTCCCTTCCTCCTCCACAACAAACACTCTGTGAGGTGAGTGGGGCTGAGAGACTTCAAAGAAGTGTGACTAGCCCAAGCAGCTGCATGTGGAGGAGCGGGGAAGCGAACCTGGTTCATTAGATTACAAGTCTACCGCTCTTAACCACTACACCACACAGGCTCTCACCTCATAGCCTAATCTGGATGATGATACATCCCTCACACAGACTCTGAATGGCTGACCTGACTTGCTTACAGACAGCTCCCCCAACTTAAAAAGAGCTGCTCACAGGCAACCAGTAGCACCCTAGCCTGTCTTCAGCCCCACCCCACCATCTCATTGGGGGGACGGGGACGTTCAGCAGTGGCTTCCAGTGAGATCTTATGGAGCTCTCACAAGAGTTCTATGAGATATCTCATAGAAATATCTCACCGGAAGCCACCACAGCTTCTCTGGCAGCAGCAGGGCTGGGTGTCCATGGGAGTACTGGCTCATGGGATTCTGCCGCCTGAGGCAGCTACTTCAGTCCACTTCATGCCAGCAACTACAGGCTATGTAACAGAGAGACAGACACAAGGAACCTGTGGCAGACCCAGCTGCTAACTCACCATGCCAACTCTTACAGGACCTAATGGCGTCACCTACAACATCAGGGCTTCATTAACCTTCTCACCTTCAAATACAATAGATTTTTATTTCTAAGGTATTCCTAATGTCCAATACCAAGATGAAAGTCAACCAGGTCTGTGTGTTGAGCACGCTGCGTTATGGAAGTGAGTTGTGGGCAACTTACAACCAGGAACGATACCTCACCGCCTTCAACATGTGCTGCATCAGGAGGGTTTGGAGTATCACATGGCAGGACAGAATTCCAAACAAAGATGTGCTCTCCCAAGCCTATATTTCCAGTATGTTTGTACTCCTATCTCAACAATGTCTACACTGGCTGTACATTCTGTTCACAGAACGGAAGATGGCAGGATCCCCAAGGAAGCTATAAAGATGACTGCAAACATGACATGAAGGCTGGCAACATCAACCCTGACATGCTGGAATCCCTTGCAGACAACCACAGAGCCTGGAGACAGGCAGAGGAGAAATGACTACTGGGAGAAGCACAGAGAGAAAAAACCTCCAAGGTGCATCTGCAGCAGCAAAACTGGATGCCTTCATCTGCCCCAGCTGCAACAAAAAACAGGTCTCTCCCGCATTGGCCTCTACAGCCACAGCAGGCGCTGCAGCTTTCTAACAGCTTAACCTCACCTGCAAAGGCATACTCCTCCAGTCTCCCAAGACAGACGGATGCCAACAACAACAACCACCCTCTCACAAAACATCAAGGCAGTGTTCAACAATGTAAAAATCTTCAAATGCAATACAAAACAATCACTAAAATGGCGGGCAGCTCAATTAAACTTTTAAGCTCCATAGGACTATCAGCATAAAAGGTCTTCAAGAAATGCAAATTAAAAGTGAGGATACCTGCTGAATCTGTGCTGGAAGTGTATTCCACAGCATGGGTCCAGTGACACTAAATACTCGACTTCAGCAATGCTTATTTAGAAGTACATCACTGCAAACAATGCACAAAGTAAGCAAGCTGAAACAGTTTCATTTCCCCCTACTGTTTTTCTTATGTTTTTGCCTGGTACTCATCATGAAGTAGGCAAAAGGGCACAAGGGAGCTATTGAGTTGGTGTAAATTTGAATATAGATAGCAATAATGGAAATCACTTCCTGCTTTTAGCACTAATCTTTCACCTACATACTATACTTTTATCTCAGTCTAAAGGTGAAAGGCTTCTCATTATCCACAGCAACTCATGCTTCTCCTTTTTCTCTCATTTTAAATTCCTGATGCATCTGTCTTCTTGGTATATATCAGGACATAGCAAGCCCCACCCCCTTTATCAGGATGCTCTTGGAAGAGATCACACGGCTGTCTCTCAAAAGAACTCCAGATCCACCATTGCGCTAACCAGAGATTTTCACTGCATTGCCAAAGCTGTGCGGCCTCATACAGATTCTGTTTCACCTTTGACAAGTCCTAAATCTTAAGGCACCCCGGCTCAGTTTGGGATTGGTCTGAATGAATCTGGTGCACACCCTTAGAATCCACTGCTATTGCCAGCAGAGGAGAAACATGGTACTGTTATTTGGCCACCAATGGGTCTTTCATGGCTTCTCTTTTGCTCATTCAGTTGTTCAAAATAGGCTCTAATGGAGGGTTAGTTAAGGTTTCTCAGCAGCACAGCTTCTTACAAGACAGTTCCTTTTCTAGACATTCCGGAGACTAAAAGTAGGGAGTCTTTTTTGTGAAAAGGTACTCAACAATAACACATGGCAAAATGCACAAAAGCTTTGGAAATTAAACAATTTAATTAATGGTTCTAAGTGTCATAGTTAATTTCATTTCTCTCACTCTTTCTCAATGTGTTTCTGATCTGCTCTGTATGTACAACAACATTTCCTTCAGCGATAGCTGGGAAAAAATGGTTAGCTATTTTAACAACATTAATTTAAATGCAGAATTTCAAAAAGGAGCAGTACAGACCTGAATCATGTCACATATGCACCATTTTTTAATGTAGCTAATTCTAATAGATCTCATAATTTAGACATCACTGTTATATTTCCATTTTCCATCCCAGTCTTGATCATCTTCATCTTCCTCAATGGGAGATGTTTCAAGCTGAGGGAGTGCCTCTATATCACTCTGGAGAGAATAAGTGCGGAAAAGATCTGATATGGGCTCATCAATGTAAGTTTCACTCCGTGCACTTTTGATTGAGGTAGTTTCTCTGTTCCCATTGGACTGCATGCTCCTCCTATCTGAATGAGGACTCCTCCCTGAGTGTTGACTCCTATCCTGAAACACGCAAAAATGCACAATGCCTATATATATATTATATTCCCAGTTAATGTTGCTGGTCCATCCAATTGGTTGCCAAATAGGTACTACATCTTATATGTTCGTAGGCGTCCCCATGGCCATGCACCGTTGCAGAAAGCCATAACTCCACAAACTTGCAATTTAGCTGAGGAAGCTAAAATAAAGATGCTCAGTCTGTCCTGTTAAAAGACCACAGGCAACCTTCAGAGAGGAGGGAATTTCTGAAAGCTACCATCTTTTTCACATTTACTTAGAAATAACTCCTGTTGACACAACAGCTAATCTGTGCCTTACTAATTGCATATTAGTCCAAATCTCTTGGGTTCTCTTTGGCAATGCAGAGTAAACAGGCAGCTTGATTCCTAAAGGCTGCTTTTATGATATTCTTCTCAGACTAGCTTGATGCCCAGAAGCATTTTCTGCCCTGAATATGTCTCCTTCCAGGCAGCGCTCAAGAATGGGTGGAGGTGGAAGAAGGGGAAACCAGTAAACTAACCACAGTGGGTGGGGAAGTGGTCATGCTACATGTTCCACATGTTCAGAAGACCTGCAACATCAGGACTGTATAGATAGAAACCTTTTGGCTGAATATGCAGACATTAGGGATAGGGCCTAATGACATGGTGATATTGGGGTCAGGGCTAGCAGTGAAATCCTGACTCAATAAATTTAGCCCATGCATTTAGTCACATTTGGATGTGACCATGCTATTTCAAGAACGGTTAGTCCAAGTGTTTCCAAGAGTATTTCATGTGCACAGGAGGGAGGAGCTATCAGGCTGTGGCAGCTGGCTGGTAGCCGCAAGGTCAGGCCAATACGCTTTGCAGCCCAAGGCAAAGGATAAGATGACACCTTCCCATTCCCATTCCATGCACAGGGGCTGGTTGTGCTGGCAGCTAAATCTTACTTTCTGAGTGATAGGACTGTATCTTCCCCTGCACATACATTGCACTTGTACAACTTCTCTCCACCCACAGCATCAACTGACATTAGCACTTCATTTTACCTGATAGTGAATGATACGGCCAGCCTTGGGCAGCATACTAATATTGAACATCATGATCACAGGGACAATGGGAAACAATGCTGCTGGCATTTATAGGCTTCAGAACATTATGTGACTACATGTGTTAGCCCCCTGGTCTTCCAAAATGCACGGAAAAATTAAATGTGAGGTCCCAGGGAGAAGGTAGATACTATAGCTAAAGCAGGAGTGAGGAAATCCAAGCCTGTGGGCAACTTTTGACCCACCATGCCTCCCCAATTGGCCCATAAGGCTGTTTTAGCCAAACCACACCCACCTGCACCGGAGAAGGGAGGGTTGACAGTCAGCTGGTTATTACCACAGGCATATTAGTCCCAGCCTAGTTAAACTTTGGTGTCAGATTCAGCTTGGGCCAAAGGTGCCTGGGGTGACAGACCATTGGGAGGCTGGTCTCAGGGCATTCCCGCCCCCATCAAAAAATTACACTAGTTAACAGGGATCCCTGACACTTGTGCATTTCACATAAAGGTAAAGGTAAAGGGACCCCTGACCGTTAGGTCCAGTCGTGAACAACTCTGGGGTTGCGGCGCTCATCTCTCTTTATTGGCTGAGGGAGCTGGTGTACAGCTTCCAGGTCATGTGGCCAGCATGACTAAGCCGCTTCTGGCGAACCAGAGCAATGCACGGAAACACAGTTTACCTTCCCGCCGGAGTGGTACCTTTTTATCTACTTGCACTTGACGTGCTTTCGAACTGCTAGGTTAGCAGGAGCAGGGACCGAGCAACGGGAGCTCACCCCGACACAGGGATTCAAACCGCAACCTTCTGATTGGCAAGCCCTAGGCTCAGTGGTTTAGACCACAGTGCCACCCACGTCCCATGCATTTCACATAGTACTCACAATTTAGGTGTTAGTAGAGGAGAAAGGGGGAGAATTTATTTTTCCTAGCAGCAAAATATTTGGGACTGATTCCCTATTGCAGGAAACAGATAGAATGTTCAATGCTACTGGGCTTAATAATTCATCTGGAAAGATCTTTTACTGCTAAAAAAGCCACTGAAACAAATCATTTATGTAACTCCTAGTTGAAATGATCAGACTGCTTTTCTGGATTAGCATTTGTCAGGTCATTACATTGATCACGGGTCTCAACCAACTATTATACCTTTTCCTCATTTAGAGTTACTTCAGCCAACACTTCCTCAGGCAGGATAATACTAGGTTCCACTGGCACAGTCTCTTCCAAGAGTTCTGGCTCCACTGCATAGAGTACTGCATCATGTAAGGTTGGAAAGAACCGTGCTTTAGTAACACACTGGTCAAAAAAGTCATGCTTTTCAAAGGTCCTTATTACAGTGGCTATAAGATTAAAAAAAAGAAAGAATAATCACACAAAACAGCATGATGTGGCTTTACAACAGCATTAATCATACAAACAATATCCAAAATTGCTAATTTAAAAAGTGCAGTGACTATACTCACGATGACAGGCAGCTATCAGGAGTGTGATGCCAATATTCTGAAATGCGTGACACAGCTGTAGAAGGGAAACAATGTATTAAAATGGGTGATGTTTTCAGTTTCTAGATCAGGGGTGACTAACACCTGGTTCTGGGGCCTGATTCCGAATCCCAAGCAAATTTTCCTGGCATGCCACCAATATTGGCAACAGTGAACATACACCAAAACAATTTATAGCAGAAATGGTGCAGGGGTGGGCAGAGAAGTTCAAACTTATCCACCTAATTCAGAGCCCTGATGGGGGATTCAAACTGCATAAATTGCATAAATTATGTAAGTTAAGTACTTTTGCTACAGAAGACAGAGAGACAAATAGTGTAGTTTTTTTAGTGTAAGAAGCACTGCAGCGGAATGAACACAGTACTGTATGTGACGAATACAGAGCAGAATGGAAAACGATGCCTTCCAACATCCCTACTTCCTAGTAATCAGAGGAATCATTTGATAAGATGGTTTTGGCTTCCCCCCCTTGCTTTTGGTATTTATTTTTTTAATGAAAGGCTGTGTACAAATAATGAAAGGCAGGTATACAAATAACTGGAGGAATGAATGGGTACTAAATGGTGGAAAGGCATGAAAAACAGAAAGGTCAAATCTGTAGCCCATTAGGTGAGCAGTAATGTGTTTACAGTCCATATGAAAACCTACCGTATGTTAGCGAAATGCATATATTGTTGGGCAATTTGCCACAGTGATATTTGTTCTTTTCTGAGTCATCTTTTCAACAAAATGACTATTGCTTTGATGATGTAACTTCTTTCAACCCCTCTTTAGTACCTTTTGTTGTTTCCAATTCTTAAGCTTTAGGACGTTCATTTTCAATGCTTCATGACTGCACTTGCTTTTTCAGTTTTGTGGAGTTTTTTTTCCCCTCTTCTGACTCAGTTACGTTCTTAATCTGATCTGACCCCTGTGTGGTTCTTAATGTTTGGGGGATTTTTTTGTTCTTTAATCCTTCCTCCCATCCTTAATCCAGGCAGACTTACATCCTAACACTTTTGGCAAACATCAATTCTCGTTTGTATCTAGAAGCCCAAGTTATGCTCCCAGTTTCCCCATCATCTTTTTTTTTGTAATTGGCATTTATAAATAATTCAATTCTTAAGAAACTTATTAAACATTTGGCTACCAAGACATTTCCTGCAAGCCCCATCATCTTTTTTTTTGTAATTGGCATTTATAAATAATTCAATTCTTAAGAAACTTATTAAACATTTGGCTACCAAGACATTTCCTGCAAGCCTGAAAAACTCACCTGCTGAATGTAAGTGGGCTTGGGACTTAAACATGTGGCAGGATCATATTGCACATCAATCCTCCCTTAAGTAACTGAAAAGCTATTGTATTAAAATATCCCCCCCCCCCACCATTATGGGTAGGAAACTGGCTATCTGAATCATTCTAGTTTCTCCTAAGACTTAGTTTTGCCACATTGCTTGCAGCTGATCTTGCTTCTGCTCTCGTATAACGTGTTCATGACCACCCATATTATTATTTTTTAAAAGGACCTTTAAAAATAAGAGCATGAATGCAAGAGAGCACTAGTTTAAATGAATACTATAGCAAAATAAAAACCACTAAGCTGCAATAGTTCAGGCAACTTACCTCTCGTAACAAATAGGAAGCTTGTAGATCTACAAAGTGTACCATACTGAAGTCTAAAATAATGGTGTGGATCATGTAAGTGGATGTCTCTGATTCAAGTGGGTGCAAATGAGTTGTGGATCTCGTGACAGGGGGGTTTGAGCAAAACCATAACCTGTTGAGATCTTCTTTCCTCTTTACATACTCCTGTCCTGTTTCCCTTTCTATGTAATGAATCTCAGAAGGGTATCTGCTCTCAATTCTTGACCAGCGTATTAATGCCAAAGAAGAAGCAGATGATATCTCATTAGCTGTACGAACCCGCCTTAGAAGCTTCTCTGTGTAAGGTACCTAGAAACACAGGAGAGATGAGGTTCTAGAGCAGGCTAGGACAATACTCAGCTTCATTTATGCATTTTCCCTTTCTCCTGTTAAAATACGTTTCAGAAAACTATGCCTGTGTTACAAAGATATGTTAGCATAGCCTGGCTAAAGCAAGAAGAACCCTCACGCACCCAAGAATTCTGCCATTCTCAATTTAGGCTGCAATCCTACACACAAATTTCACTGAACTCACTGAGCCTTGCTGCTGAGTGGATATGCACAGGGAGGCACTGTTAATCATGCCTCTTAGTGCTATCAAAAGCATATTAATTTTAGAAACTATCTTTGTAAAAACACCCCTGCACTGAGTTTAATGTCCAGCAGCCCCAATTATTTCAATAAAAAAAGAAACTGTGAACTGGATGAGAAATCCATCTGACCCTGTCCCATTTACTGTGGGGTGATTTTCAACAGGAATTCTGATCCAGATATTGGATGGAAAAACTAATGTGGAATTTTCATTCTGACATATAGGTTTGAGTGCTGTAGGTTTGCAAAGCCACCAAAGCTCAAATGTCTAAATGCATAAAATAAAAACCTTGGTGCATTTATGATGGGAATGGAAAACCCACTCTGTTGACCTAAAGGAGAAGAAGGGATTGAAAGGAAGTTTTCTTCCCTTCCCTATTACATGCACAGTATTCCTCTGCAGCATACAGGCTTTCTGCTTGCACTGAAGCATCAACAACAAAAAGCCTTTTCTATGGCTCACAGTGGGACCAGCTCCCACCACTACAGCAAGGGAACAGAGGTCTGCTTGCATTAGAGGCCATTAGCTCAATTACACTTCGAGAAAATCATGTAAGCACAGCGTAGGATAGGCATCTCTTCTTCATGTATTCCTCCACTGAACATCTAGTTTGGTCCTAAGGAATGCCATGTTTTATATAAAGTGATAAATGGAGCTAATAATAATAATAATAATAATAATAATAATAATAATAATATATTATTTATACCCCGCCCATCTGGCTGGGCTTCCCCAGCCACTCTGGGCGGCTTCAAACAAAATATTAAAATACAGTAAGGCATCAAACATTAAAAGCTTCCCTAAACAGGGCTGCCTTCAGATGTCTTCTAAAAGTCTGGTAGTTGTTGTTCTCTTTGACATCTGGTGGGAGGGCATTCCACAGGGCGGGTGCCACTACCGAGAAGGCCCTCTGCCGGCTTCCCTGTAGCTTTGCTTCTCACAATGAGGGAACCGCCAGAAGGCTCTTGGCGCTGTACCTCAGTGTAGAACGATGGGGGTGGAGACGCTCCTTCAGATATACTGGACTGAGGCCATTTAGGGCTTTAAAGGTCAGCACCAACACTTTGAATTGTGCTCGGAAACGTACTGGGAGCCAATGTAGGTGTTTCAAGACTGGTGTTATGTGGTCTCGGCAGCTGTTCCCAGTCACCAGTCTAGCCGCCGCATTCTGGATTTGTTGTAGTTTCCGGGTCACCTTCAAAGGTAGCCCCACGTAGAGCGCATTGCAGTAGTCCAAGCGAGAGATAACCAGAGCTTAGGTATTTTTCATTGAGTGATGTGTAGATGTATACACCAGGCAGGTGTGGGCTTTTGATTTAGGCAAGGTGGAAGCAATTGTCTAAGTGACCCCTGTATGGGAATTCTAAGAGAGTTCTATGTAAAACAAACAAAGAAAGAAATCTCTCACCCTGGGTAATGGTTCAGGTGGCTCACAAACACAGGTACAATTTAAATCCTTTTTCTGTCTAACGCTAGACATACTGACTGAGATCAAAGCTCTCATTTCATTTTCATCAAGTGGCACAGCCTTCAGGTCCATCTGAAATAGAAAGAAGGATAGATTATCAGATATGGCCAGCTTTGTTTACTGCAGAGGTTCTGAGTAGGGAGGGCAAGCCTGTCATTTTCATTTTCTCCTTTTTCCGATTTTAAATTTGGTTCTCCACATTTCCACATCTGTTTATGATTATATGCTGTTGTCAAAGTCCTCATTAAAATTCATAAGCATTTAGTATAATTCTCCTAATACACACTTTGGTATGCAGCTTTGCCCGATATACACATTTTTGCAAAGAAACATTTTCCAATAGAATGCACTTTTGTATATTATTTTCACTAATATGTGTATTAAATGCACATTTTTCCCAGTATATGCACGTTTGTGCACACTACAGAAGAACTGCACCTCAAAATTCAGAAAAGTGCAATTTTGGAAGGATCTTTATCTAATAATCATTTGGAGGGCACCATTTACCTTATGTAAAATGTAGGATTTGAAATGTTTCATGTTTGCAGTTGAAATGGAGGCACAGCACTGGAACATTTTCACCCCCTGAATCTCAATAGCCTAAAAAGAGAAATAAAATTTAAGTCTTCCTTAGGGGAACCTGCAACAAAATGTTGCAGTGTACAGTGCTCCAGTTCAGGATTCCTGCTGCGATCTTTCTCAGAATACAGTTTACCATTCCTCTGTAGCCCCAAGAGTCCATCAGCATTCATTGCCCAATAAGTATGCAGAATCACAGCAGAACTGTTTTTCGATTTCCCTCCTGCTCCATGGATTAATTTTTATCTCCGCAAACTTTTCCCAGTCCTATCAATACCTTTCTTCTGTGCACGGATGACACCATTTGGCTACATAATTCACATTTTTATTGAGATTAGTTGCTAATAAACTGGCACCCTGCAAAGAAGAATAATTTGCACTATCTAATACCAGAGGAAGCCAGACATATAAAACAACATTTGGACCATGCAGAGATTGAACAGAGTATATAACACAACATTTGTGCTACAAATCTGCTTTCATTGCTCATGTCAGGGTCACCAAGCTATAGTTGTTAATTAAATCGTGTCAGAAGGATCACTATGCTGTGTATTTTTCAGAGATGCTTGTGGGGTTCCTGCAACACTGTCTTTTCAAGTATGGCTCTTCATTACGAGTCATAAAGGTGGTAATTATACACAACACCATTCCTGGAATTAATTCAACTTGATGCGTCAGCTGCTAGTGTGCTAGTGAAGGGGACTGGTTACAGCAAAGAATATTTATTCCCTCCCACCCTTACCTCAGCATAGTCAGAAAAACTGCGATAAATATTGGTGTTTGGAATCTGACCCAGTGTCAACATCTTCATTCTGAAACAAAATGTTAAGTTAGACTGCCTTCTTAAAAATTGAGTAGAGCCAAACCTTTAGCCAAGGAAAGAAACCATGACAGACAGAGACAACTATCCAACTTTGAATGTAGTTTTAAAGAATGGAATGGTCATCAGCTCTCCTTGAATTATCTTTTTTACTTTCATGTCTCTCCATGGAGAGTGGATAAGAAAAGAGCAGGTAAAATCTGATCCTAATCTTGCTGTAGTATGGAAACAGAGCATTTAGTCAAATGTGCATTATGTCTCTCCATAAGAATACATACAATATTGTTACTCCAGGCTCAGTGCCAGACCACAACTTGTATGAGCATCAGTTATATCTATAGGGAAGGTGTTTTATCATCTTTCTCTCTTTGCCCTTGCCATGCACAGATCAAAGAAAACAGTGGTTATTATTTTTTCTAGTTGGCTTGCAGAAACTCCTGCCCCTCCACCCACTCACTGTTTTCCTTAGATCATTGCTCAAAATCATTGCAAGCACCACAAATACATGACAGTGTTTTCTCTTTAGTTAAGTCTATCTGACTGGAACCCAAGAAGAGATCCTTTCAAGTTACGCATCTTCCCCAATTTGGGCAAAGCGATTATTGCCCAAAGCACCCATCTCCAAAGGTTTATAGCGTATGTGACCTTGCTCACACTGTCTCAAGCCCCAGTTGCTTGTGCTCTCTCTTCCACCACCCTGCTACCCCAGTATATGGTGAGAGGATTTTACTAGTCTTTGCACTGAAGAACAATATACATTGAAGAACAATGCATATTCCAGGCATACTATTTGAACTTCATGGCTTGCTCAAGGGTAAGGCCAGCTGGATGCTAAGTTTGTGTTTTAGTTCACTTTGCACTCTGCTTACTTCTCCTCTGCTTCTTTACTCATTATAATATTTCATGGCCAGTAAACTTGAATTTTAGAATTTGTTGTATGCCTTGAGTGAGGCCACAAATGAGCTAAGGAAGTTAGAGAAGGCACTTTTAATTACCGTAATTAACTAAATGATAGTTATATATTATATCTAATTATATATAATTCATACACTTGTTAACTTTGAATTTATGGGATACACTCCTCCTCAAGAGCTTTTGGTGTAGCACCACTGCAGATCCAGCCTCCCAGTAGCAGCATCACTACTGCTTACCAGGATGGTGTGGCACAGGCTGTTGGTAAAGTCAGGCCAGCATAGGAGCACCAACAGGAGCACTGGATTGACTCTGCCAACTCAGCAATTAGCACATCCTGGTACTGCTGAGCCCCTGCACCCTCACCATCCTGGCAAGTAGCAGTGGAAGGTTCTGTGGTGGCACCCTAATGGCTACTCTTGATCCTCCTCTTTTCTTTTCAATAATCCTGTTAGGCTGTCACAACTGACATCAATATATGAAGAATGTCACAACCCAGCTACTATTCTTTGTAATTATCACAACAGTCTCCTTAGTAGTGGCCCCTTCCCATAGAATTCATCGTTCTAGAAACTTTTCTAATATACTGTGGTAGCAATATAATTCCCTTTCTCAGCACACACTCGCCTGTAGCTCTATAATACAACACTACCATAGGAGACAGTACCTGTGTGACCGCACACTTATTATGAAGAAGGCAAATCCCATAGAAATTCCCAAGCCAATATCCAGACCAAGACAGATTACAGACAGAAAGGTCACAATCCAAATGCCCTTTAAGGAAAAATGAAATAGGGGCAATATAAACTACTTAGCAGGGATAAAGTTGAAGATAAAACAAAGTACAGTGTCAATGTGACAAGACACCCCTCTGCCGTTTTTTGTATATAAAGAATAAAAAATCTGAAGTACTGGTTATTTAAACTATGAAGATTCTGTGTTTGAATTTAGGGTACAGTTCTCAAAACTACTAGAAATTCGAAATGATCTATGCACTTTTAACATTACAGAGTCATGATTGGTTTAATAAACAATAACTGATCCAAGAATAAGTAGTGTGCCTATGTGCTCCCTCCTCACCCCTCCTCCCGTGCATTGCTTCATAAAAGCTATCCTAGCATTTTAAACCACAGTTTCCCATGATGTCCAAAACCAGCATCACATCTTGGTTTTATATACTGGTTTGGAGGGAGCCCTTAAACCACAGCTTCCTGGTTGGGAGGTGGTTACTTAACACCACCGGGAAAAACTTAAACACACCTCTAAGCTTTGTTTGCATTGAGGAAAATGTCACAAGGGGGAAGAGTTACATCTCCCACAGTTCCATGGTCCAGATCCACACTGGGACACCCCATGGCTGTGTTGTTGTTTTTAAAGAGATGTTGAGATCTGACAACAGTTCTCTGTCAGTTTGTCTAGCTGGATCCCCAAATCATCTTGAGCAGCTGTACATGCAAATATATGTATGACAGCACATCTACACTGGCATTGCACCTCTGCTGCCGTGGTGTAACATTAGGTGATACCCCATTTAATTCCCCTCTCCAACCCCATGTGGATCATACGACACTTACAAAATCATATTTATCTTGCCTCCACAAGAAAGGGACATCCATAAATTTTTCAAGAAATGGGAACATGTTGACCAGTACAATAGCAGCCACAACAGCCTGTGGAAAAAACAACAATAACTGGCTATTCTTTTGCCAAGGATACACAGCTCATTTAAAATGGCTTTGTAGGAACAAACAGTTTTATTTGTTTAGCAAGCCAATGCTATATCAATATATCATGTTGTATAACTCTAAAGCCTCTACCATTATGTGTACATATTATAATTTTCCTACCACTTTCAGGTAATTTCAGAGGTGGTATTTCCACTAAACTAGTTCTGCCCAAGGTGGAAAGATGGTGCTATCCCAGGAGAAACCAACAATCCCTTGAGTTGCTTCTCCCTACATGTGGTAGAAACAGACCCAGAGAGCTATCCAAGGAAGCACTGTAGCTCTGCAGTTTCTCAGCCACTTGTGAGGTCACAGAAAAACATGGAGGAGCTGCCTCTCCCCCACTTCAGGATCTTTAAGGTCAGAAGATGTGACTTTGCCAGACTCCAAAGACTCAGAAGACAGTCTCAGTGCAGTCCACACCTTCCCCATGCTGTAGGAGCCAACAGAGGCCCTTTAATAATGGAGGTGGGTGAACAGTAAGGAAGCCCCTGCCAACTCATAGGGCCTCAGCAATCTGCTCCCGTGTGTGTGTGTGTGTGTGTGTGTGTGTGTGTGTGTGTGTGAATGTTGGAGCCAGTGCCTTCCATGGTGCTCTGTCCAGGGTCCTGAAAGACCATGTCTTGCTTGTTTGATTCTGCCCTATCTGCTACAGCCAATCTTCCCTATAGCCTCAAAACCGTGACACATTGAATGTGCCAACATTTACATGGCCAAAAAATGTGCTTTTTATATAATAGAATACAATTGAAATATGTCAAAGGTGTGGAATCAATGTTTACTGAAATAGCATTTCACATTAACTTACATTAGGAAGGTACTGGAAGTAGGTTCCCAGCTTTAACACAACTGCCAACATTAAGGAAACTCCAATGAGAGCTGCAAGCTAATTAAAAATAAATACTGCATTAGAAATGTGTTCTGGAACTGCTGCTCCAGTGCTGAGTTCAGTGGTTTAAAAAATCAAAGTTTTTATCAGGTACAACAGTCCATCTTACTGAGAACACATTCAAAATGGTGACTTTGATAGAGGTTAAAACCTTGACATTTCAGTTTGTGTGGATAGGTATTTTTATTAATTTGATAAGAATGTAATAGTATAGAGCCTTGGATCTATAGCAGAAGTTTCAAAAAGCAAAATTATGACGTGCCAATTTCACCTTTCACATACAGTAGTTAACCAATTTGCTTCTGGGACCAATTCAAGGTGCTGATGACTATTACATATAAAGTCTTAAACTATCTGGCACAAGGATATAGGAAATAAGGTAGCCAAGAGAGGTGTAGCTGGCAAGAACAAGCGACAGGACCTTTTTGATGGTGTTACTACAATTGTGAAACTCCATCTCAAGTCAGATTGGTCTCTTCTTTGCTGTCTTTTAGGTGAACATTTTTATTCCACCATTATTTATTCTCATTAAATAAACAACATCCACACTCCATTTTAAATAGGTTTATGTAAAATCAATACGTGTTGACTCTGAAGCTATTTTAGTTCCACATTCCACAGAGTAAAAAATAAGCCCTCATCAATAACCCTACTCAGACTTCCAATGAACTCAGTAGAGCTTGTTTCTGGTTAAACATGTTTTGGATTGCCCATCCTATTAATGGAGGTTTAAAAGAAACGGTGGGTTTCAACAATCAACCAACACACCTGAGTTTTTCCACCTGTCTTCTCCTGAATAACAGTTGTAGAAAGAGCACAACTGACAGCAAAACTTTTAAAAAATGAACTGGTGACATTGCATAGCCCAATTGCCATCAAGTCCTGTAGGAGGTAAATAAAAAGTAATCACAATCAGATTACAGTGGTAAAAAATAATTTCTTTTGAAGTATGATGCATTTACAAATCTTAAAGGAGAATGCATGGGTAAAATTGTTCATGGGAACAGTGAAAACTATCCAGTTTACCCAAGCTTTTAATGTAATCCCACCCTTTTTTTGGACATGCTACTTTTTTATGGTTTTATCTGTTGTGCCTTCTGCTTGATACCTTTCTAATAGCCTTGATTGTGAGTTGCCTTGAGGACCGAATTAATCAATTAAACAAACAAACAAACACTGGTGAATGAATTCTATAATTATCATGTAACATATCCCAGTGTGCACCCCAGCTTGCTTAGAGAACTAGTAATAACTGGAAATCTGCATCCTTTCTGCAGTCATCCTGCAAAACTACAGGAAATTATACGTAATCCTCATTGCTTTAATCTCCCTGTGCAACAAAATCTTCTCAAAGTTTCTGGCATATGACATTGAATTTATACCTGAGTGTGTCTGATGTGATAGTTGTGGATATTTCCATACTTCTTTGCCACAAAAATGAGAAGAAAATAGCTCACTATGGCCAGGGATGAAGCATGCAATAAAATCTTTTTCAGGTTTGAAAAGTCAGGTAATGTAGGATGCAGAAATCTGAAATAAGAAAGATTGCCTTCTTCATTTTTCAATGAACATTCCTGAGAACTCTGCCTTGTAGCTTTATTTAGGTACAGGATTTATTCTTTCTGTTTAAACACAAACACCTTTACTACCCGGTGGAGATGTCTGTAGTGAGAATTATGAGCTAAGCCTTGAATGCTGCAATGAAATCATTTTATTGTTAGCTAACTTGGAAGCTTTGGCCAAAACATGGGACACAAATCTTTTAAGCATGAAATAAATGAAGGTGTAATGATAGAAATGTCTTATAGAGGCATATGAGGTGGGCTTGTCCAGTGATTTCTCCATTTTTGGCCTGAAGTTGCCATCTGTATTCATCTTGTATTGGCAAAATCCTTTATATTAGCGGGTGCTCGTGTACTTTCAAATTATAGTCTGTAGTATGGGGACTAATGGAAGGACAACGAAAATGGATTTTATGACCTCTTGTCGTCACTAAGCAACTTGTACTTCAGGCCTGAGATAAATACTCACCATCTACTATAAAACAGACCTTAATGCCCTTGTTGCATTTGAACGCATGTTCTATAAACATCAACTTTATCTGGATATCTATTCAGACATTTGAATGGCATATATTGTCTTGATCTGTATGTGTAAATTAAGATGTATGTACTGATGCTTATTGCACTGTGAAGGTGAGTTGACGATTTTGCTTTTGTTTTTCCTATTTTTTGTTTGGGTATTTTTTCTCTCTTTTTGCTTTTTAAAATAAATCTGCAATAAAAAACATAAAGCAACTTTTAACAGAAACTAGCCTGGTGACCCAGTGTTGCTGGAGAGGGAGCATCACAATAAATACAGGTTTCATGATGACTGATGGTACATGAACATGACTGACTCTAGGGGCACAAAACTATTTTCAGTGACCAGAGACCAATATTCTTATTCTTAATTATTATTATTATTTCCTATTAATTAAATTTGTATACCACCCTTAATCAGCAGATATCAGGGTGGTTGACAGCATAAAATACAAGATAAAAACACAAAATAAAAACAAGAACAAAACAAAACAAAAATCCCCCCCTTCCTCCCCTCCCACAAACATATTAACCAGCCAAAGGCTTGGTTGAAGAGGAATTTTTTCACCTGTTGTCTAAAGGTGTATAATGAAGGCTCCAGTCCATCCTCCCTGGGGAGAGCATTCCACAAATGGGGAGCTGCCGCCGAAAAGGCCCACCCTTGTATTGCAACCCTCTGGACCTCTTACAGAGGCACACAAAGAGCAGCCTCAGATGATGATGCAGGGGACTTGAGGTTCATATGGAGAGAGGTGGTCCTAGAGGTTTGGTATCGAAAGCTGCTGGAAGGTTGAGGAGAATTAACAAGGACACATTTCCCCTGCCTCTCTCCCAACAGAGAATACTTAATAAAGCAATATATTAAGTTGTAGATTACCAACCTCTGTGGGGCCATTGAAAAAACTCCCATACTGGATTCAGCGTACATATGGGTGTGGGTAGAAAGTATGGTAAACACAATAATCTGTAAAAGAAAATGAAATTAACCAACAGATTTATTTTATTTTATTTTATGTACAATGCATAATATCTACCTACTTACCCACCTTGGAGCAGGTAACAAAATACTAACCAAGTAATTAGAAACACATCCCTACAATTCCTACATCATGCTCTGATTAAAGTTTGAAATTTCTCAGGAATACCATTTCACCTTCCCTGTTAGGGTCGCTCTGTGTGTCCATTTTACAGAGGACAGTCCTCTATCTGAAGAGATATCTGGTCAGATTTTAGAGATGAAGAACCTTAAGAAAGGAAAGCAGAAGCCTTGAAGGTACCTGGATAGCCAACTGAGCAGGCATATTGGCCGCCTGTTCACAACCTTCCTCAATAAGACAACATGTACTGTATTTAAATTATAGTGGCTATTTCTAAATCTGTATCCATGCGTACAAATATGCATATCCACATTTTATGCATATCTCTTCTGTGGGGTGATATGTACATATTCAAAGAGGATGCTTCCAACAATATGTTACAGTAATTTTTAAAAAGCTATCCTGAAATTCTAATGCCAACTCTAACATTGACTCTGCTTCAGACAGCCATGGCGACCGAGCCTACTCTGAACTCACCCATTGAAATCCAGCTTTGGGATTCCTCCGTGGTTCTGTGTTATTGCAGAAAGTGCATTGTGTTTGTGCTCTTTCACCATGGTCCCCTTTCATCAAAGGTCCCACCTCATGGGATCAAAGCCCATACAACCAGGTAATGTTGGGCATAGCTCCATGACATGCAAACGGTCACTGGAGTTGTGGCTGGCACATGCAGGGCTTATATCCTGTTGTGCTGTGATTGGCAACTGAGAACGGCCATATCCCTAGTGCTCCTGTAATGTGGAGCTTCCAACTCCTGTAGAGTTGAATTTCATTAATCCTTCTCTTTCAGTTTTGCCCCACTCCAAAGGCAAGACTGGTGGGGGTTTGTAAGTGGCAAAATGTCAGTCCCTAAATGCACCCTTAGCACACCCCATTTTTTATCTCTCTTCTGTCTCTTCCCAGGCATCTCTTGTTCCTATCATGCTTTCCACTGGTATGAGGATGTGGTTCTAACAGCATGTGGATTTTCTGTTGGTGTGGACCTATTTCCACCAGAGGTGTGTGTCTTCCTGCTCATCCTGACCCCTCCCAGCCAGCAGATCTGGTAGTTTGAATTACTCTGTAAGTGTGCCTAGGATTTCAGCCTCAGAGAAGCTGAATTTACTTGGTGAAATTCTCCTCTCTATACTAAAGCCTAAAGATAATACAAAGGTTCACAGATATTGTTCCTTGGACAGGTTCTATGCTTAAAACACCACTCAGGTTATTTTCCATCTAGTGAGGAAATGACTGTCTGTGAAGCATAACATATTTCTTATTCAAAGAATGTAAGGTACTTACCAAAAGAAGCTCCATAGGAAACTCAACGGGACTATGTTTGTAAGTTATCTTAATGCATTTGCTGACTCTCAGCATTAGTACAGATAGCAAGAAGAGCAGGATACTGGTGGAATTAGCTTTTGGGAGGCCCATGCAATAATACACCAAGTTCTGAGGGGGAAAGAAAATACTCAGCAAGAAGAATTTTTATAAGGGTTAATTAATTCAGTAGCATGGAAATCAAATTCAGTAGTATGGAAAATCACTAACATGCACACACAAAATATAGCAATTGCAGGCAAGTATGCTTTCTTCACAACATTGCTATACATTTCTGTATATTACAACCAAAGAAATCTGTATTCATCATTCATGTGTTCCACAACCAGGGATGGGGAATAAATTTGCAGAACTCAGATTCAAAAGCAGACTCAAATGATTTGATCTAGGTGGGTTATATTCCAGATTGGATCATGTGTCCACTTCAGAATCTGCAGTCCTTCTGATCCCTTTACAGTGCAGTCTAAGAGCTACAAACTGTTTCTGTCTCTCTCTTTATTAAAAAAAAAAACCACCATCAAATAATTGTAAAGTTGGAATGACCCTAATTTAGTCCAACCCCCAGCAATGCAGGAATCACAACTAAAGAATCCCTGACAGATGGCCATCCAATCACTGCTTAAAAACCTCCAATGAAGGAGAGTCCACCACTTTCCAAGGTAGTCCGTTCCACTGCTGAACAGCTCTTATTGCCAGAAAGTTATTCCTAATGTCTAGTAAAAAAATTATTTTCTGCAAGTTGAATCCATTGCTTCGAGATTTATTAAAATCCTGTTTTTAAAGGCTCAAGGAAGGTTATCCATCTGCCCACAACCTGGAGCAGCTATCATGCACAACTTCGGTCCACCCTGGGAGCAATGGGACTTGGTGGTGCTCTAACACTTTCAGATGGAATTGTCCAAAGAAACATGGCTGACCTAAGTTAAAAAATAAAAAGTGGGATCCTATCTGCACCTAATTCCCATTTATGCAGTGTCCTTAGACTGTGCGTACAGCCCCTGTGTGCATCCAGATTTTACATCAGATGCAAAAAGCACAGTCCTCAGTCACATATACATTTCTACACAAGTAAATGCACTGGGAATGTTCAAACACTCTAGCAAAATTGTGTAAGTCTGTACAGGCAAATTAGGTAGATTCGCCTTTAAATGGGAAGTGAATCAATTCCTTCTGCATTCCTACATCCAACGCATGAGTAAGACATAAGGGAAGCCTCTGGAGGGAACTGGTACTGCATTAATTCCCCCCCCCCAAGCAATTCACAGACATTTCAACTAGTGGCTTACAACTTTCTGCTTGCAACTTCTTAAACTGATCTACCTGTCCCCTGCCAAGAAACGGGATTAGCTTTGAGTAAAGGCTGGATTTACTCACGTAAAAAAATGCCAAGGGTCCTGAATGGAAGTCAATTACAATCCCAAAAATGAAGGAGAACTGGGAGATAATAACATGTAGCGCTGCTGCAGTGAGGTAAGCATTGATGAGACTTTCTGACAGATATGTTGTGACAAATCCCAAGCCAATGCAGCACAAGAACAGCTAAAAGGAAGAGAGGCAAAGAAAGAATATGGCACCTTTAAGGCCCAGTTGTACACCCCAACTTTCTGCAGTGCCAAGTCTACTTATAAAAGCTTGCCATGTTACTTGCTTAGAGTCAGAGGCAGGCAGGCATTTTTCCAGCTGTCCATTCTGCAAGGAAGGCAGGAAGAGACTGTTCTGGGGAGTCTCCAAATTAGCCCACCCTTTCAGTTGCCTGAAGTAAGTCTGTTGTTGCCATCCCCCACACTTTTCAGCAACCTCTTTCTATCTAACCTCGGAGACCATTGCCCCCCCATCCTCAGACCTACTTCCCGCCCTCCCTTATAATTCTAAATCTCACACCCCGCCCTGATCTTAACGTCCAATCCTAAAGAAGGCACATTTGCAAATGAGAAGAACAGTTGGAATCAATATAATTTCAGCATGGTGGGGGACCAAAGACCCTGTAAATGCCAGAGAAGGGCATCTGTGGGTGCATGTGCTTCTGCAGGCACCAAGTTGCTGATCCCTGGCTTAAGTTCTAAGGAGAAGCATGAAGGCACTGGAAAATGTTCACCTATTTAAAGTATCTGCACAAGATATCTATATAATCTAATACTCAGCTAATGTTAGTATATTTTCTGACCGTAAGCCCTGTTCTCATGTTTCCCACCTATCTGATCAAGAGTGAAGAGGGATCACACTTGCTTGTCTTGTCCATATCCTCCTCACAGGGAGTGGAGTGTGAGAATGTGTTCTATATTCATGCAACTCTATGTGGGATCTGGAATCCCAATTGTGGCACTTTTCCTGGTAGCAAGGACAGACCTAGGCATGCATAGCCTCTTCTCGTCCAATATAAAATGTATGTATGGAACATGGGAAGGGAAATATGGTTATTTGGGGGAAGTTACTTACAACATTGAAACTGCCCAATGTAACTGGTATTGAAGCCATATGCTATGTCAATCGTTAATTTCACGAATCAGTTTTAAGGAATGGAAAGCTTTCTGCAGAAAAATGTAACATTTCAGAAATGATAACCAATAACCAAGTGTGTTTCCTACCTGTATAATCCCAACCAAAAATGTCGTAGATGCAGTGTATGTTAATACTTCCATATAACTGACCATAAACGCTGCATCTGAGAAGTTGGCCACAGATCCGTTAAATGGCATTCTTAAGTTAAGATTAAGGGTGTTCTGAAAATTTGCCACCATTGCATTCAAAATGCTGAAAGAACCTGTTACCAACAGAAGGAGAAGACCCAAAGCTAAAAACAAAGCAATTCCAACAACCACTTTTGAAATTAAATTTATATCCCACTTTTCCACCAGGGAGCTCAAGGCATAAAATGTCCATTGATAGGTTTCACAGTAGCAGGGCTGTGCAAAGCTGGTAACAGGCCCAGACCAGATGTGAAATGTAGGCCCCATTTCAATCCCCTTTGCCTCTATGGGGGGATTTGAGTAGGTGCCCTCAAAATTGTTGGCCCATTTCAGTTGGACTCCCACTGTTCTGGCCTGCACAGAAGGTATAAGGACAGCCAGTCTGCATTTACGGTATATGACTGACCTGGGCTGGCAAGAGGTTGGAGCTATAACCTTGCTCCATTACAGCAGGAAGGGGAAACACTTTTCAGCCCAGGGGCCACATTCCCTTATGGGCAGCCTTCCAGGGGCCACACACCTATGGTGGGCAGGGACAGCTACTCTTAACTTTGTACAGTAAGCCACATTACAACCCTTGAACAGCTGGAAGTTTCACACACATATACCTGTCTGTGTAGGCAAGGAAGAGGCATCATCAGACTTGTAGGACATATGCCAGCCAGGCAAAAATTGAGAGTATACAGAACAGGGCCGGTGAGTGGTCCGGCCTAGGGAAGAATCCTGAAGGCTGGTTAGAGAGGCCCAGAGGGCTGTATTCAGCTCATAGGCCAGAAGTTCCCCTTCCTGGTTCTACAGGGCTGCTGTCCAGGGTTGGCATTGTTGGGCACCTGCAGAAGCCTACGTCCCAGAATATGCCCCACTGGCACCTCTTGGCCCTGCCTCTGTTGCTCATTCTCCTTGATGTTCCTCTGCCTGTCTCCCCTAAGCAAGTGGACATTGGCAGGAGGAGCAGGGAACAGTATTCTCCATTCACCTGGCTGCGTTGCAACAGGGCCCAAAGGGAGAGGGCGAGTGAATGAGAATTGGTGGCAGCAGTAAAGAGGAAGTGGGCCCAATCAGGAAGAAAGCCTGCCAAGACCAGCTTGCTCAAGGGCCTCAGTAAACCTGGAGCTGGTGTTGTTCTTCCAGGTTCAGAGAGAAGGTGGGAATGGGGTTCTCCTTCCAGCGTACTTCCTACTCTCCTCTGCCATGCCAGGCAGTTTAAGCAGAGCTTTCCTAGGCCTCAGTCTAGCCCACTCTTCACGGGGTGGCCCATTGCACATTGTCAAAGAAGAGGACATGCATCACTCCCCACAAACAGGTGAGGACACAGATATGAATACATTTCCATATGGTAATAGCATGTATAGAGAAAATTATAATTAATGAATCTTGAAGAAGTGAATAATCCATTTCGACACATTATTAAACTGTTTTGAATATCTCTGCAAACCTTTTCACGTGTTACAGGTTTTAGCAGAAAAGAGATCAAACAACACTTCAGTAAAAACAAGACAGCTGATATTTAAGGGGCTTGGTGACTTGTGAGTGAAATATTTATTACCAATAAATCAAAATGAAACAGAAGATGATATGTCAGAAGACATAGGGTAAAATCTAATGGTATTACTCATGCAGATTAAAGACTCTTGTGATTCAACAGAGATTTCTATCAACAAAATGGGGAGGGAGGCAATTTCCTGTCCCACTACAATCCCCCACACCACCTCCCACACTGTGCTAAAGGGTCAGCTAATTCTTTGGAGCAAATTTGGGAGTGGAGGGGCTTCAGAGAGGAGGGGCCATCAGCAAAATTCTCTTCCCCCCCTCTTCTACTGATAGAAGCCTCTGCTGGAGCAAAGAACCTCCTATCCACATGGATATGACCCCTAGATGAATAAAAACAAAGTTTACAATCTCTGTTGGCAAACAGTACATTTCCTAGAAGACTGAAATAGCTGGGCAGAACAGTACTCACCAATGGACATATGACGTGAAGTTCCAAATATGACATATGCTAGAGAGCAGCAAAATGCAGAATAAAAACTATTGATAACTGGTAGCGGTAGTCCGGTTATCACTATTCCTGATAGCCCTGGAAGAATGTGTTTTATAAATAATGTATCAAAAGTATCAGACAGATTGTGTCAAAGCAGACAGTTCATTAAGTATTGGAAGCAAGCCAAGCCTAGTATAAGTGATAAATTACTCTTATAGCACTTTTCTGTGCACAAAGTGCTTTACAATGGTCTCAATAGGAGATTTTCCTTAAGGCTAATTTCAGTGCAAGGTGTGATTCTAATTTGAATTAAGGAACCTTCCCTCCGTGTATGCTGTGGTTCCAATGTAACTGCAACCATGCCCTATAACTGAATAAAAAAAACTTCCCTGGCAGGCTTCCTAGTTGGGCAATTAAAGTAAGGTCTTCTTTTGGCCTTCAAAGCCCACTTCTTCTCCCTCCTGAGTCTCTTTGGCCTCTCTTTCACCATACTTTTAAAGCACAGCTAATGCACATTAAAAGTAATGACCAAAAAAGCCTGGGGACTGTGATTTCTTAAGGGCATTGGGAATTGTAGCTGTTTGATGGGGAAACCACAGTTTGCAAAATTCTTTGAAGGGAAGTCAGGTGCTTTAAATACATGTTGGGTGTGCTTATGGCATTGATCTGCCTTTCCTCTCGGTTTGGCTTTCTCGGTCAGCCGTACACAAATAAAATTAAAAGTAGCACAACGTTTAATGACTCCCCTTATCACCTAGGAGTCAAGGAGCGGTGAAGGAGAAGATTCTGTAGCTCCCATATTTTCTGGTCTGCCAAACAGAGGACTACTCCTCTGGAGTAAGGTAAGGGCAGGGCTGGCCCAGGATGTTTCGCTGCTCCAGGCAAAACTGAAAATGCCCCTCCTCCTCTGCCCAGGTATTCAAAGAAAGCTGGAGAGGAGCAGGTAGTGTGTGACAGGTGCATGGGTGGGAAGAGGATGTGTGGTGGTTACAACAACCACATGCTTGCACCAGCAGTGCCCCTCTCAGCTGTCTGGAGCCTGCCACCTTGTGGTGACCGATTCCCCATGCCTCATGGGCAGACCAGCCCTGCTGCATAAGGGGGACTCCAGGTCAGGGATGGAGAATCTGCAATCTTCCAGATGTTTTTGGACCAAGCTCCCAACACCCCTGACCATTGGCTGTGTTGCCTGGGGCAGATAGGAGCTGGAGTCTAGCAACATTTGGGGAACCTCAGTTTCACCACCCCAGCCCTAATACTTTTTAAGCTTGTGTTATCCAAGGACGGAAACTCTTAAGTATTTCCTAAGGGAAAGGGGAGAGAACTTAAAATAAATAATAAAGACATCTGGTTTACCTTGAAAAATCTGCACCATCCCTACATTTATGCCAGCGTGTATGTCTCCTAAAATCCATTCAGTGACACGATATGAACAAAGCCAGTTTAGAAAGGGAAACACATTGAGAATGAACTTCCGGAAGAGTACCCACGAGAATCTGAAACAAATTGAACTGTGCTGTTTCTAAGAAAAAGCTTTGCAACTCATCAATTGGATGACTTTCTCCACTAACTAGATCAACACCTTTGTGGATTAATACTTCTCAGCCCTGTGCTTTCATTTATGTTTGGTGACAAATGCCAATATCCCTGATGCCTTTAAATTGTGTTCAGCTTAATATCAATTTTACATCCATGGTTGCAAAATAAAAAATAAATAAAAATGTGAGGGTTTCATTCTAGGAGACAGAAATTTGAACACATAAACGTCTTAAGATCAAAAGAAGAAGCTGCTGGATCAGGCCATTGGCTCATCTAGCTCAGCATCCTGCTCTCATAATGGCAAGCCAGATGCCTGTAGGAAACCAACGAGCAGGATCCACGCACAAGAGCCCTCTCCTCTGGTTTGCAGCAACTGGTATTCATGGTTAGTAGCCCCGATAGCCATATCCCCCATGAATTTGTCTAATCCTCTTTCAAAGCCATCCAAGTCAGTGGCCATCACTGCCTTTCATGGGAGTGAATTTCATAGTTTAACAATGCACTGTGTGAATAAGTACAGTGGTACCTCGGGTTAAGAACTTAATTCGTTCTGGAGGTCTGTTCTTAACCTGAAACTGTTCTTAACCTGAAGCACCACTTTAGCTAATGGGGCCTCCTGCTGCTGCTGTGCCGCCGGAGCCCGATTTCTGTTCTCATCCTGAAGCAAAGTTCTTAACCCGAGGTACTATTTCTGGGTTAGTGGAGTCTGTAACCTGAAGCGTATGTAACCTGAGGTACCACTGTACTTTATTTTGTATGCCTTGAATCTGCCAACACCCAGCTTCTTGGGATGTCCATAAGTTCTAGTGTTATGAAAAGAAGAAGAAAAACCTTTCTTCTTCCACTTCCCACACAATGCATAATGTTACGCACCTCAGTCATGTCTCCTCCTACTTGCCATTTCTCTATACTAAAAATCCTCAAACTTAATATATCCTAATGGTGGGGGTGGGAGCTGCTCTATCCCTTGATCATTTCGGTTGCCCCTTTCTGAACCTTTTCCCAATTCTACAGTATCCTTTCAGGGGTGAGGGAACCAGAACTATACACAGCACTCCAAATACAATCACACCATCAATGCATTATCAGCAGGAATTTGCTTTTTCCACAGCTGCCACACACTAGGTTGACATCTTCACTGAGATGATACTGACAGTTCTGACTCCATAAGTGTATATGTGAAATTTAAGGGTCCCCCCCACATGTGAATCAAAATGAATATTTTTTAAATCGTGTGTAATTTACCCTAATAAACACATTTTGGCCTGCAGTTTCAACTAATATACACATTTTTGCAAGCAATTTATCCTAATATAATGCATTTTGGTATGCTGTTTTACTAACATATTCATTCTTATACACATTTCCCCCTAATTTTGCATTTTTGTTTGGTTGGAGAACTGCATTTCTAATATATACAGGAAATGGGGATCTATTGGGTTCAGTGCTTTTGCTGCTCACTTATAATATAAAGTGTCAATGGTGATCTTCAAAGGGATAGGAGTCCCAGTTTACAATACCTGCACTGGATTTTCCGCCTTGTTGGAGGGGTATCAACTTCCCTGGTGGATGTGGCATAAATCTTTTGGTCGTGATCTTGTTGGAATTCTTCTTCATTGTACACTTTTCGGCTGATGTGGTATGTCACCCTCAGTGGCTGTCTCTCATTCACAATATTCTCATTTGAGTCCATTTAGTCACAGTGGTTCTAACATATTAACACAAAAAACCAATGAGATCAGGAGAGTTAATCCCCTACTGCATAAGGTTTTTGAAATCAGAAAGTTATAGTTATAGCAGGGGCAAGCCTGATCCCGGAGACTGAAATTCTCAGTCCACAAAGCAAAACCAGGCCAACTGCTGATCAGTGTGCTGATCACCATATAGTGGTGGAAACATAGTTTCAGGAGGTGGTAAAGAGAAGGCCTGATTTTTATTTACATGCCAATAAACATTTGGGGGGGGGGCGGTATCTGTACTAGCAGCTCTCTGGTCACCTTGATTGTATATAAAATAATGATTAAAATTTAAAAACACAGAATTTGATGAAGAAAAAAACTAGTTTTCCTAATATGCCTTATAAAACAATGTATTGTCCCAATGTATGTTCAGGGAAGTTTTTAATCTGTGATATTTTACTGTATTTTTGGTTTCTATGGAAGCCGCCCAGAGCGGCTGAGGAAACCCAGCCAGATGGGTGGGGTACAAATAATAAATTATTATTATTATTATTATTATTATTATTATTATTATTATTATTATCAGGGTGGCTTTTCCTGAAGTTCCCCACGGCAAATGCATTAAACCTAACTTAACTCAATATATTATTTCTATAGAATTCATCTTACAACTTGTGCCTGCAAAGGGTTTCTTTTTCTTTTTCAGAACTGAGTTAACAACAAGAGAGGAAAAAAATGATATTAGGGGGCTCACATAAAACCAGGCAAATTATACTTTTGTATGAAATATTTAAAAGAACGGAGAATCAATGAGGCAGACAGAAATGGAAATAATTTTACATGGTCTTGTTAATGATTTTAAGATGACCTTGGAGGTTGATAGGCAGATGTTATTTGAGATCTATTGATCTATTTTGTTAAAAAATGTCATTTGTGGCGAATATCCTTTAAAAAGAACCAGTTACACAAATAATGAAAATGTCAACCCTTAATACTTAGTGATATTTGTTCCTGGAAGATGGATTGGCTGGCTTCTAAGAACTATTCAGTACTTCCATCCAGTGACAGAAAACAGAAGTGCTATTCTTTGTGGCAGCCCTTTCAGCGTAATTGAGAGAATTACATTCATGAATCAGCCAAGAAAGAAATAGAATAGAAGGATCATTAGGCATTTCATTATCCTTTTTTATCCACTAACACAGATTTTAATTATTATTATTTTTGATCAGCAATAGCATGGAAGGTGCAATTGGGGGGGGTGTTAGATTCACTCCTTTTGGAAAATCAAAAAGCTTCTGGATAATCTGCCATCACAACATGAAGAATAACTAATAATTTCCCACAAATTCTAGATAGTTTTTTCATATTAGTACAACTGCACCTATGAGCTGGCTATATGAGAACCACTGAAAGAGGATAGAGGATAAGTAAAAGGATAAAAAAAATTGTATTTATATTCTATCTGGTAGTTATAGGAACTACAACTGAACTTTAAGAATTGGCACCTGAATTTGCTTTTCTTGCCTCCTCCTTCCTCTTTCCTTTTGTGCTGTGTCTTCCAGGCAAGCTGGTGGGTAGGGACTCTCTTGTTTTAAATGACTGCGTAAAGGCCCCTCTGGGAGCCTTCTTGGCTGAAGAATGGGGTACAAATGCTCTAAATAACAAATAAATAAGTTGAACAAGAACATGAGAGAACATGTTCTTAAAGGACTGATAAGAAAAGTTTGTTTTGTGCATGGAAACAATTAGAACTTAAAAATTGTATAACCACCATCACCACTCTCATCAGCCTTTCTCTTTAATAATTATAAACTCAAAGTGGCTTGCCAAATTAAAATCTAAGCGTTAACAGCAAGACATAGCAGGGAAGTTTTTTTAAAAGAAAGTATATAAGAGTAATAAGCCAGATTTATATCAGTAGTGGATTGGCAGGGGAATATGATTATCTCCTTTTTTGTAACAAAGTAGTATTTGCTTATATCAGACGCCCCCACCTCCAATATACAGAAACTGCTACCCTATCCATGAGGGGTCCTGTTTCATGGCCCTACTGGTTAGCCCCAACACTGCTATCTAGTTAAAGGTATGTGTTCATGGTCCTATTTCCAAAATGAATTGCAGGCGGAAGAGGTCTTTGCCATCCCCGAGGCAGGTGAATACCTGCTCTTTAATGTGAAAGAGAAAAAGGGGTTGGGGTCCTATGCTGTGTTGCAACAAGAAATTGCCCCCCGCTTTTTGTTACTAGCGACTGACTTATTTTTTAATTCTTTAACAATATTAGCCCAGTTTATTATCCCACTTCCTCTTGTTGTTCACTTACCATTCTGGATGATTCAGCTCTTTGATCTGCTGCTTTCCTTTTCGTAGCTACGTTACTCGTTTCTCTCTAACAGTTAGAACAGTTTAGAACCTCTGTGTTCTTTTAAATAGCATCAGTGGCAGTCTGGCACTGGGACTGAGCGTTCTGTTGCATGATGTAAACATTTCCCAGGCTTCCATAGTTCCACTTGATGGTGCTAACAGTTGTCAGTAATGCCTAATTTTCTGCATTAGTTTAGCATTTCTGTTTGAAGATTATATCCTACAATTTTGCATCCGTGTGTGTGCTGGCATGGATGTGTTCTTTGTTTCCCCCCTTTTTATTCTTAATGTCACCCTGAAGTTGAGCATTATAGGAGTGAACTGGGAACATACTGCTTAATTAGGTACAACCTCAGAGCAATATAGTAAGCCTGCAACTTGTACACATTTAACTTGTGTGCTTTATAGAAACCAATGCGTTTTGACTATATGCACAATTTTGACTTTGGTTGTTGTTGTTTTTTGGGTTTTGACTTTGGGCACAATCCCCTAAACGTAACCTTTGCAAAAGTTGTGGCCCTACTGCACAGCAATTTCCTGATAGTGCTAAAGCTCTGTGCTCCAGTTGTAGGGTGACTTACAGCCTCTGTAGCACCAAAGTTCACTGCTATTGCCTTAAAGTAAAACTGAGATAATATGACTTTGATATTTAGCTGAGTAAACAAACAGTCCCCTGGATAAATGGGTGTGGGTGTGTGATTTAGAGCAACTTCCTTCCTTACCCTCAATGTTTTTGGCCCACCTGACTTTAGCACTGTAGAGCTTTACAGTGGTACCTCGGTTTAAGAACAGCCCTGTTTACAAACTATTCGGTTTATGAACTCCACAAAACCGGAAGTAGTGTCCCAGTCTGAGAACTTTACCTTGGTCTAAGAATAGAATCTGAAGAGTGGAAGGGCACTGGCAGCGGGAGGCCTCATAAGGAAAGCGCGCCTTGGTTTAAGAACGGTTTCGGTTTAAGAACGGACTTCCAGAACGGATTACGTTTGTAAGCTGAGGTACCATTGTACTTCACCATTTGGTTAACCACTATCTTAGCCCTTATACTAAGAACTAAAGCCCCAATGTGACAACGTCCTAGAACACTATTTAGACTTACAGTGTGCATTTTGTAACACTAAGGATACTTAAAGTGCATTTTGTAATTACAAGGCTGAAGTTCATCCTGGTTTTGGGGTGCAAGATTTTAGAATGAGCCAATGTTTGTTTTAAGGGCAGGGTATAGGTAAAGGTAAAGGACCCCTGACAGTTAGGTCCAGTCGTGAATGACTCTGGGGTTGCAACGCTCATCTCGCTTTACTAGCCAAGGGAGCTGACGTTTGTCTGCAGACAGTTTTTCCGGGTCATGTGGCCAGAATGACTAAGTCGCTTATGGCGAAACCAGAGCAGTGCACAGAAACGCCGTTTACCTTCCCGCCAGAGCGGTACCTATTTATCTACTTGCACTTTGATGTGCTTTTGAACTGCTAGGTTGGCAGGAGCAGGGACCGAGCAACGGGAGCTCACCCTGTCGCGGGGATTCGAACCGCCAACCTTCCGATCGGCAAGCCCTAGGCTCAGTGGTTTAGACCACAGTGCCACCCTCACTTCTTTATTTATGCTGTTTGTCACAAACCCTGCAGCAGTGTTAGGATCAGGCTTGGGTTGGAAGGCCCCAGTGCAGGTGGAGGTAGAAACCAGGAAGGGAGGGCTGACAGGTGGGAACTGGGGTTGGAGGCGGTGGGGGGGCTCTCTCTGGTGTGCAACTTCAGCCGCTTTGAAAGAGAGGCAAGGTGGTGCCTGATATGGTTGACTGCCATATATGGAAGTCAACAAAATCAGTAGTGAAATGTTACTTGCAGTAGTGACACCAGGTTGGCACCCTCCATGGCACCCAAGAGAAGGAGGCTAGGTCAGTGGCGTAGCATGGGTTGTCAGCACCCGGGGCAAGGCAAGTAATTTGCGCCCCCTAACCCATGGATTTGCGCCCCCTAACCCTAACCCCCAGATGTTGCGCCCGGTGCGGCTGGCCCCCCCTGCACCCCCCACGCTATGCCACTGGGCTAGGTCAGGGGGTGCATACCTAGCTCTCTCCTCTGGTAGAGGGGAATCTGTGACCCCGAATCTGCCACCAGAGGCGGTTGCCTCACTTTGCCTAATGGTAGGGCCAACCCTAAACTTATCCTGAATCTAGACTGAAGTGACACTTTTGTCACCTAGCACAGGTGCCACCTCCACAGCTCAGAGCTGGTTCTTAGATACCCTGAGCTCCTTCTTACCCTGCCTCTTCCATTCTTGGATCAATCCAAAACTATCCGTGTGATCCCAGGGTGGTTGATTCCGGGGCGTCTTTTGCTGATCAAATGTCAAAACTGGAAAGCAGGTGTCGAAAGACCGTGGTCTGTCACCTCACCGTTTTAACTGCGTTGGTTGGGCCAGTTTTTCAGACGACGGCAATCTTCCAGGCTGCTGCAGCCTGCCGGACCTGGTTCGTCAAACACAGTTGGGCGCTGATGTGGATATATAGGTACCCATGAATGGGACCCTCCTGGCAAGAAAAAGGGTCTGGAATAAGGCCTGAAATTGTTTCTCTTGAAACCCCCCCCCCCACTGCGCCGAGGCTGCGTGATCCATCCCTCAGTTCGCCTTTCGCTTCCCTTCACAGGATCGCTGCTGCGTTAGCAATGGCCAGAAGTCCTGCTCAGCCGGGCGAGGGAGGCGGGGCGTCGCACAGGGCGAGCGCGGGAGTGGCGGGAGAGGGAGAAAGAAACCCTCCGCCTTAGCTACAGCAGAGAGTCCGTCGGCGGAGGTGGAAGGGGGAAGCGCCTTTCTTCCTCCCTTAGCGCGGGCGTCTTTTACCCGCTCTGCCTCCGGCGCGCGGTTCCTTGCTCTGCGGCGCCTTCGATTCCAATTCCCCGCCGCTTCTGAAAGAAGAAGCTGAGCTGCCTCGCCGCAGACTCCGCTCGCTCGGCTGCACCATGAGCGCCGACTGCACGAGTTACATGAACGCCGACAAGGTGCTGGTCAGCGCCTTCAGCTGCCCGGGGGAGGACGGCGAGCCCGGCTCCATCTACTGCTGCGGCTTCCAGGACCTCAAGTATTGTTGCGATGACCCGAACAGCTTCTTCCCCTACGAGCACAACTACATGTGGTGGCTCAGGTGAGACCAGGAGGCAGGCTGGGGGGCTGCCCGCCCAGTCCACCACAGTGCCAAGACCCTTTGGTGTGAGTGTGTGTGGGGGGAATTAGTGGAATGCGCTCTGCACACGCTCAGAGGTTGTATAATGATTCTGTGCCCGTTTCAGTGCTGCCTTAGCACCAGGCTAAGCTTTGGCACTAAGTTAAGTTGAGCCACTAGCAGAGAGGGAATGTGTGTGGCAGGGGTGTGAATGTGAACACTGGTAATGTAACCAAATATGGGGACTTTCTGGAATCTAAACCGGTTGCTTAGAGCTTGCATTATTTTAGGAGGGGATTTTTTACCCCTGTTTTAGCAACCTTGTAGCAGCAGCAGTATGAGAGGATTGTCACTTTGCAGCGAGACAAAGAGGTATGCTCAAGAGACGACTTAACATATAATAATTTCCCCTCTTGTCCTTTGAATCATTGTATATCTATTACTGGCGACAACCAGGGTGACAAAATGATGGGTTCTCTGGGACTCCAATGCATGCCTTTTCATTAACTCTAATTAATATTAGTGGTACAGAACAGGAGAATGGTAGCTACTAGTCTAGTCTAATTAATCCAAATGAATGATTTGTCTCTTTGTAGAAATAACTCATCATTAATAATTGGCGAAAGAGTTTTCTTAACAAGAATCTGATTTGGTTCAAACTTAAGCCAGGTGGTTTTAGGCAAGTCATGTTATATTCACAGTGCAATCCTATGCATTTCCACTTCGAAGTAAATCCCGTTGAATTCAGTGAGGCTTACTCCCAGATAAGTGGGTACAGTATAAGCTTGTAGCCTCCATGTCGCATTTGCAATATGGATAGTGTAGCTGTGGCAAGGCTTTGTGCAGCCTTGGAAAAGTCCACCTGAGTTAACAAGCTGAGGGGGCAGGAGGAGGCAGAATCCCTTGTCTAGTACTCCATTATATTATTGTATTTACTTGTGCTCAAAAGAGGAACAAACTATTGTAGAGGTTTCCCTGCCTGGTTACCTGGAGGTGATTAATAATTGTCACAGGCAACCAACCCTGTGAGTGGTTTACAACAAGCCTGTACTAATACACAGAAAACACTTTGAACACATTTAAAAAAGTTCTATGTTACTGCTAAGTTTGTATGAGTAAAAGATAAAAAGATTTCTCCAATCTGAAGAGAAACCAAAGTATTGAATAAGTTTATATTTTTAAGGAGTATCAACTGTGATCACCTGGATATTGAGTAAAAGAGTATTTGCAAATGACATCTTGTGGGTGGGATCCTGCCTCCCCATCATGTGTTCAGTGACACCTACTGTACATGCAGACATCACTAAGTACTGTGGCCAAATAAGTGGCTCCTAGGAGGCATAGCCTTGCAAATGTATCATCAAAGTTGAAGTTTTCTGGAGCTTAAAACTGTCATAGTAAGCAATTGTGAGTTTTAAGGCTTAGACGTCTGACACCATGCAGAGTTATTTCAGAAAAGTAGACAGACCAAATAGCTACCAACAAGAACAGCTATTTTATTGTCATGACTAGTCAAAAACAGCAGCACTTTCAATGCTGATGGCATCATTAGGGATGGGATGTCAACTATGGTTGGAATAGCAACATAACACTTAAAGTTCCTCATTACACTCTCTCCTCTGCCAGTTTCTTCCTCAGATGTAACAGATGCCATCTCAAAACAAGAATATCAATCATCAGTGACTGAATTTAGGTACTAATCTATGCAGGCAGATGGTGCTACTACATTTCATGTGAGAGAAGTCCACCTCACAGAATACAAAATTTCTACAGCAAAGGCTGTGTAGGAATTAAATTCCTGTGTAGGAGTTAAAAAGAAACCTGCGGAATTTCACTTTTTTCATATTAAAAAGTAATAATTTTATACAAAGGATCATTCAAAATAATTATCCTCCACATGTGGTCTGAAGTGGTACAGTCCATACCTTGGGACTCTACACCTGTTTCTGTTGCATGTGAAGACCAGACCAGCAACATGGAATCTACAATGGGGGCCTGTGGCAAAACATTTGCTTCAGCACACCACTTCTGTTTTAGTCCATTTAGAACTGAATATCACAATGGGTGTGTGTGGCTGACAGGCATATTGTCCTTCCTGCAGCAGAAAGTTGGACTAGATAGCTTCAGTCCCCTTCTCTCTCTCTGAGTCTATGTTTATCTCCCCGGGAATAGTGAAGGAATGTGTTTGCTGTAAATTGCAGGTCTAGCAACAAAAGGCTAGGATTTATTCTTGTAGAAGGAAGGTGTACATGCAATGTTTTTTCTATAGGCGTTTTGCATATCAATACTTCCTGTACCTAATAAATGGGGGGAGTATCAGTTTGCATTTTCTCAGTACAGAAAGTATTGTTCTGATGTGTAAAAATCTTTCCTATTCTACTTAATTCAAGAGGGTTCTGGAAGCTTCTCTGTGTGAAAGAAACATGCAGAAGGTTCATGATGTTTGGGTTATTCCTTCAGAGAAGCTGAGTACAGCTGGTTTAAACTGGATCTATTTTCTGTCAAGATCATGCTGACTATAAAAGTAAGGCCAGAAGGAGCCTGGGTTTCAGTTTCTCTTTCTTTCTCTTTTCCTTCTGGTGTGGTGTTCTGTATATAGTGTTAAGTTTTAGTCTTATTATAAGTTATTGTGAGTTTATGTTAAGTCCGCTGCAACTAGATTTCTTATGGACAGTGCCAATCCTGATTGTATTGGATTTGTGACCATTATGCTCATTTGCCTTCGGTAGCAGTAAAGCTCTGCTGGATGAAATACAATTGCCTCTGATCTATTTTTTGGGAATCCTGCAACATGTTTAAGCTTTTACTCTGCTAACTATACGTTGGAGTTCTGCTCTGGATCAATAAGAGTAGAATTTCATGACAAATTCAGTTCCCATGAGAATATTAAAGACAAATCAGTTTATCTCTATTCTGTCAAAACATCTGTCTTCCTTCTTTAAGTACATGTGATGCTGATGATTTCTTGTTGTGGTGTGCTTGACAATGCTCCTAGAATGTCCAGCACATTAAATTCTGTTGCTTTCTTTTCTCAGTGTTGGAGCACTTATTGGCTTGTCAATTGCAGCAGTGGTCCTGCTGGCTTTTATCATCACTGTGTGCGTTCTTTGTTACTTGTTTATCAGCACGAAGCCACAAAGCAAACTGGATAGAGGCCTCAGTTTAAGCTTACAGTCAGCAGGTAAGAGCTCTTCATTCAGCAGAGAACATTCAGATGTTTCCTTAGTAGTCAGTGGCGTAGCGTGGGGGGTGCAGGGGGGGCCGGCCGCACCGGGCGCAACATCTGGGGGTTAGGGTTAGGGGGCGCAAATCCATGGGTTAGGGGGCGCAAATTACTTGCCTTGCCCCGGGTGCTGACAACCCACGCTATGCCACTGTTAGTAGTTCCAGGATTCCTCACCACCTGAGTTTTTAAATTGTTCTGATATCAAGCAGTCTCAAATTTTAGCCTCTCTCTAAATCAACACTAAGCTCTCTGAGTCTTCCAAATTCAGATGGCTCAGGCAACATTTATTCCTTCTTGAAGTTCTAGAGGCAAAAAAATATTCAGACAGTATGTAGCAGGAGAACAAGTAGCCCATTGTGCAATAGAACAGTCACTCAGCACAACAGTGAAAAGGAGCAAGCCAATCACAGGGCTTCATTTTGTGCTCATTAGGAAAGGAAGGGAATGGGCTGTTGCATAGCTTGTTGGAAAAGACACACACCTGGACTGGGAAGACTTAGCAGTTCTCTTAGATCTTGCCTCCATCATGTTAGGGAAGACCTTATCACCATTTGAGAGCTATGGCCTGACCTATAAACTGATCACCACAGTGTCTTCCTGTCTTTATATACAATATCAGAAGACTTATCTGATGTGTTTTCTGGTGTCAGTGTTCTCTGATAGTGTAGTTTATCCTGGCAGTTAGGGGAACATGGATGATAGTTGACAGATCCTTGATTTCGAAGTGTGGTCATAATCCCACACTGTTAGTGCTCTGCAACTCCAAAACTGGTGCTGGGTCCAGGACTACATTCAGATGCCGAATCTGATTACCAAATGCATGGTAGCCACCTTAATCATGGGCATCCCCACACTATACAAAGCATGCAGCTCCCTTGCCCATAACCACAACTGCCTGGTCTGGCTTCAGCTGCAGACTAAAGGCTCCCATTGATGTTAGCAAGTTCTGGTTAAGGCTAATCAGCACCTATTTCTATTCCTTCATTACTGCTGACATACAGAAAATAAGACCAAACAAACTCATATCAAAGCTCATATTGAAAATGTTCATAAATGACAGGAGTCAACATTTCTTTAAAAAGAGACGTCTTGTTCACCTTCTTGCAGAGTATTATAAGCCATGCTGCAGGAGCCGCAGAGAAATTCTTTCTAATATGAAAGATTTCCTGATCCCGACAGAGAGGTGTGGAAAGATCTTTGAGGTGCAATCATATTATAGAGAATTCTGTCAGCTCTCTTATTTTATTTTAATTAGCAAAAACACCTAATACTCTCTTTTTTTTTTTTGAAAGGCAAAGTTGAGCCTGACAGAAACAGCAAGCTACTTTCTTTACTCCCTTTTTTGTTGTTGTTGTTAAAAGGTTCCTAATGGGACATTCCAGCCTGCTAATTAAGAGATTCTTAGTCCTAGTTGTCTCATCCTTAGGCAACAGACCTACTCAATTTAATTCAATTCCAGATGAAAACTTTTTGTTCTGTGAATTCAAGGGAACTGTATTGATTATCCTTTGAAATTGGAATAAACCCATCATCAGTCTCCAGCTATTTTTCTAGTTATTATTTCAATCTTTTGAAATTGGGGGGGGGGGCAGTTGTGGTGTTTCACTAAAGCTCTAGCAGCATATATACTGTCAACTAGGGGTGCAGCAATAAGACTGCTAGCACATTTGCAAAGCTAAGCATGATCCAGGATGGTTTCAAATTGTATGGGAGGGGGGCATGTGTTGAGATTCCTGCAATGCAGGGAGTTGGACTAGATAACCCCCAGGGTCCCTTCCTCTGCTCTGCTTCATGGCCTGTGATGCAGGCTGCTTCTCCAGATCCTCCAAAGAGGTTTCCTTCAGTGAGGTCATGACAAAACCTCCCATCTGGAAGCACCCCCTTTCTGCCTCATATGTCGTCATAACGTTGGTAAAGCAGTTGATTTTGTGGAACTTTATCTACCATCAAAGAACACCAGGTCACAGCAGAAAAGATGACTTAGCAGTCAATGGACTAGAAAAGGAATAAGCTTTAATGTCCGTCTTTGAGCAACAATTGCTTGTGGGTACAGATACAGCAGCAGATATATTGGTCTAATTATTAAAGGAACTTCAGAATCAGATAAACTCGTTTATTTCCTGTTTTTTCCCTTAAAAGAATGACCTGGGGAAAGATCACTAAGTGGCACATTTGGTAACTATGACAACCTTAATTAGGTTGATTTGAAATATATATATGTGAATTTGAAGTTTTCCAGCTTGTTAAAAATGATTATTATACTCTTGAGTGCGTTAACTTAAATTTGTTGATACCTGTTCTTATCTCTCTCTTAATTATAAGGTTAGCTGATGATCAAGTTGCTTTATCATAACTGGATATCTGTTCATTTCCTTTGGAACTAGTCAGTCATTCTTTGAATTCCCCTAATCTGCTTAATTAGAAACAGTAAAGCTGTTGAAACTTTCTACTTGGCCTTTTTAAGTGATAAATCTGAGGCTTTGAGGAACAGCTGACACTCTACGCAGTAAGTGTTAAAAGGCCAAATACACAAATTGACTTTGGTGCCTCTGCTTATTAGGGTTGCCAACTTACTAGAATAGTACAAGATGCATTTTAATTGTGACAATAGAGCAAGTTCAGAACCAAGCGGCAAACCCAATTTCAGCTTATGCAGCCATTGCCTTCCTAAACCTTGCTTTGTCAGAAGCTCAGAGATCAGATCTGGAAAGAAATTATGCTAATTCATGCCATCAATAATAACTACCAGGAGTAGTTGGGGCAGTGCTGCAGAGCTACCCACCTAACACAGTAATCACCGTCACTTACTGGGATGATGCAGGGCAGGGCAGTGTGCAAGGTTGGGGCTGTGCAAGCACACCAATGGATGCTCCCACCAGTGTGCACACACAGCCTTGCTCTAGCTGCTGCCTTGCCCTGGTAAGACACCTCCCCACTGCACTGCCTGCTCTTGCTGAAGCATCCTTTATTTATTTTCTTAGAGTTAGAGCCCCCTTTTTTCCTGTCACTGGACCCAAGGCAGTCACCTATCCAGATATTGATCAGACTCACTTAACTTCAGCAAGGTGATGGCTTCATGTATCTTCAGACCATACCAGCAGAGCATCCTCATTAGATCCTGTGACTGAAAGATGCCTCCTTCATTTCAGGTTGACTGAGAAAGATGTCCTTTTTGTTTTTCAGGTCGAGAAACTAGAGGAAGTTCTTTATGTTAAAGAAAGGTGTGTGGAACAGGACATGTACGGACCAGTTCTGCAAGCAAACAGGTACAGTGTTCTTCCCGTTACAGCCCCCAGTCTCTTCTTTGTAGATGAGGGAATGTTTGCTTTTGAATTCAGGATCGATGAGAATTGTTTGCTATTTGAAAGGCAGTATAGGTGTGTTCAAACAAACCCCTTCACCTGTACAATGGCGGAGGGTGTGTTCCCGCTACCCTCTTGTGCAGTCATGGAACTTGCAAGATTATTCATTTGAATGCTTACTTTGTTGCTGTATTATTTAGTCAGTAAGAGTCCTTGCCATCTTAGTGACTTTCATTGAGAAGGCCCATTCAGGTCAAATATTAGCTTTTGTGAAATGCAGGGATTAGGTAACGTTGGGTTATACCCAGTACTGATGTTCCACTAGTGCAGTAGACTTTCATTTGCACAAAGGAACTTTCCCCATTCCTCCTCTCCAGACCCCTGTGCACCCTCCAGACATGCCCCTCCAAGCATCTTTTGAAGGTGCACAGAGGAGAGGAAGAAGTCTCTTTCTGTCACCCCCTTCTCTCTCTAGCAGACTGCTGGGAGTAGGACAAATCACTCTTCTTAGAGGTCTGAACCGATCACTTGGCAGAGGTTCTACCCAAATCCTCCTTTTCTTATTCTGAGCTATCTGGGGCTAGTTCAAGACATTTTGATGCTTGAGGCAAACCACAAAGTGGTACTCTGCTCCCTGCCAGGGAAGAAGGGGTGAGGGAAGATCTACATCAGGAACAAAGGGGGAATAAAGATCCCTTTTAGGATCTTCTGCCTCTGGATCCTGTCACCCGAGGCAATTGCCTCAACTTGCCTCATGGGTGGGCCGGCCCTGCCCCTTACCCCATGAAATTAGGCTGAAAACCACCGGTTGCCTTTCCCACCCTTATGCGATGCTAATGAATTTCATAACTGACAATTGGAAGCATTAAAACTCATTGTGGAAACAGTCAATGAAACATTTTCATGAAAGCAAATATTCTGGGACATGGACCCCTGGGTAAGACAGGAAATTAAGTTTGGGCTAAGTAGCTTAGCATTGTTCTACTTCCTGAATAATGAGTGTGGATTGTTTCTTCCTCAGAGAGATGGGGAGATAGTATGTTGTATTGCAGTAGTAACATTTCAGGTGAAAGGTCAAGCTGTCTGCGTCATAGAGCACATAATTCAGCTGAGACAGAAGGATTTAGCCATTGAGAATAAACACTGATTCATCTGGACAGAAGAAAATTATTTTTGTAGTGCACTTGTCTGTGGATTATTGAAAGGGAGGCAGCACAATGTTGCTGTCTGATCAATGAGGATTTGAACTAAAAATGCTGATAAAAGAAACATGCTTTAGTCAACAAATGAAATATACTGCATTCCTTTGGTTGGCTTTACAATCTTGTTTGTGAGTTTCAGGGTGCATTTTTAAAAATAACTTTTTATTGGGTTTTATAAACAAGGATCATAATAAATGATACAAATAAATAGACCAAGTCTTCTTGTCATGTGTAATATCTGCAACATATGGTTCTTTATTAGTGTTCAGTGTGTAAGTTCTTGGTTTGTGAATTGGTTTAAACAAAGGGGAAACAGGGTAGAACAGAGTTAACAGATAATGTTCAACATTGCAGCGCTAAACAACTTGTGATCAGAAGCCCTTGTGTTTGTGCTTAGATTAAATATGAGTAACAGTCATTTTCCTCTTATGTTACCAGTGAAACAATATAAATCCTTGGTATATTGATGAACATGGGAGGCAGGGTCAAAGTGAAGATAATAAAATTATTAATAGCAGGGGCTTTTTCTCCAAGCTGTTTTTCTGGGTCTTGAAGCAGAGCTTAGAGTTTATGTAGATATACTTCTTTCTTCCATGTCCATGTGTGTATTTAAGATGAGGAAAACGATCTGATGGCTAATTCAGTGCAGATAAAAAAGAGGGCTGGAAAGCAGCTACCATAAATTTCTATGGTTTTTGCTTAATGCAGAGTTGTGAATGGCAACAGAACAATCCATGGCCAAGGAGGAATGCATATATAACATATGCTTTCTATGGTACTTAGCTTGATAGCCTAGAAAGAAAGAAAAACCATGCAGTTTAATATTGTTTTTAAAATCAGAGCCCTTGGAGTTTCAAAAGCAAGTCTTCTCAAGGATACATTATAGAAGTGTAACTGTCCTCCCCCCGCCCCCTGGATGCCACTTTACAGAGTCTTCTGCTGCTCATGAAGAAGCTGGCTATTTCCTTCTGTTTGCACTTTGTGCCTGTTGATATTTGAAATGTGGCTTGATCAAATCTTTCTGCTGTGCCTTTGCTGCACATCTCTGCTGCATACCTGTATTGCTACGTCCTTTGATGCGCAGCATGACAGAAACTAATGTAGCTAACTATGTGAGAGCTAGCACTGATTCAATAATGGGACTGAAACCTGATTCAATGTAGTTATACAGTAGTTACATAGCACTACATCAAGCACTAAGCTGGTGTAACAGAAAACCTTGTTCTTGCACTGACTAGTCCCTGTGCAAATGAAATCTTTGTTCCACCACTGCAAGGCTGCCCTACTCCATCTGCTGGGGGAGGAGCTGAAGCCATGACACTGTAGCAGCAGTACCTGCAAGGATCATTGTCAAAGCTATGATTCTTCAACATCAACTTGGTTGGACTGGGCATGTTGTTCGGATGTCTGATTATCATCTTCCAAAGCAACTATTCTATTCTGAACTTATAAATGGAAAGCGTAATGCTGGTGGTCAACAAAAGAGGTTTAAAGGCTCTCTGAAGGCAAATCTTTTAAAAATGTAAACACCGACAATTGGGAAACACTGGCCTGTGAGAGCTCCAGTTGGAGAACAGCCTTTACCAAAGATGTCGTGGACTTTAAAGTCGCTCGAACTCAGGACAAAAGGGAGAAATGTGCTAAGACGAAGGCACGTTTGGCAAACCCTCACCATGATTAACTCCCGCCCGGAAACCTATGTCCCCAATGTGGAAGGACTTGTGGATCTAGAATTGGCCTCCACAGTCACTTATGGACTCACTGTTAAGACTATGTTCATGGAAGACAATCTTACTCAGCTACGCCAAAAGAAGACCTGCAAGCCCCTTTCATGGAGCAGCTTTGGCATCCAAGAGACAGACTTGGGGCAAATAGGATGGAGAAAGAGGCAAGGCTGTGTACTACATTTGTATCAGCATTGCTCTGACAAATGAGTGGGGATTTTATACAGGCAAATGGAGTGAAGTTTCATGGTTGTTTTAGCTGTTGAAGTGCAAGCCTTCCTAGCACTCTAACCTTGGGCATTATTGATCCACTGTCCCCAGCAGAATGCAAGAGGGCATTTTCCTACTTCAGCTACTATCTGTTGATGAATCTGTTTGTGCTTATGGCAGACAGCTGTTGATTTGGCTAAATTAGTGACAAGTCAAATGTGAGGTCAGAAATCCACTAATAGACTCTCCTGCATTTTTGTTATTGTGCTGTTTTGGAGGTTGGCAGAGTAGTGCTCTGAGGAATGTTGTTTAACCCTTCCTTCCCATGCCCCTTTTCTGATGGAGCTGCTAATAGTTTCCTGGCTTTAGCCTCCTTTTGGGGCTGATAATAGCTTGGGAGGGGAAAGCAATTTGCACTAGAGAAAACACATAGGAAGAAAGGATGAAACTTTCCCAGAGCTGATCTTCAAAGTCACTGTTAGCAAAACAGGAGCTGAAAGATCCTAATCGTGGATGTCCCACATCACATTTGATTTGGCCCCGTGCCAAGATATCTTTGTCATCTTCTTCATGCATTCTTTTAGGCTAGTATTACGGTAATCACCTTCTGTGCTTCATCACAGAACTGGATTGTTAACTCAGTGTTCTTGTCTTTTCTTTTTTTTAAGCTTATACTTATGAAGCATGTGTAGAGCTACAGCTGTAGTAGTTAACGTGTTCCTGGGTAGGAAACTGATAGTGCAATTCTCTGGAAGCAAGTCCAGTTGACTTTAATGGGGCATTCCCAGATCTAGGATTCTAGCCTGGGGTACACATTCCTGCTTAGCCCTTGATCTTGGCTGGGGTAACATTATTTCTTGCTTCTAAGGTTATTAGTCACAGAGTTATTGTGCAAATAAAATATGATTGCCCCATGTATGCCATTCTGAGCTCCACGGAGGAAGAGTGAGATTCAAGTATGACAAAGACAAATCTATTCAAAAGAGAGAGAGTCTGTTTTTAATAGTGGTATCTGTTTTGTTTCCATAGCAGAAAACTGCATTTTTCAGAACACACCAGCAAAACTGCCTACACAGCCCCACAGAAACAAAAGGAGTCTCTTGTCTTTAAGCTGGACTGGAAGAATCCAACTCGAAGAACCCAAGGAGCACTTTGAAAGTTGTTCTATTGCTGCTGTGAAAGCTATTAATGCTCAGGGGCCAACCTGGACAAGTATCCAGGAAAATGAAATCATGATTGTCACCATTCATGTACACTGCAGGCCCTGATCCAGTGATAACCTTCCCCCTCTGTTTTACAAGTATGTATTGTCTTATATTTGCACGAATGTTAACTTTTAATTAAATGAGCTAATATTGCTTTTTTAAAAAAACAAACAAACCTGTTGTTCATATAGACCATCTTACATGCCCAAAATGCAAATGCAATAGTATACTTTGATTTCCACAACTTCTGTTAAGAAAGTGATTTTTTGTGCCCCAATATTTTCTTTGAATTATACATCTGCAAACTTTTGCGTTAAACACTTGGTTCTTTCTGAACAGACAATACCCCGCTTCCTAACATTTCATTTGTGTCTTCATCGTGTACTGTGGAAACACATTTTAATGATACAGTATCTGCTCATACATATTATTTATTTATTTCTGCCCCACTCTTCCTTCCCAGGGGTCTAAGGTGGCAAAGAATATAAACCAAATCAAAACCATAAGTACATTATACAAAGTAATATCAGTAAAATGATTTAAAAGACAGAATTCACAGTACATCAGACAAGGGATTACAAAGGATCAGTTTCATTCACTCTACTCCATAGGCCTGGATTAGCTGTTGGCAGAATCAGGGAGGGGGGCACAAATGCAGCTCTAGCAGGAGAGAGTTCCACACTGGGGTGCCACCACAGAGAAGGTCTTGTTCAATGTCACTGCCAAATGGGCCATGCTCACTGACCCTGAGCAGGGCCTCCCCTGCAGCTCTTAGGGTGAAAATAGGCAGATGTTGAGAAGGCACAATAACTTCACTATATTTCCTATTAAAGTTAGTTGTGGCAATTCAAATTGCAGCAAAAACCAACAGTGCTTCACTCAAGGCACCAACATGAGCAAAAGTTAAAAGTGCATGCTCAAAGCCAAATTGAAGAGACTCCTCAATGTATTACTTAATCCTAAATAGAAAGATGCAATTAGCAATTAAAACCAGTTCCATGAAATTGGCTTGATAAAATTAAAAAGCAGGTAAGTAAACAGTTTACTAATTTGCCAGGAGCATTTGAGGCCCACAGGATCTGCTTCAGTGGCTTACAATTTATAAAGACATCTGTTAGTGACACCTTTGTTCATCGGAGCAGCTGTTTCTCATTAAACCATAGGCTGACAGTCTTCTATGCATCATGTTAACGATAAGCAAGCCTGTTTAGCTTCCACTATTATTTTTGAAGGCTTACAGTGATCAACTATCCTATATTAATTATAGACATAAGCTTGCATGGGGTGGAAAACCCATGGCTATATAAATAAATGTTTCATTCATAGCAGGAAAGGCATATTGTTTAGATCACGGCTGCACATCACTTTGAGGGCCACTTCTGTAGTTCTGCTAACTCAAGTGAGCTACATTGTTATGTGAACCATAGAAAAGTATTTTGATTACAGTGTTAACTCATTATCGTCTTTTCAATTCATTCTCTATTTCATTTCTGTTCTATGCAGTGCTTTCTCACGTTTCACTAATACCGAACTCTAATTTCTGATCATTTTTCCTCTTTTCTTTCTTTCTCTCTGTTCCATAGTACACTGTCATTTCTTTCTGTATCCCAGAAGTGAGGAGGCTATGCCTTCCACATGTTGCTGGCCTCCAAGTGCCATCACACCTCATCATTGGTCATGTTGGCTGGGGCTGATGGGAGTTGTAGTCCAGGGTTTCAGGCAGGGAGACACTGAAAGCTCTATCTGGAGATGCTGGGGATTGAACCTGAGACCTTTCTGCATGCAAAGCAGATGCTTTGTCCCTGAACTATAGCCCTTCTCCACAAACTATTCCTTTCTCTGCACAATCACAGGTCTGCATTTTGTTTGCTTGCCCCAGATACTGTACTCAGTTTCTCAACTGCCTCATCTGTTTTTGCCCACATTCTCCTCCACTGAATTCCATTTCTGAATTCCATTCATTATCTCTCTGCTCCGCCTCTGTACTTTAGTCTACCAATCCTCTCTTTTCTTATTCACGTTTGCCTGCATCCACACATCACTTTGTTTTCCTCTCTCTGCACTTTTCCTTTCTATTCCATAGTTTAGGGGCTGAAGCTGATATGAATAGTCATAGACAACATGCCCCATCATCACAGGTGCTTTTGTGGTAGGTTTTTTTAAAAAAACTGTCATATTAAATTGATTTTTGGCATGAGAAATGGTCTAGCATCTTATTCTGCATGCTCCATGCATCATGCCAGTACTCCAACACTAATTGCTCCATCTGTCCACTCCATTATTGCCAAAACGTTTTTAAAAATGTAGAATGAGATCTCAACCAATTTTTTTCATCAGAATCCCTAAGGACCTGCTGCTCTTCCCTCCGGAAAATGTGCATTTGCCATCACAGAAAAGGGGCAACTTCAAAAGCTATTGTTGCTAGTCTGCCATGCTTATGTGAATTGTATGCAAATGATTTAAACTGGTGATTGTATGGAAATTAAAATGTGGAAATTATTGGTTACCCCATCAGCTTCTTTAGTCATCTTTCTTTAATCTAAGATGGTTGCATGACACCTTGTATGCCTCCTTCTGGCACCTCCTGCAGCCAAGCTGGTGCCAAGCATATTGCTTTCCTTTGGACCACATCAGCAAGGCTGAGAGGAGGGCCTTGTTGTCTGGGCAGCTCAAGACCTCCATACACACTGCCCAGGCTTGTACTCTGGGGAGGTCACTTTGGTACTGCTAACGCAGCAGTTTGACTTCACCCCAAGAGGTGCACTCCATTGTCTCTTGAGATAGATGCCAACAAAAGGTCCCAGGAAATCCTGTCTGTCTAATGGGTTATAAGGGCTATGTGCGCAATAGGCATGATTTTCCCCCATGAGAAAGGTACCAGCTTCGCATACAGACTGTTTATGCCTCTGTTTGTATGCTCAAGCTCTTAAAGGTAAAGGTAAAGATACCCCTGCCCATACGGGCCAGTCGTGTCTGACTCTGGGGTTGCGCGCCCATCTCGCTTAAGAGGCCAGGGGCCAGCGCTGTCCGAAGACACTTCCGGGTCATGTGGCCAGCGTGACAAGCTGCATCTGGCAAGCCAGCACAGCACACAGAAACGCCGTTTACCTTCCCGCTAGTAAGCGGTCCCTATTTATCTACTTGCACCCGGGGGTGCTTTCGAACTGCTAGGTTGGCAGGCGCTGGGACCGAGCAACGGGAGCGCACCCCGCCGCGGGGATTTGAACCGCCGACCTGACGATCGGCAAGTCCTAGGCGCTGAGGTATTACCCACAGCGCCACCCGCGTCCCGCTCAAGCTCTTAACTGTCATTTAATCACATTGTAGTCTGAATCAGTGGCGTAGCGTGGGTTGTCAGCACCCGGGGCAAGGCAAGTAATTTGCACCCCCTAACCTGTGGATTTGCGCCCCCTAACCCTACCCCTAACCCTAACGCCCAGATGTTGCGCCAGTGCGGCCGGCCCCCCCTGCACCCCCCACGCTACGCCACTGGTCTGAATCTCCAGCTAAGATTAAGCGGCTGCTTTCTTTCTCCTGCACACACCCCACCCGCCCCAATGCTTTTGGTTTGCTTCCAGATAGTTGCATGGTTTCAACATCTCAAATGTCATTAAATGGGAAGTAACAAAGGAGGTTTGAGAAGAGTATCACAAGGAGAAAAATGCAGGCTTACCTGTTGGGAGGGTGATTCTTGGGACACAAGCATCGTTTCCCTGCTTTATTTCTTTTCACTTCAGGTAGTGAAAAAGCAGGTCCCAGCTCAACAAATGTAGGGTGCAATAATAATAATAATAATAATAATAATAATAATAATAATAATACCTTTATTGTCATTGTACAACCTGTGTACAATGAAATTAAGCGAGCCTCCCCCCCCCAAACACTCAATCTCTTATCGAACAACACACCACCTTGCAAGTCAATTTTGCTGCGTTATTTTCCGTTCAACAGCCTAACAGCTCATGGATAGAAGCTATTTTTTAGCCTGTTTGTACGGCTGATTATACTTCTATATCTCCTGCCCGAGGGTAGAGGATTAAAGAGGTGATGGCTGGGGTGTGAGTCATCCCTGAGAATTTTTCTCGCTCTCCTAAGGCAACGATCCCTTGTGATGTCATCTAATGGACTCAAGGGACAGCCCATGATATCATGTGCTGTATTCACCACCCTCTGTAGAGACTTTCTGTCCATGGCTGTCAGGCCAGCATACCACACTGTGATACAATATGAAAGGACACTTTCTATTGTGGACCGGTAGAAGGAGTTCATCAGTTGTTGTTTAACATTATTCTTTTGCAAGACCCTGAGGGAATGGAGTCTCTGTTGGGCCTTTCTGGCCACCTGAGTTATGTTGATTTTCCAAGTGAGGTCCTCACTAAGGTAAACTCCCAGGAATTTAAAGGAGGAGACTCTCTCCACACAGCCCCCCCCCGATATACAATGGGGCAGGTTCCCCTCTCTTCCTCTGGAAGTCCAACACCATCTCCTTTGTCTTATTAATATTTAGGTGCAAGTTATTCTCTAAGCACCATGTAGATACTTTTGAACCTTCCCCCTGTAAGCTGTTTCATCTCCGCCTGCAATTAGGCCCATTATGGTAGTTTCATCTGCAAACTTAATAATTACTGTGGATGGATCAGATGATATGCAATAAGTACAGGTAGGGACTTAGCACACATCCCTGTGCCAGTGCTAAGCTTCAGGGAGGTAGATGTAGCCGTCTCATTCCTCACTGTTTGTGTCCAATCCCTTCAGCCCATCATGTACTGTAGTGCATGGATGGATGGTTTGTCAGGATTTTTAGACTGCTTTTGTACATCTCAGTGCACACCAAAATGAACAAAATGAAAACAGCACTAATACAAAGCAGGCATAAGGGAGAAACACACATATACTTCTCATATTGGATGCTGGATGGTAATCAAGTTCTGACAAGTTTTGCAACACAATTATCTGTTGTGTGACCATGGGCATTCCATTGTCTCTCGAGATAAGATGGATGCCAACAACAACTGACATTGGGCAGGCCACTCTGCTGAAGGGGAACAGTAGTTTAGGGTGTGATCACATAGCTGAGTACAATATAGGTGAAAACAATATTCAGTTGGCATCGAGTGGTGGCTGAGGTGCTTGAGGGTTTCTGTGAATTGGCCTGATCCTCACCTCCCAGACCAACATGCAAACTGAAACATTGTTCTTCAGATTTTGCACTTCTCTGAATTCTATGATAGTTTCTGGCTCCAAAAAAGTACAGAAGTGGAAATGGGTATACTTCAGGTGCTGATGGGACCATCCCTCTCAGTACTGGACAGCAAGGTATGAGTGTGATTGTTCCTCTACCATGCCCCCCCCCCCCAGATCTGGGGAACCATACTTTACCCACCACACAGCAACAATTCTCAGCACCATTTTAAAAAATCAGCAACCTGTAGTTCTCAGGATTCTTTGAGGGCAGCCACACGCTTTAAATGTACAGTGTGAATGCGACTAGGTAGTATCACCCAGGTGAGTGCTTTCCTGGCACACTTCACCAATAGTGTTGGCTGCAGTATCTTCCTAGCTCTTTCCTCTGAAGCTCTTTGATTTTAACAAAGTTGTGTCCTTTCACCCCAAACACAACTTGTCACAAGCTCAAAGATTCTTATTTCTATTTGTGAAAGCATTTCAACTTAAGGATGCTGAAATAACGGCAACAGGAAGATATTTGAGAAGGGGAGCCAGCTGGGAAACCAACAGTCAATACTCTGTGTGTCCACCTCCCTTATTGAACCATCCATCATAAATGTTGCACAAGGGCATTGCCTTGGAGAGAATACATTTGCTTTGATCAATACCAGTGCCTGCAACCCACTAAGGGCAATTTCTTTGGGTTGTAGAGCTCATAGCTATGCTTTCATGCAGGCTGGGATTTTTTTGTTTTTGTTTTTTTTTTGTTTTGGATTTAAACAGCTTTCCCATATTAGTTCATCAAACTCACACTGAATCAATGTGATTGTTTTGATGAACTATCAATGCTGCAGTGAGCTCTTTGCACCTGAAGCCACCAGGGTATGCATGCTACATTAAAAATGGCAGCCCTACCATTAAGGCAGAGTGAAGTGGTGCCCTCAGGTTTTGGATGTCATGAAAGGATAGCAAAATTGTTGGATATTCAATTTATTATTGCATTCACACTACCATAGAGGCGGAGAAGCACCTGTGGGGTCAGTGCTGAAGTAACTTGACCTGCATAGGGATCAGTACACCTTAACCGGGGCTGGGTAGATTTGTTGCTCTGTGCATCTTGCTGCTGCTGGAAGGCAGGTGCTCTAGCAGGGCTCTTGTGTTCCGAGGTATCATGTTCAGTGCTGTTCAAAGGAGTTATGCGAATGCCTGTTCAATACTGCTGAAGTTATTTCATTTCAGTGCCTGCTCTTGTCTGCCATTAGAAGCAATTGTCTAGTGGTGCTTTTCCTCCACTCACAGAGCCATTAAGAGGCTAAAGTGCAAGGCAGCATAATACGATGCAGTGAATATTGGAAATGTGAGGTCGAATTTCCACTTGATTGTGATTGAGTTTGGGTGACCTTCAGCAAGTTGCTTACTTGCAGCTTCAGTCCCCCCATACTGAAAGTAGCGGTTTTGTGTCCTAGGGACTGAAGGTCCTCTAAAACCTTGGATGGAACCTCTTCCCCAACTGGTAATATAAAGCTGAATTTTGAAACAGCCGGGCAATTTCAAGTTGGGGCAAATTGGGAAGACAACAATGAGGATATACTGAATGGAGAAAAAAAAAAACATGGCAAGAGCCTGGATCCCCTTACCAACTTTTGCTGCTAAAATTGCACTCTCCCCATCTCATTGTCAACACCAGGGGTAGACAATGTGATGCCCTCCAGATGTTGTTTGAGTACAGTTCCAATTAGCCTCAACCAGCATGACCAATACCCACGGATTATGGGAGCTGGAGTCCAACAGCATCTAGATGGTGCCACTTTTGCTATCCTTGGTCTACACCATTAGGGCAGGGGCAGGCTCATAGAATCATAGAATTATAGGGTCATCTAGTCCAACCCCCTGCAAAGGAAGGAATCTCAACTAAAGCATCCATGGCAGATGGCCATCCAACCTCTGCTTAAAAATCTCCAGGGAAGGAGAGTCCACAACCTCCCAAGGGAGTCTGTTCTGTTAGGATATTTCCGTTCCACCTTAAAAGGGAGCAGGCTTTGTGAGTCACAGAGTCTGCGTATTTCCTGTTCACAGGAAGTTTGTTTTGTCTTTGCTTTCATTTCTCTCTCTGTGCCTGAGACATTGAAGCAGGCAGTCATGTTTTCTTTGTTCTGACCAACGCTGAATAAAATTGTAAATAATGCTCTCCTGCGTGCATCTTTCGCTGTGCATTATCTGATGATAGAGCGTGCACCAGCTCTGGAATGTGGCAAGCTATTTCTGGAGCTCGTGTCGCTAATTGAATGATACTGCATTGTTTACGGGAGATCGATGGACGTCCGGAGGTGGCTTGGGGGCCATGATGGATTTTGTCTCCCTGGCAGTTTCCCAACATGTTCCACTGTCAAACAGTTCTTAATGTCAGAAAATTATTCCTGAAAATTACTCCTGAAAGTTCTTCAAACCTGTAGATCTGCTGCCATTATATCTACTGGTAGTTTTGCCCTAAATCTGTGGTTCCAGCAAAGTGATGAGGGCAAGAAATTACCATTTGAACCAAGGAGAATGGGGAGAGAAGAGGTTAAACTAATGGAAGTCCAGCAATGAATTTGGGAACATAGTAAGGTAGATTGTGGCAGCACATGGGAGCAAGGACCAAGCTACATGTTATGTTATTGATGTACACACTCACTTGGTAACTGGCATTTATAGGAGGGGAGGGAAGAGAAGCCACCACAAGGAAGAAACTAGGATGGAAAATAGCACACTGTGTTTTGACCCAGGTCAGGTACTAGCATTGAAAATGACGGGAGGAAGTGAGAAATTCAGGTGAATGAGGAAAATAGGATTAAAGAGCATAGTAAGCAAGAGGACTACAGGATTAGTGGGTGGTGACTGCAGCAACTCATAGCATGATCTTATCTCTGAGTGATGCTTTCATGGTATAGAGAGGATCTCTCCTGAATCCTTCACAGAGCCAGAAGATATGCTAAAATAGCAGAACAGTTTTTCAGGAACAATATGTACTTTCTCAAGCTTAAGGATCTAATGGTAAATGGATATTTAATAAATCTAGCTATGGTCTCAGCTGCCATTTTTCAGGAAGTACTACACTGAATACATAAGTACCACATGTTAAGAAACTCAGCCTTTTGTTTGTCACAAGACCAACAACCTCTTAAAACCTTATTTGTCATTTTTAAAGGAAAAATATGTCATGAATGATATGGCTTTTTAAAAACTGTTTCTCTTAGATCCACTAATTATCCCACCGTTGCTCTAGAATGCCTGATTTCTTCCAATGGGAAGTCTTTGGAATGCTGGTGGCGATGGTGAGTTGTCACCACTGTAATACAGAACAGGAAATCAGAATGCTCAGGCACTAAGAATGTGTGTGTTTAGGAATCCTTAAAGTAGCTTTGGCTGTGACACAAATCTGGAGAGAGCAGAAAGCGCAAGGGACTTGTCCTTCCAGTTTTCCGGCATCTCTACTATGGCCACAACAGAACTTTCAAACTTCCCCCACCTGAGAGATGTACAACTTCTGTACCTGAGGACACCTTATATATACCCCAAGCACAGAAGATGCAAAACTTCTGTCAGAATTGTTGGAGATGTGAAGGAACAGGAAATGGAATGCACTTTCCCCTCTGTTCTTCTGCATCCACAGCATATCTGAAATATTTCTTGGGTGTTGTTTCTTTCACATTTAAAGGTTAACTGGCCACAATATTTTGAATAAAAATGTTATCTTGCTCTAGATCTGACAGTGGCAGCTTAGAGCTCTTGATTGACTGGCTATGGTAATTCTTAGGACTTGCTTGCTAGAAGTGAGCATCTGGGGCACCTCTCTCTTTATCTGCTTTATAATTTGGATGGTTTGGTATGTCAAAATGGTTTTATATGCACATGATTCTGTCTTAAGGCTGCAGCAGTACTAGATTACATTCAGATTTCTGAATATATTATTTTTTGTTTTGTTTTACTGAGGTACAATGACATCAGGTGACTCAGCTTCAAAAGAAAGAATCTACGTGTGCTCTTTATTTCTTTTTGTGTGCTTTATTTCTTCTTTCACATGGTGGCTCAAAATAGCTGTACCTGGGAAGGAACCTCTGCAGTTCAAAGCCAAGATGCAAAGGGAGCCAGGATCAAGCCAGGGCTGCAAAGAAAGAATCAAGAGCACACCCTCTTGCTCCTGATTCTTACTTTCCATCACAGTTGTCACTTTTTAAATTTGGTGCCTCTTTCTCCTAGTAAATAAATCAGGATATATGCTCAATAAACAGGCTGTCTTGGAAGTGACCTACTTAAAGATGCCCTGGGCAAAGATGTCCAATTCAAAAATATTTCACTGTTAAGTCTATCTGTACCTGCACTGGCCAGAATTTTCCCCATTTCAAGCTGTACATAACTACTGTTTGCTTCTAACTTTTGTTTTCTCAGAGTGCAAGACTCCAGATTATCCAAGATGTGTACTATCTGTTGTGTGAAGCTTGAATTGCTCTGGTCTACCGATAACACCTTGCCAGATCATATTGTCCTTTCAGGATATGGAATGCAAGTTTTTGAGACGTGCAGCCATGCCTTCTGGATTCCCTGCAGAGACTCCCTTCTGACTTGTAAAGGAGAATCCTGATGGATTTCTTAGAATTGATTGGCGCTTGCTGTGCATCATTTGCAAGGAAGCAAACTATAATAAACTACTTGACTATTTTTAGGGGAGGCATGTGAAGTAATAAGCTAGGAACACTATTTTGCATTTTATTTATGTTGTTTTTTGAACTGAATAATTAACTTACTCGCTAAATAAAATTGTGTTCTCCATTTGGGAAGGTGCTTTAACTATGATTATCACACCCCACCCAATGCCTTTGTTCTCCTGGCAAAATTACAAAGGGTTACATGTGTGTTCACTTTAGAAAAGTAATTTGCTTGGTTTTTCCTTCATAAAATACACCAAAAGCAGTTTATAAAGTGTTACAAATGATACAGTATTGTAAAATATTTATTCTGAAAACAATGAACATTGTTTTTCTGTTGAGGGTCATATATGCTTAGGGATAATCTGTCAGGAGCCACATGCTGGCGATGAACAGAACCAAAGCTAAAAGTGGTAGGGACAATGCTCTCTCTGCAGGAAATTGACAGAAGTCTGAACTGGAAATGGACCAGAAGCCAGTGAAACCAGTGCAAGACTGGCAAGATGTGCATTTCACCCTGTCCCAAGTTATTTATCTAGCTGCTGGTTCCCTACTAATTGTAGTTACAAGACATTCAACTAAGGGCTCATCCATACTTGTCCCATGCCTAGAAAGTATGGGTCTGAGCAGTTTTCTCCTTGCCCGTCTTTCCCAGGAAAAACCTGTTCTGTAGTGCGAAACTGGAGCAAACGTAATCCAGAGAAAACCCAAATTGCCTTTTGCTCTAATTGAACGCCAAGGAGTGGTTTTCGCCAGGAGAAAGCAGCAGAACAAGAGGAAGTGTGGATCAGCCCTAAGTTTTGCTCAGAACTGACCTACTGAAATTAATGGACCTAACTTGGTCATATTCATTAATTTAAATGTCTCTGCCCTGAGTAAAACATAGTTGAATATCACCCACAGCAGACATTGTTCCAGTAACTGAAAAAAGTTCCAACTTGAAACTTGATTTCATGAGATTTTAAAAATTACACACTGGAGGACCAATTTGGGATGGGAAAGGAGTTTCTCAAGAAAGTGAAAGAGAGGTGTGTTTTCAAAAAGTTAAATCTCCAGTGGCATAATGGATGCACTTCTCTCTAGTGAGTCATGCTACATATTATGTTCTGTCTCAAACACTGGTCCTCAGCAGCCAACTTGCCTTCCACACAGGAAAATGAGGAGAGTTTGCTAAGTCACTGCCATTCAAAACAATAGTTTTGAAATAGTATTGTGAGTTCATATTTTGATTTAAGACATACCTACTGTCTACTGCATCTTTCTACCCAAGGCACCAAAGATTACTTTTGTACAAGTACTTGAATGCAGCTCTAGACATGCAGCTCATTATTGCAGTCACCCATAACCAAATATACAAATTTCAAGTGCAAGCATACATACAGCTATACATTCCAGGTATATGTTCATTCCTTATTTGATTATGTCTTAGCTGTAGCAGTGGTGGCTTAAATCTAGAATGCAAGTTACTATTCTGTACATTCTGTGCTGGTATAATATGTAAACACAGTATAGGCCAGCAATACTAAACAATTTCATTGTTTGTTCGTACCTCTGCATTTGATGACAAGCCAACTTATGCAGCATCATTTTCTAAACAACCTTGAAACATGACATTTAAACCCTTTCATAAATGAATGCTATGCCTTTTTAAAGTTTCTTTTTCTTTTTGCAACATTACAGAAACATAGAAGGCTCCCCTTCCCAGGAGATCCTTGAGATTCCACATAATTGTCCGCGATCCAGGCTACACGTTTTGTCACTCATAGCATTCATAAAGCACCACTTATTTCACAGTGCTCTGTAAGTGCTAACAAATATTCAAAACAGTTTGGGAGTAGATAAATGTAACTTTCTCCATTCATGGAAACCAAGATAAAGGATGAACAATGCAATCTAAGATGTGGCCACTAAGCCCCACTGAATTCAGTGAGGGTCAGTGTGTTTGGGACTGCAACCTAAATGGGACACGCAAAATAAAGGAAAGCATTCCCACTCTCAAGGGTCCAAAAGACATGGAGGGCAAGGCAGCAAAAGTGGCTATGGACAAGTTTTTGCTTGTCCACAAAGAGAGGATAGAAACAAGCCAATAATGGAGAGAGGACAGAATTAAGTCAAAACATGGGAATATTTTCCACAGGCGTGTGAAAAGCACTTTCTATTATTGACGTAGGAGCAAAAATGCTGATAACACCTCTCCCTTCTGAACACCCTTTCAGAATGAATTGTTGAACCGATTTTGTGACATCATCATGTAATCAAATCCAATTGAATTACAGGACATTGTGGCATTATCATGCTGGCTGAATGATGTAGCCAGCAAGAATAAGATGCAGTTCAAAGAAAAATATGATCCTGGAACTATGAGTCAATATTGAGCAACTGTGAAAGTGGAAAGCAGAGGAGGGTGATGGTGTCAGGGGTCATGAAAACATCTTTTTCATTCCAAAAATGTTCCACTGCAAATATTTGGCACAGCAGTAATGTGAGCTTCTACTTTCCACCATGAGGACCATTGCGGAAATAATAGCAGGGGGATTAGTTTATGTAACTAATCCAGTATATGACAGGAACATATCCTGTGCTGATGACTGCTTTGCAACAGAAGAAGCTTCACAAATAATGATTTAGGGGAAAGCGAATATGGAAGAGTGAATTTTAAAAGCAGCAAGATGGAGATGGCAATCAGAATGGCACTAATTTAATTGGCCAAGAAGGCACAAAACATTCATGAAAGAAATAGGTAATGGAAGCTTTAAAAGCTTGAGTTGCTGACAACAATCTTATCTGTGCTGATGTCAAGTGATGACACCACCTGTTGCAGGAGTGGCTAAAATCCTCTTATTTGAAGGAATATGAAGATGCAGGGGGGACTCTAGAACCAGCATCTTTATTTATTCCTATGTTTCTGGATTGACACTGATCTTCATTATTACAAAGTGCACTTTAGTGTAGGCTGGATTCACAGCTATATTACTGTGAATAAAACCACCATGAGTTTTTTTATGTGCCATGCTCCCAATCATGCAAAAGGGCACCTATCCAAAAGAGTCATTTCCAGCAATACCCATACAAAAAAAAAATTCTCCCAGAAAGCTGCTGAGAGTAATTGTAGTGATTAAGAGCTATGACCTGCAGCCCTCAAATGTCAGTTCATCCATCGGCCACAGCAGCAGCAGACAGCTCCCCAACCTCATCTACAGGAAAGAACACACTGTTCCAACTATCAGTTATCTGGGACTGCAAAGCTGGAAAGAGGCACACCCTGTTCTCAGTCAACAGTCAGGTGGCCTAGGGCTACCGAGAGACTGCATCCCCTGCCATGCAGTAAGAACATCTTGACAAGTAAGAGGCCAACGTGGCCTCCATTAATTTGTTTAATCCTCTTTAAAAGCCATCCAAGTTGGTGGCTATTGCTACCTCCTGTAGGAGTGAATTCCATATTTTAACTATTTGCTGTATAAAGAAGTGCTTTATTTTGTTTGTCCTGAATCCTGCAACCTTCAGTTTCATTGTGGATGAGATCCAACAACTTATACTCACTTAAATCAATTGATAGATTTTAAGTGAGCATGTGTAATGATTGAAAAAAGCTATAGAGACAAATGCAAAGAAAGAAAGAAAGCTGTGAGCTGAATATGCCTTGCCTCCAAAAGCCTCTCTCTGGTAATCTGGTATGGGACAGAAGATTTGCTGCCTAGCAGCCTTATTTGGAGTGTGCATGCTGTTTGCAAATATTACAAAAGTACCCCCAGAAAGTCTCTGGTGCTCTATACTCCAAAGGAATTCCAGTTAGAGTAGTGCTATGTCTGGATTATGCCCCTACTTATGGGAAGCAGATGGCCTAACAAATAACATAACCATGTTGGAGGATCCTCTTACTGGAGGGAAGTTACTGATTGGGAGGGGGGAACCTCTGTGAGTAACCTTGCCCATGCGATGGTGATACATGGTGGACACATCCTCCCTGCCCAGGGGTATAGGACTGCATCCTATGGAAGCAGCTTCCTACATTACATTGAGCATATGTGTGCATGTATGCTGGCGTATAACAGGCACCGTCACTTAGTTTTATTATTGTATTCACATTTTTAGCACAATATGCCATCGAGTCCACAACTGTCTGCACAGTTACTTGAGCAGGAACTCCATAAAGTTCATTACTGCTTACTTCTGAATAAACATACATAGGATTTGTATGCACAATATACAGTTGAGGATAATTACGCTCTGACTCAAATTGTCCCTGGGATACAAAGGCACAGAGTACTTCAGCATGAGTCATGAGACATTAATGCACTTAGCAGTGCAACCTCAAGCAATATTTAGCATTTGTTTGTTTTGTTTTAACAATTAGAGCATATAGTTTATCACCAGTATCAGGATGAAGGTCAAGGAAGCTGTATAGGGATGTTGATTTTGCCCTATACTCTCTATTCTTGGTACCTGTCCTATTTACATAGATATTAAATGACACATGGATCCAGGGAGCCTTTCCTTGAGTCATATTTGAATCTCATGATTGGGATTCTTCTTTTGAAGTAGTAACAGCCACAGGGGCAAGCAATCCATCTCATGATTGCAGAAGGGGTGGGGGCAGGGGAGAGAAGAGCTTTCTATCCTTTCTTCTACCACTAGTTTCCTGTTGAAAATCCTTCCCTCCAAAGGCTACTGTTTACTTCAGAAGGCCATAGCCAAGTCAATTCCTGCAAATTTGCTATTTGCAACAAATGACAGATTTGGGGCTAAATAGCAACTGGAGGATTTTCAGCAGGAAAATATGTGGATGAGGGCTTCAGTCCTATGGATAAAGCCTGACTGAGCACTGTGGGACTTCATTCTGAGTTCTGCAGATGGACAATAGTCAGAAGTAAGCTGTGGCTTTTTAACATGAGGGGCTGCTTTGCCAAGTGGTCACTTTCCCCTACTCAAAATCTCACCCCTGCTCTTTCCCACTCAGACTTGCAGTCTCCCAAAGTTGCTGTTGGTTAAGAACATTTTCTACCTGCTCTTCAACTCAAAAGGCTTCCAGAGTGGCTTCCAGATTATTTAAAAACAACCACAATTCAAAATAGTCCTTGATGTCAAGCATGGAAAAAACCCATTCAAAAAGAGAAAGAGCCCAATGGAGCTGGTGTCTCCATGGATCAGACTGAATGACCCTGCTTCCCTGCTCTCCCTCATAAGCCCTGCGAATGATACATGTAGCTGCATATATCATCCACTTTAGCCCAACGAGGCTTTCTGCAGTTTTTTTTTATTATAGGCACAATATTCATTATTCTCAACAGAATAGTGGGTCTCTTGTTGACTAATCTGCTTCTCTGGGTCTACAGTTAACAGTATCTATTCTCTTATCTGAAAGTGTTGTGTGCTTACCCATTACCATTACAAATTGTCAGCTGCATTCTGCAGATAGGAAACAGTTCATTCCAGATAAGAGCATATTGTTTTGTTTCTGGTGAGTAGGAAACTTTCACAAAATAAAAGGAAGCCTCCGATAAACGCATCACACATCACTGCCTTTGATTTATACAGGCTCCTGCTGTGAACTGTTATCTGTTAAATTGCCCCTTTGAGTGGAAATCAGTGTGTCTAAAAGTCACAATTCAAGCATGAATTCCACTCCTTTTTTAAAAAATTCCATCATTTAAAAGATTGCATATATACATTGAATACATATTAAGTTGTTAAAATATCTTCAGTCAAGATTCTTCAAGCATTCTCCCATTCAGGCAGCTAAGAAGCCAGAGTTGGTTAGCTTCTACAGTAGAACTACATCTTGTGCCTTCAGATCTTTTGAGACAGCTGGTCTAATCCTATATATAAAGGGCTGGGTGAGGTTGTATAATGTGATGGAAATGCACTCTGCACATGCTCAAAGATGCCCTTTTCATTGCTAATTCACATATTGCAAGCCTAAGCCTGGTAAAGATTTATCTTTTCTCCCAGGCTTTTGATGAACTGAGATAGTGTTGTTTTGTTACTAGTGTGCTGTCAAAGCTTCCTGTGGCTATCATGGGAGGCTCTGTGTGTGTGTGGTATAATAATGTATTTATGTTTAGGTTTTCCAATGTGTTTTAAATCGATTAGGCACCTTTGGGTAACAAGCAGATAAAAATTGTAATCAATGAATAAATAATACACTAGAACTTTCAAAACAGGTCCAGCCTTGGGGAACCCTAGGCCCTTATCTCAGATTGTAAAACTTCTGAAACTGGTTTTAAACAAAACAATGATATGTAAATTCATATTATATATTTTTAATTCAGTATTTCAAACTCTAAATCGATTGCCAGAAGAAACAGTAGTTTAAACCAGTGAGAAGACAGTCTAACAACTGTAGCATGATGATTAACATCAGGTTATGGATTCCAAGGTTTGAAATTATCTTCAGCCAGACCATTGGCCCATCAAGCAACTCTCCAATGGGTTCTCTCCAGGAAGTTTTCCTGAGATTCCTTTATAGTTGCCAGATTTTCAGCTGGAAATATTGCAGGCTATTCAAATAAGCTACCCATTCATAGGATTCAAACCTATAACCTCACAGTCTCAAATCTTGTGAAAGGGCTAGACTCAACTTTTGAGCAGTGCTGGAGGTTTATTTCTATGTGACTGACAAAAAAAAAATCATCCTTGAAACAACTGCACCAACAACACACTATACATTTCACATCAAACCCTCCAACTGAGAGCCAGTGTGGTGTAGTGGTTAAGAGCAGTAGTCTCGTAATCTGGGGAACCGGGTTCGCGTCTCCGCTCCTCCACATGCAGCTGCTGGGTGACCTTGGGCCAGTCATACTTCTTTGAAGTCTCGCAGCCCCACTCACCTCACAGAGTGTTTGTTGTGGGGGAGGAAGGGAAAGGAGAATGTTAGCTGCTTTGAGACTCTTGAAGGGGAGTGAAAGGCGGCATATCAAATCCAAACTCTTCTTCTTCTTCAACCATGATTGCGTACATTGCTTTCTTTAAAAACCAGTGGGTAATGGGGTTTTCACTTTGAAAAAGTCAGCTGGGTCAAATCCTCATATGTGGCCCTTAGATAATAGGTTGTCTTTGTGACATCACAAGTAGCCTTTGTTATGTCAATAGACATCACTAGTTGCTAAGGGTACATCTCAATACATCCCTTGCTGGTTTTAGTTCTTGACAAGGCTTGGCTTTGGTCAGACACTGTTAAGAGAGACCTCCTTCAGCATGGCCTGTTCATCTAATCAAATGAACAGCAGGTAATCTTCTCTCTTTCATTCACTGAAAAAATGGCATTTTAAACCTTAAATATTAAATGACTTAGCAGTCAAAGTACCGAAAATTGCCCAATTTCTGAAGAAAGAAATGGGGATATTTTGTTTCTTCAGCTGATGCATATTAAGGAACAAAAATATCATAATGTGACTAGGATGTGTTTAGGTGAAATATATGCCTCTTTTGCCACTGCTAAATCCAAATTATACCCTTTCAATTAGATTGGGGGGGGGGGAATCTCAAATAGGAAGTTCATTATTCTGCAAGTGGCCATAGCATCTATAAAAATAACAGGTGAATTTTATGATCCCCCTATTTAAAACATCTATAGATTTTTGTGGGAGAGATAGTAATAGGATGCTATGAAACCTTAATTAAAATTGCTAGTTCCCAAATCCTGGTGATGTCACAAGGCAGAGTGATGTCACAAGGCAGGAGCCTTGTGATGTCACATGGTTGCTAGCTGCAGAAGGATAAACTATAGGTAGTGGGGCAAAGCCCAGTGGTATGAAGGTCCAGAAAAATGGGGGAGGGTAGAATCTGAGGGGAAATGAAATTTTGAATATAAATTGAAAGATCATATTTTCCTTTCCATAAAGATGAGTGAAATATTTTTAAACGTATCCTACAATTACCGTATTTTTCCATGTATAAGATTAGGTTTTTTCCCTTAAAGATGATGTCCAAAATTAGGGGCCGTCTTATACATGAGGGCCATCTCCCCTCATTTTCTTAAATCAGAGTCCCCCAAAATAGGGGGCGTCTTATACATGAGGGCGTCTAGAAAACTCTTAGATCCATGATTCCAGTGCATCATGGATTTATGCTGCATTTGTCTGAATTATTAAAACACACCCAGCAATATTTCACAGATGACGATAGTGACATACTTACATCACCTCAAGTTCCATACCAAGGATCACTGCCTGAGTTTCTCTGCATACTCCGAAGGCACACCATTATGCATTGTTGAAGACTGTACTCCATCTCCTATATTTGTTTTCTCTGCGATATCACCAGTTAACTTGCCATTTGGGCATTATGATTGTAACAAATCCAACCGCAAAAACTGAGAGAGAGAACGTCCTGACTAATTTTGGCCAGCTCCTTCTCACGCAGACAAATCCTCAAATGTTACTATCTTACTTTTAGGCATATTTTATTCTGCATTCATTTAAATCACGCAAACAAAATAAATCCGATTAGGAATCTTCATTCTCCCACCCCCTTCTTCTTCTCTAAATGTTACAAAGTTGCCTGACATACTAGTGCAATTTTCAGCAAAATAAGCTATTTTCTTCCTACTGTGAAAAATCAGAATAATTTCAGAATACACAAACTGCACAGATAGGTAATAGGCCCAGGCCAGATGGGAAATGTAGGCCCCATTTCAACCATCTTTACCAAAGGGTCCCCCTTTGCCTCTACCAGAGTGGCTTGGGTTAGGCCTCAAAATCGTAGGCCCAAGCCAATTGCTTTGCCTGGCCCCACCTCTGTTCTGGCCTGTAAACAGGCACAGTGTGCAAAGGATTCATGTCAAAATTATACATAACAGGCAGATAGCAAATAATACAAGGCTGCTTTGTGCAGCGGGAAAGCAATTTTCTCCTCACGCATGATTTGTCTGTCTTAATCATCGTCATCACTGCCAAGGAGATGGCATAGAGGAGGCCACATGTCAGCATTGGGGGTGGAGCCAGAGCCACCCCACATCCCCTCTTAAAAATCAAATCAGCTATTCAAAAATCATGTCACACTTTGAAATTAACTATAGTGTCACCATATATTTTAGCCAGCCTAGTTGGAGACAAATGTCGTTGCCTTAATAATTTAATGGAGTTGTCTATTAAACACATAAAAGCAGTGTACAATTTGAAATAATTGTTTGGGAGGAACCTAAAAAAGATGCTACCTAAAATATATTAAGACATGCAATGCAATGAGGAAAATAGAAGTCCATATCATATAATTAAAATAAGAAAGGACAATTGGGAGTATTTAATAATTAATTAAATTTTTGTACCACTTTTCATCTGAGGATCATAGAGTGATTTACAATATAAAAACAGAAAAACATAGTAATAGACAAAACAGCATCCTCTACAATTTAAAAGGCCATTGACTGTTTAATTAGCCAAAAGCCTGGGGAAAGAGGAATGTTTTTGCCTGGCACCTAAAGATATGTAATGAAAGCACCAGGCTCTCTTCAACAAACTAGGATATGTTTGGTAACAAATAAAGTTACACTGCTTCTGCAGCAGCCTTGATACTCTATGGCTAGGGTCACCTGGGATAAGTAGCAAATTTCCTCCTCACCCCAAAGGTCTCCTTAAGTGCCCCCCTTTCATTTCCCTTTTTGTATAGGTTGTCATTCACTCCTATGAGGAAAATAGTGCTGTACTTGGGGCTGCTGTGGAGTGGGGACATTTAGGTGCCAAATTTATCACCACATTCTCATTTCGTGCTGTTTACTTCTGCAGGATCCTTGGAATTATGTCCTGTACACATTTAAAAAAGATGGTTTTCAAGTTTGAGAGAAGAATTTTGATCTCCATCTATAACAAAATTTCATTCCACATACTAGGTAGGCGATCTACTTCTTCCTCTATGCATTTTTTTTGCTGTTATCAATCTGTAGTTCATTTTATTCACTTGTGTTTGCAAGAGATAAATGCTATTAGTTCGTCCATAAACAAAGGGTTACCTACAACTTCTACTACAATTGCCACTCGGTATTTTCATGTGACTATAGAAACAAGGGAATAGGCTCTTGGCAAGCAAGAGAAGTAATGGCTGTGACGTTAACATATGAGAGTGCTGGAGGTGAATCGTTAAACAGGTTACCCAGTCAGAACCCAGGGGGTGGAGTCAGAGGGACTATAAAACCAGCTCTGGGAGGGGTTGAGGAGTTCATTGGGAGTTGGGTGGTTGGTTGGAGTGGGGGTGAAGTGGGCTAGAGTGTGGGGAGGATGAGTTAGTGTAGCGAAATAAGCTGAGTCAGGAATAGTAGGGGCTAGGAAGACAAGTAAATATCTGAGAGGTGGTTTAGTGAGTAAGAGCAGGTAGCGGAAGTTATAGGTCTGGATAGGCACCCCATGAATGTAATTGACCGATACCATTGATGAAACCACAACAAAAGTTTATGTTCCAATTTAACCCTGACTGGACTCAGTATTGTACCAGGTAGGGCCTGGGTGGTGGCAGCGGGAAATAAAGTGGTGGCACAGGGATCAATAGACGGTGAAATGTTCGGGGACCCTGTGTGATTGCCACAATGGCATCTTGCAGTTTCAACACTTCTGCCCAAGCATCACCACTAGCCTTGGTCCAGGTGGATATAGCATTATCAAACCAACTTTTCTCCTCACTCTTCTTCTTCCACTCCTTTGCTTTGTATACGCTGTCTTCTTATATGTAAGCTTGAGGGCAACACGTATGCCTCGTCTTCACGTTTGGCAAGGATGGGGAATGTGTGGCCAGATGTTGTTGGACTACAAATCACATCATACATAACTATTGGCAATGCTGGTTGGGAAAGGATTTCGGGAAAATGCTTGCTACCAGCACTATAACGAATTCTTATTTTCATCTGTTATTACTGACTTATAAATTCAGCCATGTTGATTGTTAATCGTTCATTATTAGCTTAAAATTTAAGTCAGTGATAGGGAACCTGTAGTCCTTCAGATGCTCTTGGACTACAACTCCCATACCCCTGCCAGCTGAGGCTGATGGGAGTTGGAGCCCAACAACTGGAATACTGCAGTTTCTCCACCCCTGGTTTAGGCCAAAGCATTTCTGGTTTTATGTTATGAGTGCACATTCCACAGTAGAAATGTCTCGCAGTAGAAAGGTCAAAAGGTTCTGTTATGCTATAACAGCTTTTATCTATTTGTCTGAAGTATACTCAGAATCCATTAATTCTCAGAATCCAGTAGCTCCATGTTGAAATAAACTCTAAAGTGCACTGTTCAATATGGCTAAAAGGTGAGTAAGTTAAAAAATTAAGATCATGCGGCTTGCCCACACAGAGGGCTACTGTTCGTTGAATGCTAGTTTCAATAGGTCAATTTATCAACAATTTCTATTGAAGAAGGCACAGGGCAGGTCTGCAATTTTTCATTCGGCTTGGATATTCAATTATGGTCCTCAAAGTAATGGGTATCTCAGTTCAGAACCATGGGTATTATCTAGATAAATGCAATGCCAGTACTTTTTCTGAACTGACAATATTAAGTTCAAAATACATGTACCATCACCAAACAAGATAGACAAAAACAGTACTTACCACCAGAATCCTTCTGTCCCATCATATATGGGAATAAAATAAATGAAAGCATTTATTGCTTACAAATGAATACTTTATTTTAAAAAAAAATTATTCTAGTTCTTAAGTCCAGTTAGCCTTGAAAAATAAAAAAAACCTAGAGAAATCATGGTTGAGCCAACATGATGTAAGAGTCAAACACACAAAAGTATGTAGAGCTGATACAAAACTCTTCATATACTTTTCTTTTCCTCTGCCCCCCACCCAAGGAAAAGAAGACCACTTTGTTCTTCAAATATTCCCCATCATCTCTTATGGTGGCTACCATTTCACACACACATCCATGCCCTGGAATGCTGCTAGGTGCAAAGCATTGTGGAGGATACTGTTGTGAGTTTGGGGTGGAGGGGGTTAGGCTGTATGCCTGAGTCCCTTCTAATTCCTGAATTCAATGAGGATCCAATTGCTGGGATAGCCAGACAAGCTTCTTGATAATGGCCCCCAAAGTATGGGTTGTTAAGGTAACAAAGGAAGGAGTGAGTTAGAAAGACAAAGGCCAGAGTTGAGTGTTAAGGTGCGAGAGCTAGAAGTGAGAAGGCTGCAGACTAGGTGACTTGGAGACAGAGCCACACCTGATTCCAGGTCATTCCAAGGAAAGCGAACCCTGGGTGCCTGGAATCCCTTAAGTCTCACACTTCTCAAAGACTGGGGTGAGGTGCAATAATACAAATAGTAGCCATGCCTACCCCTCTTGCTGCTGCCACTTGCAGTGGCATTTTTTAAAATAGCAACCTTAAGGGGGGGAAAAAGCAGGTTTGCCATGGCCACTGGTAATGGTGAATTCCAACCATGGGAACATGAAATGCCTCTTCACTGGATATTGGATACAATCAATATCATTAAATTAACTCTTTCAGGTGTAAAAGTAAAGCAACCTACTTAATTATGTTTCAAGCACTCTCCACCACTTTTCATTAGAGGAAAGAAAAGTCCCATTTCTTTTATGAAGTCTCAAGGTCTCCTACCAATTTGTCTCTGAGAACTCCATTCCTTTCAGCTGCAACAGAATCACATTGCGTTCCTGCTTGCCCCCGCCTACCTTATAGCCAGATACAACTCAGGCTTAAATTGGTATTGGCGTGAGGGAGTCAAGTACCGTATGTTCCTCAAGTGTCCACAGCAAACCAATGTTCTCTCAAGGATATGAAATGAAATAAGGGCAACTTCAATTCCAAAAGCACAGGTGGGCTGCCTATTGTCATGAAGGGCTGAAGCCAGCTTTACATGAGGATTCAAAAAAACATGAAAATGAACTCGTTGCTGAATCTTTGGTTGCTTGCTTCCTGGTAATACCTTTCTGATGGATTGCTAATCTAAGTGGAGGAGGGATGTGGAACCTGTTATGGGCATAGCCAAGGGGGGCGGAGGGGCAGCTGCCCCCCATCAATACAAATCAATAAAATCTGAGGTCCTTTCTCCCCTAACAAAAGCCTGCCCTGCTAACAAAACTCCTGCTGGACAAGTATATAAATTGAAACATCCGTATTTCCTGAGCTGGCAGGGATGGTGAATGCTGAGCGTCTAAGTCCAAAGCAAAGGACATAAAATCCCACGAGATAACATAAAAGCCTTCTGGATCCTCCATCAAGATGCTGCTGGACTACAACTCCCATAATTCCTCACCATTGGCCATACTATCTAGGGCAGATGGAAGTTGGTATCCGGAAACAGCTGACGAGCCACAGGTTCCTCATCCCTGCATTAATATGATCAACCTTATTTACAATCTAGTCAGAGGCCATCTATACCTTCTAATGGGGAACTACTTGTGCAAACCGGTTTAATGTGTACAGTGGTACCTTGGGTTAAGTACTTAATTCATTCCGGAGGTCTGTTCTTAACGTGAAACTTCTTAACCTGAAGCACCACTTTAGCTAATGGGGCCTCCTGCTGCCGCCGAACCGCCAGAGCACAATTTCTGTTCTTATCCTGAAGCAAAGTTCTTAACCTGAAGCACTATTTCTGGGTTAGCAGAGTCTGTAACCTGAAGTGTATGTAACCTGAAGCGTATGTAACCCAAGGTACCACTGTACTTCCATTTTCTAATTATCTAATACAATACCTGGCCTGTACATGTGAAACTCTTTTAGAAAGGGTATATATCCTGTCAATCAGTTACTCAGGTGAGGGAGTGAAGGGCTGGATTCAGACCCCTTTACTTCTCCTCCTCCAAATACATGATTGTTGGAGTTTCATTTTTTTTAAAGGCCTATCATGAGCAACAAAATGGTTCATTGCATGATTCTTTGGATCAGCAGCATAGAAACAAAGATAAATTTCTGATACAGTAATGTCTCAGTAGTAATCCATCAAATATGGGACATGTGTGTGTGGAAATCCTCCATAGGAATTGGGCATTACTCAGCTGTTAAATGCAGGGTGTCTGCCAGATGATATTTCTACTAGCTTCTTGCGAACTGTAATAAAGAGACATTTATATATGAACAGGATTTTACTGACACATTTTTTGAAAGAGAATCTCACTGTGGGGTTCCTAATAAACCAGCTTAAGTTACCATACTTACTGATTACATTTTTATCCCAGTGGGATATGGATGGATGTTAGTTGTTCATTTTCTCTTATGATAAAAAAAGCATATGCTGTAACAGCCTATCTGCTTGACTACTTGTCAAGGAGACTAAAAATCTGTTAAACGGGGGAAACACAATTAGGGCATTAACAGAAATGCATTTTTTCTTTCTCTGTGTTTATCATACATATGATAGGAAGCTGCCAAATACAGCCAGACCATGCATCTATCTAGCTCAGTATGGTCTCCCCTGGCAGGCAGTTCTCTCCCAGCCCTCCCTGGAAATGTCAGGAATTGAACGTGGGGCATTCTGCAAGCAAAACAGATGCTCTACCACTGAGATATGGAACTCCCCCCATATTGCTAATAGCTTTGTAAACTGCAATAGCTTTGTATCTTGTTTCATTATTCTTCCTTACATTTCCAGCATTGAATGGTGAATGCTGTTGCTTATTGAAACCAAATCAGCAGCATCCATATACAAGAGGGCTGTATCAGCAGTCTTGGGGGAATCCTGTTTGCAGAAGCACAACAAATATCCAGGAAAATCCCCCCCTCCCAACCTACTTCAATGAGACTGAGATTGCACAAAGGGCACAGGACGCTGTCTGTTGGGAGCTGCATAAAAGAAAAAGAAAAAAGGAGGGGGGAATGAAATATCTTGGAGGAAGGTATGGGTGGGTGGGTGGCACACTAGACAAGAGCACTCAACACTGCAACATTTTGTTACAGGTTCTATTTGCACATCTTATATCACATTGGTATATTTAATAAGAATTGTTATAAATACACTATATTCAACATATTGCAGTTCTTCTGCCCCCACCCTATGGGGCTCCTCAGTATCATAACTAGTGCAAACTGGTTCAGTGCATAAGTACTAAGTTTCTGGTACAGATGTCACCTCTGTCACAAATGTACTTGGTAGCCTTAGGCAGGCCATTATCACTGAGCTTCAGCCCTGCATCTGTGATGCGAATGTTCATATAACACAGTTTTTAAAAAGAAAAGATTACTCCAATAGCAGCCGTGAAGTGCTCCGAGCACTTAGGAAAATGTGCTGTATAAATTCCAAATGAGATTATTTCTGCATTAAATAAAGGGATACAAACAAGGTTTCCCATTAAAATTCTACCTGGGAATAATGGGGCTTGCTTCTGAGTTGACATGTAAGAGGGTTACACTATTACTTAAATTGCACGACCAAATGCTTGTCTTTTTGAAGGCAGCATGGAAAAAAGGAATAGCATCAGTTATGAGACTTCGGAAGCAAGGTATCCACCATCTACACAAGGATTAAGAAAACCTGTTGTAGACATTGCATCTATTACAGCACTTGTCTTCAACTGGTGGGTCAGGACTTGATAGAGGGTGGTAGACCAATTCAAGCTTGGTCGCAACAGAAGCACTAATATGTGGTAAAAGATTAAGGAATGGGTTCCAAAATGCATGTTTGGGTTAAAAGTGGGTCCTGGGTCTAAAACGGGGGTCAGCAAACTTACCGTGCCTCGGGCCGGTGTCTCCAGCACTGATTGCGCAGTGGGCCAGAGGGCGGGGGAGTGCATGCCCATACGCATGCGCACACGCTATTTCCAGTGCACTTCCGGGTTGGAGGAGCACCGGAAATAGCATGTGCACATGTGTACGGGCCTCCTCTGACCTGGATTTGCACCGGAAATAATGCTTGCGCATGCGCACAAGCTATTTCCGGTGCTCCTCTGACCCGGAAGTGGGCAGCCGCGCAGCACAGCGCCGGTAAGAGCAGGCGGCGGCAGTGGGCCACAGGGGCTGCTGTCGGCCGGATAAACAAGTCCCTGGGGCATTATCCGGCCCGCGGGCCTTAGTTTGGGGACCCCTGGTCTAAAAGGTTGATGATGCCCACCTATGTTAGAAGAGTACTTCACAACATCTTCCCTAATGAATGTTTCTAAATTGTTACGCTAATTTTCAACTACTTGTTTTTGAGCAGGTTCTTTCATATTGTGAAGAGTGTTGTTCTCTGCTTCTTTTCATAGCTCAATCCAATAATGTAAACCTCTCAGAAGTCCTAACTGCATTGATTTTGCTGCATTTTATTATGAACGGTCGAAAAAACATTACTGTGAGTTCAGCAAGAGTTCCAAGAAATGCTATCATCCAACCACTTCAAAGATAAATGAAATATACATATTAAGTATTTCATAGTATGTTTAGACAAATATATAAAAAAATATGCCCTCAGCTCATGCCCATGATAATCTATAATTCCTAGTGTCCCCAAAATTATTAAATAATCCCATAGGATTTGACTATTTAATATACACCCTATACAACCTGTTTCTTAAGATTTGATTTTCCAGAGGCAAATCTGAAGAATAATTTCTACTTTATCTCCTCTCTTGACACTAAGACTCTTGGCAAGGGGGATGTTGGCAAGACTGGGTGTCAGTTCTCCTTCACCAGTACAATCTGTATACTCTGTTTGTTGGGTCACAGTTCCCATCATCCCTGATCACTGGCTAAGCCTGCTGGGAATGATGGGAGTTGTGGTTCAGCAACATCTGGGGACCCAAATTTGAACAACGCTGATTACCCTTCAAGCTGGCTCACTCTGCTTCTCCCTTATCACTACTACTCCTACCTCTCCCCAACTGTTGCCCCATCCCATTGTGTCCCCTTCTCTCATCTTCAGTCTCTTTTGATGTCCTTGCAATCTCTGCTTGCAATTACTCAGCTCTCTCCTGCCCTGAAAAGTTCTTCTAGAAGCCCGATTCTAACTGTGGCTAGCAAGTTGTCTCCTCGTTTCTCATTATTTCACATTCCCATATTAGAATGGAGCACTGTGTGGGTTTGGTGGGGAAAGGGAAGGGAAGTTTTAATGTGTAAGCAGAAGTCATTCCACAAGTGCAATGACTTCACTGAATTTAACCCACATATCCTAATCCCCACCACCTCTGGTCATCCTTGTAACCATTGTAGATTCTGCGGTGAAAGGGAGATGATGCAATGTCAACAGAAACACCAAAACAATTCCACTTGGGGGTACTTGTGTCACTTGGGGGAAAGTATAATAAAGTTCAACAGCTAGCAGATAAAGGATCTTTGCTCCCATCTGTTGTTACTATCTACCAGTTTTCATATTGTCCTTCAGTGTGATAGACCAGTCTTCATGTTTTCCTTGTAAAACACTACAATGGATATAATCAAGGCAAAATTTCAATTCACCGACTTCTCATGTTTGATTCCAAAGAGAGTATTTATTTAAAATGCCAGTGAACTCAATAAATGGTAGTGGTATCCAACTGTGGACATCCGTCTTATTACTTCAAAGTTAATTGACTATTCTCAAATAGATCAGAGCTAAATTGATTCTGCATCCCAATGGGAACAGTGGATGATCTTTCCTTAACTGGAATCTAAAGAATTTAATTTAGCCACTGTCTCTTAAGAATGGTGTTGAGTTTTGGGTTTGTTTTTTTTAAGAGGCCTTTTGACAGAAGAGTAACGTTGATGAGTATTAATTGCTTGCATACCCTACTGGAACTAAATTTAACTATGTGTAAGAGAAATAAATGCATGTTCTTTTCTGTTTATACCCCTGCCTCCATCCACTACTACTTCTGTTGTTTCCCCTGCATTGAAATTTAGGCTGTAAGCTTTGGGGTTGTAAGCTGTCCGCTCATGCTCTGAAAAGCACGAGGAGCATTAATGACACTAAATAAAACCAAACCAAAATAAACTCAAAGTATAAATAATTAAAGTATTTTGTTCTGGAACAGATCATACATTTGAGTCACTACTTATGAAGCAAAAGGCGATGTAGAGACAAAGTCTTCAGAGGGAAGACTCTTTTTTTTTTTTAAGTTGCTTATTAAACCTAGCTCCACAGTAAAGCACCCTTACAGGATTTCAATGCAAGCTTTTAGGCATGGAAAAGGAACTGGTACCCCTTCATTTTATAGAAATTCTGTAACTGTAGTAAACAAGATGGTTTGCTTCCTCTAATTTGGGTGAGCATGTCTATTTACTAGTGTTTGGAAGTCACTTACATAGTAGCTACAAATGTTTTCCTCTGCTGACCACGTTCTCCATTTGGAAGGAACACACCTATTAGTTCCATGTCATCTGCATCAAATAATTAGAATTGATGGTTTATGTCACTCCTTTTGTTCCGAACCAAACAGGCAATACTGAAGTCTTGGTAAACAACAAAGAAGTTTCCAAAGCACCATCTGGGTATATACATTGCTTCAAGAAACAGATACAGGTTCTAATCAGGTTGAACAATTATATTCAAATAGAGTAGACACATCTGCAACTCTTAAATCCCATCAGGAATGGCATAGATTAAAGAACTGAAGTGCTGAGGAATTTGTGTATTTTCTTACTGACTTTGAAAACGTCTCATCCCTCTTTTGATTTGCTTATGAAGAATTTGATACCATTGTTATAAAGAAGCATAAGATACAAGTTGTAGGGTTAATAGCTGAACTCCTTCCTGATGGTGCTGATAAAATATTCATTTTTAAGATACAGGACACTGAATATTTATATAAGAAATTCAACAATTAACAAGCACAAGGCAGCAATGAAAGGAAGGTACTCAGCAGAAGTCAAACCTGTGGGATGATGCGGAAATAAGGCACATTAATAGAACTAAGGAATGTTTGAGTAATTATACTATCCACACTTATGATAGAAAACTGCAGGCTATAAGGAAGGCATGTAAGAAATACTGCCGAGAAACCTGGGAGATGTTTTATTTTTTGCTTTTATCAGTTACAACTGTTATTTGGACCCAAACCTAATTATTACAAATTACACTCACAGTTATTTCAGAATTCAAATCACCACCCTGAAGTGAATAAAAATGTGTTTCCTATACACAAACATATGAGACTAAAAAGGTAAATGTAATGTGAATTTTAAAACTAGAGTGCCTCCTAGTGACAGAAAAAGGTAGCAGATTATTCTGAAGAAGTTACTGGTAATTAAAGTAATAAACCGTGCACTGACTGATGTCACAAACTGATCCTACACAATCAGTCATGGATTCAGCTATTAAAGAACCCTTCAGAAATAGGAAAGAATACAAATTAACCGCTCAAATGCCATAGAAAACAGTTTACAAGCCAAGAGAGCTGAATGGTGTTCAGAAACAATTTTGATTCTCATGTTTTCTGAAGTGATATGTAGAAGTTTGAGGACTAGTGAATAGTTTTGTCGTCTTCATGAACATTCCTAATTGCCCACAGGGAAAAATAACTGCGTTGTGAAACATATTGCCCTACCTCACGTAGGCAAGGTGTCAGATGCATTTGTGAGCAGACAAATCACAAGCTTATTCCTGGAACTGCATGCTTGTGTGTTGCTCAATATTATGTGAACTGGGCCTGAATTTAAAATGAATTATGATCATAAGTGTCCCTTCTTTTGGCAACTTCTATAAGTCCCCCCCCCCCGATAATTTATATAAGTAGTCATCCATTTGCAATAGTAAATGGGAGACTGCTTATATAAACCAAAACCCAGCTGAAAATAATTTAATCTGCTACACTTAGATCACAAAATAAAGATTAGTGCATGGTAAGTATAGGAGTTGCCTAGAAACAGCATGGTTAAAAAAGTAAAGTTTCACATACTTATTCCCCATGTAAGCAAGAAATAAGATATTCAATTATATTATCACTCAATACAGTTATTCAAACCATATTCCCCTCAAAGCTTGTGCCACTGAAATTAATGGAATGTGCTTCCTAATTAATGCATTTGGTATTGATGGCTTTAATAGCATATTAGCACATCCCTTTACCCATCTGCAAAGTATTACATGAGTGGAGTTGGCCAGTTGCTTCTTTTTCTAAAGATACAATTTCTGCTTTCTGAAAATGAATAAAGGGGCTTGCTGCAGAAAAGAGTTTATTTAGAAACAACAGGGACTTCCGGGTTGGCGCCATCGCCGAATGGCGGACTCCCTCCGAGCTCCGGAGGGAGCCGGCTCGGCAGGGGCTGGGTCCTACCGCACCGGCGATGCGGGGACCCTTAAAAACCACGGCCACGGAGGCCGTGGACATGGAGACTCGGCTGGCACCGCTAGCGCCCTCCCGACTCGTGAAGGAGCCTTTTTAAAGGCTACGGATCGGGTGCCGGGGAGAAGCGTGGTGCTTTGAGTCCTCTGCTATCCCTGCCGAGCGAAGCCGCATGCCATCCGGCGGAGAGCGCTGACTTCTTCCATTGAGAATTCGGACTTTCAACAACAACCCGTGAGTAATTTGGAAACCGGGTTTAAAAGGAAAAACAAGAAATTTTTTTCGGATTTGATACGAGTCAGTCCCCCTCCCTATTGTAAACCTTCCAAAACAAGGACTGGGAAACCAAGGTCCAAAAAGAATTGTATTGCTGATAAAAATTAAGAATTCCACGATGGGAAATTACAAGAACTGTGCTGGAGGAAGAATTGAGGGAGAAGGAAAACGTAACCCCCCCCCCGGGAACCGGGGCGATTGAGGAGAGAGCCTGGTGAAAAGCGAAGGAGACTTTGACAGCTGTCAAAGTAGCTGTCAAAGTCGGAAATTCAAAGAGGACTTTAATACGAGGACTTTGCTGGTTAAATTTTGTTATAATTTGTTACAACCCGTTAAAATTTGGATACAAAATGGCGAAAACATGGATAACAATCGGACTTTTGGACTAGAGAAAACAAAGTTACAATAATCCCCCTAGAGGAGCTTCGGGACATTACAAAGAAGGTCGTAAGTGGAAAAATACCATCGGAATTTTACAGGACTGGTTATCTTCTGGGAAAGCTGCAAAACGGAAACAATATTGTGTCTACAGGGTGTTCAGCTAAAGGAGACAATAGAATTTTCTATTGAAGAAAGGAAGGGACTGAACGCAAGTTTTTGTTCCTGAACAACAATAACCCCTGCAGACTTACTAAATTTCTGAACTAGAACGTTTTAGTAGCGGAACAAGAGGGAACTGGACTACAATTTGGAAAGAACAATAGGGGGAGCGTTATTATAGATTTGATGCTAAATGGTTTAAAAATAATTCTAAAAATAATTATAAAAAGAAAAAGCCAGCAAGGAGTTGGGGGAAAAATGTGATTTATGGACTTTAAAAATTCCAGGCAGACAACATGGATTGGTGGTCAGGGGGAAACTAAACCGGGGACGGGAGGGGGGGGGGAGAAATAGAATCCAAAGGCTTGTCAACTATCTTCTGAAATGGGTTTCTTTTACTTACTACACTTTTTACTTCTTATTTTCTTATATTTCTATTGTGTGGGGTGTTTTTGATCATTAAAAAAAAAGGGAAATTGCGGAATGGAAAGGGGGTGGGCCCTGGGGAAAGAACTTTTGTTTTGTTAGTAAGGGTATTGATGAGGATTGTACAAATTTAAATTTAAATTCGATTAATGGTTTAAACAAACTAAGTTTTAATTAGAATTGAGAGCTTGTGGAGCCAACAATATGATAGGGGAATATGGTAGGGGTGGGGGAAAGAGGGAGTCCTGGAAAGTGGGTGTATGAAAATAAGGCTTTGAATGTATTTTAATCTTTTCTTTCTGTATTTCTGAAAATCTTAATAAATATTATTTTTAAAAAAAAAATATTTAGAAACAACAGATCCCACTGGACTGTTAACTCAGTGTATGTAATCCTGATGTATCTGAGAATTACATGCTAGAAACAATGGTTTAGTTTACAGCAGTTTTCACGTTACAGTTTTAAATACAGCATTTTCTCCTCTAAAGATTGAGCTCCCAAAAAAATCACCCATGTCCTAAAAATATTGGTTTTTCTTGTGTTTACAAAACAATAATTTGTACAGGCAAAAAGAGACACCCATTCACACAATTAATTTTTTTGAATCAAATTCTATTCTTCCCCCCCCCATCTCCTCCCGCTGGGTGGCTCCCAAAATTGGCTCACGGCAGGTGTTTGGAGAACCCCCTGAACAGCAGGCAGGGCGAGGAGAGGGGGAATCATTCTGTCTGGCAAGCAGCAATGTTGCAATACTGCAATGCTGAACTCCACCCAATGTCTGTGCGCTATTGTACAAAGTATGTTTCTTGAGAAAACTATAATTCACTTGACTGGGCTTACTCTCCAAATGTTAAGGATCTTGTAGCTGCCTGTTGTTCTTTGTGCAGGTCTTTTGCTCTATTCTTTAGGGTTTCTGCCTTGGCATCATTCTTCTCAACTCCGTCCCCTAGCTTGTACATTCGGCTAGCGTTGGCACATGCCCATATGTGTCCCAAGTCACACGCTTTCAGAGAGTATTCCAAAGCCTGGTTCATATTCTTTGGTATCCCAGGGGCTCCTTGTAGATATATTGCACTAAGGTTGAAACAGCTGGGGGCAAAACCACCATCACAAGCTTTACTGTAATAATCCCTGGCTAGGAGTGCGTTGGGCTTCTCATCATCATTGCCCCCTCCATCATGTGCCAACAGTCCAGTATTGTGACAAGCATCTATGGATTTCTTCCCACCTTTCTCACAAGACTTCAAAAAACAGTTGTAGGCAGTTTTCAAATCTGCAGGGAGCCCACCTGCAGGGAGAAAATGATTTGTTCTATACATAGTTCTTTTCACAGAATTATAGAATTGAAAGGGACCATAAGGATCATGTAGTAGTCCAACCCCCTACAATGCAGGAGTCCTTTACAACATCCCTGAAAGTAAGTCCAGTGCTACTCCCATACTGCAGCTAAAAGAGCTGAGGCAAAAAAACCATCCACTACACTGCGCTACATAAGCTTTCAATAACCTTACTTGGATTGCTTTTCCTTTTACATAGAGACACAATGGGTTGTAGAGAGGGATGTTCTTTCTTACCTTTTCCAGTAACATAGTAGGCTCCAAGTTTGTAGCAGCTCTCACTGTGCAGGTTTTTTTCACAATTGTCCTTTAGTACTTTAGCAGCTCCCTCAAAGTTTTTCTTTACTCCCTCTAGGTACTCAGCAAGACGGTGACAACCTGTGGTTTCACAATGAAGGAAACTTAAGGTATGATCATGCCATTCCCATTTTTGTGCTTCACTTGCAATCTTTGGTTTCTTCCTTGTTTGATTTTGTTTTTATCAGTTAGGACAGGGTGTTGATTGCCTCCAACATCTGCTACCTGGTAATGTAGTGAAAGGCATAAAATGGGCTGACTTCCGAGTCTGAAATCGGATTGACCAATAGGTCCTAATGCTATATTTCCATATAAAATAAAAAAGTAAAAAGGGACTGATCCCTACTGACTCAGTTTGGATGATCTAATCTTAAAGCCAAAATGTGAATGAAAACTTTATTCACACATACACCATCACTTTGAGGTGCAAAAAATCAAACCAGGAAGTCTCTAATTAGCCATGTTTCCTGTCTCTTCTGAATTCTGGAAACATGGGTTACTAGCTTCAGAAAATATGGGGAGAGTTAACTATGCTTTAAAGTTAGCTTAAGTTCCTTGCTTGTTCCAATGCTGGTAACCATAATTTCCTGGTTTGGTGGAAACAGGCAACTATGTGAAGTTTGACTGCTGGCTCAGCAAAGGGAGGAGCAAAGGGGCTGCGTGCACAGGTAACAAAATTAGAATACAGTACGCTGTGGGTTAAACCACAGAGCCTAGGACTTGCCGATCAGAAGGTCGGCGGTTCGAATCCCCGTGACGGGGTGAGCTCCGGTTGCTCAGTCGCTGCTCCTGCCAACCTAGCAGTTCGAAAGCACGTTAAAGTGCAAGTAGATAAATAGCTTACCTTCCCGGCAGGAAGGTAAACGGCGTTTCTGTGTGCTGCTCTGGTTCGCCAGAAGCGGCTTAGTCATGCTGGCCACATGACCTGGAAGCTGTACGCCGGCTCCCTTGGCCAATAAAGCGAAATGAGCGCCGCAACCCCAGTCGGCCACAATTGGACCTAATGGTCAGGGGTCCCTTTACCTTTTTACTGATTTGCCCAGTAGTCCTTTCCTTTGTGTTATAAGCTCCAGAGAACTTTTACCTAAATCCATTTGAAAGGCCTGTTGATCTTTGCTCATCTTCTTTTAGAGCAAAGATGGGGAACCAGATGTTGATGGCTGGAACAGATGGGCATTGTAGTCATCTAGAGGGTAATGGTTTTCTCACCACTGCTTCAGATTAAGGCTGCTTAAATTTGCAGCCACTGTTTGTTTTGAAAGCTGCTCATAATTTCAGTACTGCAGATACTATGGTAAAGCTTCCACTCAAAAACCTGAGGATGAAATACCCATATATTTTTTTAGTCTGCCACAAGGTTACAGATAAATCAAGGTGGCAGAATAAATGTGGGACCTGCTTTCATTATCTTTATGTAACCTATGCTTATGTGACACACCCAAGAAAAGAAACACATATTCAAAAGTAAACACCCTGAATTAATTGTGCAGACCTACGCACGTCTACTCAGAAATAAATCTCGCTGAGTTCAATGGGGCTTACTCCCAGGTAACTGGACAAAGAGGACTGCAGCCTGCATGTCCAGCGCTGGGGAAAACGTCGTAGACCAAACAATGTTGGCCACGGAGCTACCTCCACCTTACCGTCTGGATCTTTCTCCTTATAGCACTGGAAGCTGAACTCCACACCCAGATTGTCTAAGTACTCCTTCACCTCCTCTTCATCCTCGAAGTTGATCAGCCCAGCCATTTCTCTGCAAAGAAGGGAAGGGGAGGAAGGAAAACGCTCAGCATATACTCGCGCTTCTCCCTGCAAGGTGAAAGCGTTCCAGGAAATCTTGCCCCCCTGCACCAGGCGGAAGAAAATCAGCGACGTACACGGCACAGGCAACTTCCGCTCTGCCCTATGGAGGAAGCGAAGGGGTTGAAGAGGCGGGTGGGAGCCTGTTGAGGCGCAGCGCAAGCTATAAGCATAGGCATTCACACGGAAATAGCTGAAACTGCTCGTCCCAGTGACAAGTTGTAGAGGAGCAGCAGCTGTGTTAAGAGTGCAATCTTACACATATTTACCGGGGATTAAATTTCATTGTGCTCAGCGCGCTTACTCCCAGGAAAGCAATGCCACATGCATGTTTACATATTAGTGTAAGCTCCACGGAAACATGTAAACATGTATAGGATCGCGCTGTAAAACAGAAATCCCGCCCCCCAAAACCCCCTGCTTGTAGCAAGATGGGTTGTTTTCACGGACTCTAAGCCTACCTGAAAAGCACGAGTAGAATAGCAACAGTCTCTAATTTTTTTGTGCAAGGCTCAAATCTAAATGAACACAGTGACAATTCAAAACAGCGGTTACTAGTACAGTACAGTAATAACAAAACACCCCACCTTTGGTATGCTGCTTTAAAATATGCGTTGGAAGAGAAATCCCTGGTTTTGACTGAGCCGTTAATGTCATGATGAATACATCAAACTTGCTGTAAGGCTCCCAAAAAGGAAACCAAAGACGTGCAAAACTTCTTGCATATTTGGATTGGCGGGGCGGGGGACCTTGAATATGCTCATGCAAATATATAAGGAAATTCAGATTGAATGCTAATTTTGATGGCAGCTGCTTTTAGGACCATAACAGAGGCAGTTTCTCACATGGCTGGAGAACTCAGAAGCTTGCTCACAAATTTGTGACATTTTGGTTAATTGAAATAATTATGATAATACGGCTTTTTAATTCCCACCAACACCTTGTATGAATGATGAATCTCAAAATATGTGAGTAGAAGAGGGAGCTGGTTTTTCTCTAATCTAGTGCATTTATTGCCTGGAGGTTGTTTTACTGTACTTCAGTGGTAAAGAATAGGATTTTTTATGGTTTTATTCTCATTCCTGCTATTGATTTTTCTTTAAACTCTTTACTAACAGCGATTGCAACTAAACTCTGGTTTTATACGTACTGTTTTGCTGCGTGTGGTGTGGTGTTTTAAACTCCCCGTGTATGCCTCTTAGAAAGTGGCCTAGAAATTTTACAAAATATTTACCGGTATTTAATGTGTCAGAGATTATATCTGCCTCGAAGCGTCACTATCTAAGTCAGGATCCCTGTCTCGCGGTTGCTCTGCATTAAGGGGAACTACTCTGTACAGGCCTAGGGGCTTTCTTTTCTTTATTTTGAATGATTTGACTGAATGGCATCATTCAGTTATCTGTTATGGCCCCGGAAACCCGGGGGGACTGTCCATCACTCAGGCGGGCTGCCAGCCTATACCCACTTATCGGGAAGAGCAAGGAGCACTGAATTCAGTGGGAACTCCTGTCTGATAGCGTTGCACGACCAATGACATCTTTGCTCGGGCATGTTGGAAGGCTTCCCGGGTGCCGGAGCGCGTCTCCTTTAAAGGAGGCGGGAGCTGTGTGGGTGTTTGCTGGTGTTTCTTCTTTCGTTTTTTTCCGCCGGCTCTGCCGAGGCAAATTCACTTCCAGGTCGAGGGTGGCAGCTGGGCTGGGGGGCCCCGGCTCGCTCCTGTCGCTGGTCGGGGCCCGCCCCTGAAGAGCAGCAACAGCAACAGCCGCAAGAGACTGAGGACGGAGGGTCCCCGGCGCAGAAATGGTGAGGGGGCCGGGAGAGCGTGGCTCGGGGGTGGGAAGCGGAGAGCGCCGAGTATGTACGGAGAGGAAGGAGCGGGTGGGAGAAGCAGCCGCTTGGATTTCAGATCGATGGAAAAATCCGGAATACTCTTCCCTCCCCCTACCCCGGTATACCTATCTGAGCCGTCACAAATGCGGACCTTGCTTTGGCAAAGGCAGGAATCGCTCACCCGTCAGCCTCCATCTACCCAGACGGGGAGGGGGATTTTTGCGCGCGTTGAAGCCTGCCCAGTTTGATCAACGCCGAGGTGGATAATGGGTGTTAGCGGGGTGGTTCATCCCTGCCAGCCCACCTGAATAGGGATAAGGAGAGCGGGATGCGAATAAACCTGGTGGGAACTGGAGGGTAGCGCTAGGATCAGGCGATTGGAACAGGGGAGAATTCCCCGAGGGAAGTGCTTGGGAATATGGCTTGCCCAAGAGAAGGCTGTGCATTTCGACCAACAGATACCTGCCCCCCATTCCTACGCACCATTTGCTGCTGCGAATTTAGAAACACTATTCCTGCTGTAAACATAACATTGAAAGTTGAGGCTGGGAAGACCCGCTCTTAAGTCACCTTGACGGAGACTCTGACAGGCCACTGGCCTCGTAGCTTGGCTGGTTTTTGTAGCTATTGTAGTGCTGTTTTGTTGCCAGGCATCCCCGTGTGGTGAGAAAATAATCGCCAGCCTTCCTGGAAACTGAGAGGGGGTGGGCAAAGACTGACTGGGCCATATCATGCATTATTACAATAGCCACATGGAGAATCCTGTGGGACACTGCTGCAGAGTGACAGACTTGCTGCAAAGAAAAATTCAGTTTGGAAAACTGCTCACTACACAGGATAACCCTCTTGAACACAGGATGTATTGGAGTACTAGGACTGGCTGATTTAACAAGCTCTTTTATACATTATCGCTGCAGCTTCTAGTAATGTCACGCCACTTTTCACACAGCAGCCTCCATGTGCTTACATGTTGTAACTTCATGCCACTGAAGGGGAGGAATCCTGTGGACTCTAGTGTGTTAACTGGGTTGCTAGATGCCTAGGAAGACAGGGTCCCAATATGCTGAATAGTTTTGCAGAAGAATGAATCTTTGACTGTATGGTCAGCTTTGGCACTGTATCTGATTGTATCTGCTGTGTGAGAACAATTAACAATAGTAGTTAAACCATAATTTTTATATTGGAAAACAATGTGTATGGGAATGTTTAAAATATATCAGTTATTTTCATGTCACATTTTCATCACATAGCTATATAAAAATGGTCGTAAAAATAGCAGATTTTTCGAGGGCATGTGAAGTGGACATTGCAGTCTATTGGAATGTTTCAGACCACCCCGATCTCTGCAGAGCAGTGTGAGATTCCAGGAGTCTCAGCACAGCAGAGACTGTAGTGTCTTTATGAAATATGGTTTATTTACACAAATTTACACCTGAGTCCATCTGGAAAGAGGGTTCCGGGCATCACATCTCAAGAGGGACTTGCTCCCCACAGCAGCATAGCATTGGATTCAAAGGTAGCCAAAACACCATCTCTCTGTCTCCTCCACACAGCTGGTCCGACCATCAGCCTGCATGGCATCTTGCTCCACCCTTCTTTCCCCAAATTCTTGCTAAAATGCAACCCCTCCCATTTGCAGTTTAATATTGTAGAACTCTGTCATACAATTTCGCTGAACATGCTTATTGCCCCTAGAGTTCGGCACCTTAGGATGAACAAAAATGGTCCTTATCTGTGTGACAATTATGCTAGAAAATATAACCTACCATTTTGTTGTTTTTAAACTGAATGGTTACGCTTTTAAAATACTTTTGAGTGTAAGACACAACACGGTGTTGGGATGTGGACAGTCATATGAGTCTGAAGCTTTCCATTTGCTCTCCATAGAGAAATTGCTACATAAAGAATCCAATTGCAGTTAGACTAGCAGTGCATTTCTGAAGACACAGTAGTTTGCCTTATTTTTTTAAAAAAATAATAAGATTCTGAAGCAAATCTGATTTTAAATGAATATATATTAAGTGGCAGAATGGAGCTGCATTTTAAGTTCTCTTGTCTGCCCCCTCTCCTCACTCACTCCCTGGTTCAGAATGAAGGAGAAACATTAAAATTGTAGTTTCACAGCTTTATCACAGCTAGAATTATTGCTTTTCAAGAAGGTTTTAAATAATTCTAATGAATTTGGGAATGCTGTGGTGGTGGCCATAGATCAATTTATAGTTCAGCTACTAAAAATAGAGGCTGGCTGGTGAGGTCCCCCCCCCCCTTATTGTGCAATTAATCAGAGAGTTGTGGTCCTTGGCATACCATAAGAAAGTAATGATCTATATTTAATAAATAATCTAGAAAGCATTTTGTCAAAACACATACATTTACTTGGGATATATTATTTAAATAGAACACTTTCTTAAGATGTGTGCCTGGAACTGTTCTGAGAAAGTGAAGTTGAATAACATCCTCAATTCTTAGAACAGCTTGATCAAGGAGGGCAAGTTCAATTGGTTGTGCTTCAGGGAATTAACACCTGATCCATGTATTCTGTTAACCCAGTCCCCATGAACCAGATTGTTATCAAGGGCTGCTGATCCTGCAGCAGTGCAATCTTAATGGATGCCTGTCTTCTTTTAAACCCTTTAAACTTTTATACCATCATCATTGCGATCAATATGTTTGTTACGATGACGACAGTTATAAACACATACTTCTTTCATAGTTGACAGTTGCACCAGTCTCCCTTGCTCAATGTTTTGCTTAAAGCGTAGACCAAATACAGGGCCTGTGCTGAGAATATCCTAATGCTAATAGACTCTTGACTTTGTTATTCCATGTAGGAATAACATTCCATAGGGGCCATTAATTCTACTTCCTCTGCCAAACATTATTTCTTTTTCTTCTTCTTCTTCTTCTTCTTCTTCTTCTTCTTCTTCTTCTTCTTCTTCTTCTTTTTCTTTTTGTTGTCCTACCACAGCTGCTGGCAGAGAATGCCAAATCTAAAAATCAAGCTGAAAATAAATTTGCATTAAAACTTTACATTCCTTCACAAGCCAAAATATGTCTGTGCTGCTGGTATGTTTCTTTGTGCTGGAAGGTTTTCTAGAATGAAATTGTGATTTATATACAAAAATAGCTTGTGGGTAGTTCGACTGCTGCTATTTAGTCTAATTATTTTTATTGGCTACATATTCCCACAAGAATAATAAATTGACTGCTATAAGTTTGAAGCTTCTGAGACTATTACTTTATAATTATTTAAACTTTTGAAAACATTATTGTTCATCAGAATCACAAAACACATGTTTTTTACCAAATGGATATTCTCTGCCTACTTTCAAGTTATCACTGACTGAGAATATCCTTTTAGCCAGACAATCATTGCTGATCTCATTAGATTTTTCAAGCAGCAATGTGTGATTTGTTGTTGTTTAGTCGTTTAGTCGTGTCCGATTCTTCGTAACCCCATGGACCAGAGCACTGATTAGTGCTGGTTATTTTCATGAGCAAAGCACACTTGCTATCAGTAGGTGGAACTTTTTCTCTTGATCCATTCAGCTTCTAATCTTTGACCCACCTTGCTGACTCACTGTAGCTTATTTAATCAGTGGGGGAGAAATTCCTAGTAGTGGTAGCCTACCCCCCCAAGTGTTATTGCTCTGTGACCTATGGGTGCAATCTTCAGACCACAATCTGTTTTTGTGCAGTTCGTTGGTTGCTCATTTATCACAGCCACAATGCTGATAACTCAAAGTAAGTTCTTATTGCTTTTTCTTCTTCTAGCAATAAGATACTTTTTTATGTTGCACAATTGTAATACATGTTCAAAAACCAAGATTGAGCAGTGTTGTTGTTTTCTGGAGGAACGGTAAAACTCTGCAGGAGATGTGTGTGGTTGAAATTTAAATTCCCTTGCACATGTAGCTAAGAGAGATTTCTTTTTCAAATTAAAGGGAACTGCATATGCTGTGCCTTTATAAGGACTGAATGTGTTTTGTTTAACTGCTGGTTTGAGTTTATCAAGACACTTATGTGAGGCAGATGAAACACAAAATAACAGAAGATATTAAGCTGAAATAAAAGGGAAGTGCTGTTAAGCCAAGTTGGTGCATTGGGAAGAAATTAGCACTACTATTTTTAAAATTGGCTGGGGGAGTATGTGCTAGCCCACTGAGCCTGCTTTTTGTCTGTGGTGAAGGTGATTCACAGTGTTTGTATTATTCCCTTAAAGCTTTAGCGAAAGCTAAATTACTGAAGATTGCAGGCTTACATATAGGATATGCAAGTGAAATAGTGAATAACCTGGGCAATTCTTTGTATTAAGAAGGCGGCCTGATGTTATAGTCCTTTACTATCTTGGCTTAATTTAATATGATACATGCATCATGAGACCATGGAAATGGGAAAAGAAACAAAGCCAAGGAATCATTGTAGCTATATTTCAAAAGGGAAGTTGAATAACTTTCCTGTGTTCTGTGGTGGAATCTACACACATTTAAAAACCATTCTGAAAATGCTTGCTTTAAAGCATTTTTAAAAAAACATTGGATTTTCCTTAAGGCTCACCATCACCATCTAGTGTCACATTGTATATTGCACTTAAAACACACTTAAAACATTTTGGTGTAGTGGTTAAGAGCGGTAGTCTCGTAATCTGGGGAACCGGGTTCGCGTCTCCGCTCCTCCACCTGCAGCTGCTGGGTGACCTTGGGCCAGTCACACTTCTTTGAAGTCTCTCAGCCCCACTCACCTCACAGAGTGTTTGTTGTGGGGGAGGAAGGGAAAGGAGAATGTTAGCCGCTTTGAGACTCCTTAGGGTAGTGATAAAGCGGGATATCAAATCCAAACTCTTCTTCTTATTTGCAGCTGTGTCTTCTGACATCTTACTTCAGCAACTTTGTTAAAAGATTTGAAAATCTGGTTTAAGCACTAACATTTGACGGTTTGATATGAAAAACTTATTAGGGCATAGTTTGTTTATGATTTTCAGTTTTATACATTTCAATAATTTTACAGTCATTTTAACATTTTTAAACTCTATTTCCTTTCCCCTCTTTCTGAGGTTCCTTAACTTTATTTTTAATATTTTCTGCATATCCAGATTAACTTAATTTACTCATTTATTCATCTACTTTAAATATATACTCTTATAAAACTGCAGGCTATTACAATAATCCTGCCAGTGTTCTTATCTGTTTACAACTTGCTGTAATTCCATGATTGTCACTGGTGCATTCAAAATTGTCATTTTATCAATTGGTATTTTAGGTATTCCACTGTCCTCTAGATATTTTTTGTATTTCATCTAAATTGCCCTGTTCCACTTGTTATAATTCTGTATAAAAACTCACGAATTGATCTCTTATGTCTTTAGGATTTTCCACAACTCTACCTCCTATATTAATTTTATATAGGATTTCTCTTGCCTTTTTTAAAAAAAATAATATTTATTAAATTTTGTTTAACAATAAATATATATAAAAACATATCAATTTCAGATATCATCATTTCATAAACATCCTTGGACTTCCTCACGCCTCTTGTTCCTACTCTCTAGACTCATAAGTTTTACCAGCAAATTATTAACTTAATTTAGTTTATCTAATTAAAATTTCCCAATATTCAAATCTCAAATTTAATCTTTTAGATTTCTTTTGTCAAAGGTTAATTATAGGATACCATTTATCCACAATTTATCTTATTTTTCACTTACATTGACTTTTATACATAAAGGTTATTAATTTGTTAGAGCCTTGATGTTACAGATCTTACATTTTTCTTAACATTCATACAGTTTACAATGCTTTTGCAGATAATCTTTAAACTTCTTCCAGTTCTCCTCCTCCAATTCTTCTCCCTGGTCTCGGATTCTGCCAGTCATCTCATCCAGTTCCATATAGTCCATCAGTTGCATCTGCCATTCTTCCAGTGTGGGCAAGTCTTGAGTTTTCCAGCCTTTAGCAATGAGTATCCTTGCTGCTGTTGTAGCATACATAAAAAAGGTTCGGTCCTTCTTTTGCACACTCTGGCCGACAATGCCTAAAAGAAAGGCCTCTGGTTTCTTAGGGAAGGTATACTTAAATACCTTTTTCAGCTCATTGTATATCATTTCCCAGAAAGCCTTCACTCTAGGGCAAGTCCACCAGAGGTGAAAGAATGTTCCTTCAGCTTCTTTACACTTCCAACATTTATTGTCAGACAGATGGTATATCTTTGCGAGCTTGACTGGGGTCATGTACCACCTATATATCATTTTCATAATGTTTTCTTTCAAGGTATTACATGCCGTAAATTTCATACCGGTGGTCCATAACTTTTCCCAGTCAGCAAACATGATGTTATACCCTATGTCCTGTGCCCATTTTATCATAGCTGATTTGACCGTTTCATCCTGTGTATTCCATTTTAGCAGCAAGTTATACATTCTTGAAAGTATCTTAGAGCTGGGTTCTAACAGTTCTGTTTCTAACTTTGATTTTTCCACCTGAAATCCTATCTTTTTGTCCAACTTAAAGACTTCTTTAATCTGAGCATAATGTAACCAATCTCACACTTTATCTTTTATTTTCTCCATTTCTCTTGCCTTTTTTATTTGCTATACTGATAATTTCCATGGTTTATTAGCCTTAGGGTATAGGAAGAGAAAGGTGAGCTTGAGCAACTGAATCCTATCTTAAAAGCCATAATCCATGGAATAAAAAAAGAGTTGTAATGCTCTAAACTGCTTGAGCCAGTTTAGTTGAACATATTACTGTACTCCTAGTCATCAAATTAGGATTGTACTTCCAGCAGAAAATTGTAGCATTTATATATTATTGACTGTGAGTCCTGGAAGACCTGCTCCCTGCCTTTTCCCACCTGGCCTGGAAGGAGGGCAGGACCTTGACTGACTCCAGCTACAAAAGCTGAAGCTGCTGAAGAGGCCAGACACCAGCTTGACAGGCTCATAGTTAAATGTGCATTCTGTAGTTCACCTCCTTTGTGATGTTTTATTTTGAAATCTTTAAGATAACGTTTTAGTTTCCTGTTAATTATGTTGCTTGGAATGTATACTTTAAATTCAACTTTTTTGTGTAATATTTTATTATAGATTATTTTATGTGAAGTTTTAGTGTAGGTTGTAAACCGCTTTGAGATGTTTTCTTAAAAATATAGTCGTATAGCAATGAGACATGAATAATAATACTGATAATATACTACTACTACTACTACTACTACTACTACTACTACTAATTTTGCACTTAAATACAATTCTATGCATTATTCTTCAGAATTTCCTGGCTCTTATGGTGCCAGGGAATATCCTTGCCACTTGCATGAGAGCATTATGCATGCATAATTCTTGGTCCCTGCCACTTCTGACCCCTCTATATTTTTCTGCAATAATTGGGGAAGGACAGGGTAAAGATACCTTGTCTTCTCATCCCTCCTAGCCCCAGTGCTATTGAATCTGAGCCCTATTGAATCTGAACCAAAGGCCTATCTAGTTCAGCATCCTGTCCTGTTCTCATAGTGGCCAGCCAGATTTCTCTCTCTCTTTTTGCTATTACTGCAACTAATACCGTAATTATGCTAAGTGCTTATCATTACTTATCTCATTTATAAATTGCTTCCTATGAAGCACCTCAAAGTTATTTCAAATTACAATAAAAATATGCAAAACAACTACATAAAATCCAATACAGATGCTGACAAGGATAAAAATTCCACTTAGAAGTCTTGTTCAAAGAGGAAAGTCTTTAACATGTAGCCTGAGGACAAGAGATGGTGTCTGTCTAATATGTAGGGGAAGTACCAAATGGCAGGTGTTGCCACGCTAAAGACTTAATTTTGACATCATGCGCAATGAACCTCTTCGTGGAATGGCCTCCTCAAGGTGCCCCCTTCTGCAGAATGCAGTCACTAGTCAGGTATATAAGGGATGAGACAACTACCTCTGTGAAACCCGCAGGCCGGAAGTGAGTGCAACATCATCCTCTCCACTTGTGATTCCCAGCAACTGGTATTCAGAGGCAGAGTACTAGAGGTAGGGCATAGCCATTGTGCCTGGTAGCCTTTGCTACCTTTATATCCTCCATGGCTTTGTCTTAATTTATTTCCACTCTGACAATAAATGATTCTTAGGGCCGTAACTTGCAATTACTTCATTTCAGCCAATTTGTATTGTCTCAACTTTTTACATGCATGTGTAAAAGACTATTCCTATCATTGTCACATAAAACACCCTTCGAGTCCAATTTCTGCCTCCCAAAGGATCCTTTTAGCGGTGGTTGGAATTGTTCGCCCCTCACCCAGACCCTTCTGACAGTGATGGGAGCTTGCCCCCCACTGCAAATGATTTGTGGGGAGTTACTTGTTTTGTGATGGACTGTTGCTTTTCCTAAAAAACAATAAAATATCTGGCATTTTCTTTCTTTGTAACAGGAAGAGGCTTCACCATATTCTCTGCTTGACATCTGCTTAAATTACCTAACTTCCGACCTAGAGAAGTTTTGTACAGAAAGGCATGATGGTTCACTATGTTTGCAAGAGCCTGGAATATTTCCACAAGAAGTGGCTGACCGATTGCTGCGAACGATGGCATTTCACGGTAAACGAATTCACCTGGCGGTTCTGATTAAATGGAATGTTTGGAAATAGTGATTTGATTTACCTGCATGTTTGGACACATGACATCATTCTTTGGCGCTGCTTCAGCAGCTGTGGCACAAGTCAGATTTGTGCCATTAGATCTAATTGAGCCCTCTGGGTTAGGCAAGTAAGGCAGAGTCACAAGACTCTGCTACACTTAACTACTGAAAATTCATTTGTGCTGTTGAAAATCCTGGATGCAGAGTTGCACTCATTTCATAATATTTAGGGCTCAGTTATCTTCAGTATCTCTCCCTATCATGTCCCCTCTTTGGTTACATCTTTCTCTGCTGGAATAAAGCCCTTGCATTGTACAGTTGAGACTGCACATTGATTCTATGGGAGTCCTATGGGCACTGCGAGCTGGATCCTGTATGGCAATCTTATCTTTTCTATGCTGAAACTTGGCATACATTTTGGGTACCAAGCTTCAGCATGGCAAATGGTAGGATTATGTTGATGATGTTTCTCCAGTACCACATGCCTGTTGAAACCACTCTTGAGGGGGAAAAGGGAGGTTATCAGAATCAGGAGTGCATAAAACTCTCTCCTCTTCTTTGGCAAGCCTGTCCTTCTGTTCTAGGCCCAGTCTCTTTTTTCCAGTTTAAAAACAAAATCTGTGATAAGTTTGTTTGTTTACTGTTCTTCCCTCCCACCCCAGGACTGCTGAATGAAGCAACAGTGGGCATTTTTCGAGGGAATCAGATGCGCTTGAAACGAGCTTGTATCCGGAAAGCAAAAATCTCTGCAGTGGCTTTTCGGAAAGCGTTTTGCCACCATAAGCTGGTGGAGCTTGATGCCACTAAAGTGAATGCAGACATTACGATCACAGACATCATCAGTGGACTTGGCAGCAATAAATGGATCCAGCAAAACCTTCAATGCCTTGTGCTGAACTCATTAACTCTTTCCTTGGAAGACCCCTACGAAAGGTGCTTCAGTCAGCTGATGGGTCTCCGTGCTTTGAGCATTACCAATGTTCTCTTTTACAATGAAGACCTAGCGGACGTGGCTTCGCTTCCCAGATTAGAAAGCTTGGATATATCCAACACCTCAGTCACCGACATAACTGCACTGCTCGCCTGCAAGGATCGCCTCAAGTCTCTCACCATGCACCACCTGAAATGCTTGAAAATGACAACCACTCAGATTCTGGATGTCATCAGAGAGTTAAAATTCCTGAATCACCTTGACATTTCGGACGATAAACAGTTCACATCTGATATTGCACTTCGTTTGTTAGAACAGAAAGACATATTGCCCAACCTTACATCTTTGGACATTTCAGGAAGGAAGCATGTTACTGATGAAGCTGTAGAAGCATTTGTTAAACAGCGACCCTCAATGCAGTTTGTGGGCCTGCTGGCTACAGATGCTGGCTACTCATTATTTCTCTCTGGCGAAGGAAACTTAAAGGTTGGTATTTGTTTGTTACACAATTCTAAATAGTTGTCAACTAAGTTTGACTTGCCAGGGGGCGGGGCTCAGAACTTCAAATCCTGGTGATTAATGGGTCAGTTCTAATGGCTGTGTGTGTGTGTGTGTGTGTGTGTGTGAGAGAGAGAGAGAGAGAGAGAGAGAGAGAGATCGATCATTGGCTTCAGAGTGTTGCTAAACCACCAAGCCCCTAGATCAGCAAAAGGTCTACCACTCTGACAGTGTCATCGTTCACATTTTGCAGCATGAAAAGAACTAAATCTGCCCCCTCCACCAAATCTTGCAGCTGGGACTGAGGTGGAGCCCTGCAGGCTTTCCTCATTTCCAAAATGTATTGTTGGGAAATCAAGCCATTGCCATCCCTGTCCCTCTGTCTCTCAGCAGCAATTTACTGTATTCTGCTTGTTCTACTGCCCTCTTTACTCTGGGATTCAGTTGGTTGGTTCACTAAGGCTCATAGCTGTCAAAGTTTCCCTTTTTTAAAGGGAAATTCCCTTATTCCGAATAGGATTCCTCGCAAGAAAAGGGAAAAGTGGACAGCTATGCTAAGGCTCTGGGCACTGCTTCTTCCTCGTATAAACATCACTCATTGCCTGTTAGATTGGCTTACTGTTGTTGTTTTTTCATTGTAAGTTCCTCAGAGGTCTCAGTGGGGACATATGACAGGGTAGAAATTTCATAAATGCATAGTAAAATTATGCGCATGTAGAACATGAATCAAAGGAGCAGGCATGCCACCCCATTTTCCTGAGAATCTTCCACTGAAAGGTATTGCTACAAAAAACCTCTCAAACGGCCCTTTCTGCGTAGGAAATAGAGGCTTGTTTAGAGGGGAAATGGCACGTGTGCATGTATATTATTATTTTCTTTTACTTTTTCTGCTCCTTAACAGTTCTTGAGGAAAAACTGTGGTGTATAGGTTTTGAGGGGCATTATCTGATTGTTTTGCAGTTTCTCTGAGATGCCGTTTTTAAGGGTAAAGTTTAAGAGAAATGCAAGTGCTCATAGATGGTGTGCTGTCTTTGCCCCTGTAGAACACAGCATGAGAGAGGCTAGTCCCCCAAGAGGGCTTACCTCTTCTTCTGCAGCCTCATTTGTCACTTTCCTTTCCTTATGGTGTATAAAATTAGTTAACCTGTTCTTAACAGCCCCAGCACCATAGCAATGACCATAAGTTCAGCTGCTTTTATTGGCTGGCAGAGGACTATTGCTCAGCTATTCCCACCACCCACCACCTCCTGCCAAGGCGCACAGCAGGCAGAAGTGCCTGGTGCTGTGCTACTCTCCTTGAAGAAATGGAGAATAATTCCTTGCCCAGCAGCAAAGGAAATGGTGAAATGGTCATTCTGTACCTGCTAGTATGTTGTCTTTTGCAGCCCATGATCAACGTTACCTCTCTGCCTAGTTGATAATTCTTGAAATACTGCATCTACATTTATAGAACTGTACTGCTCAGTTAGGTCTGTAAAGACATGATTGGTAGCAATTTGTTAGCTGTGCATACAATATATAAATGGCACTGTAGATTGCATGAAGAGCAAAGACTGTTTTACTTATGCTTGATTGTCATATAAAACTGAGTGGAAACCTCAGTTCAGCAGAAATTGTCATACAACAACAAGAACAAGTAAACCTTGAAACATTTATATTATTTAATTACTTCAGCTTTCTTTTGCCACTACTGCAAACTCAGCGATGGAAAGAGGAGAAAATGCTGACAAAAGTGGACTGGCAGATGAAATTATTAGAGTATGCAGAGATGGCAAGATTGACAGGGAAAATCAGAACTCAAGAGGTTCAAAACTTCAATAGGGAATGGGACAAATATAGACTGTACTTAAAAGAACACTGTAATCCCTTGAGTTCTGTGACAGGCTTTTAGTAACTCTTGCAATGTTGGGATATTTTGGAGGACCATAATGTGGAAGAACTATAATATGCAGTTGATTTAGATATGTAAAGCACCCATGGAGGGGAGGAGGGAGGTCCTAAGATTCAGAAGAATCTTGTTTGATTTTAAAATTTAAATGTGGTAAATGTGAAATTTATTTTGTAAAATCAATAAAAAGTATATATTTAAAAAAACTACTGCAAACTCCAGTATGTTCTCTAGTATTTGTTCTTCTGTTCAAGGTGTCTGGAGAAGCCAATGAAACTCAGATTTCCGAAGCTCTGAAGCGTTACAGTGAGCGAGCGTTCTTTGTGAGAGAGGCACTCTTTCATCTCTTCAACCTTACACATATTATGGAAAAAACCAAACCAGAAATTCTAAAGGTAAAGCTATTTGAGACTGATAAGAAATCACCCTTTGCAGGCATACTTTGTAAAGGTAACCTTGGACTGTCTTCACTAAACTGCAGATAAAATCCAACAAAATGTGCGCGCACGCTGGTAAATTTGCAGGGGGTGGGGAGAGAAAAGAGGATACAATAAAGGTAAATAGTCAGAAGTTTAGATAAAAATGGATATACTATTTACATGGGTTATACTTACTTGAGGGGCATGAGGGATGTGTTGTGCAGAGAGAGAGAGAGAGAGAGAGAGAATTAATAAGATTGCCACTGGCATCGGGTTGGCCACTGTGAAAACAGGAAGTGGTGCTAGATGGGCCTTAGGTCTCATCTGGCAGGGCTGCTGTTACATTTTTGTGATGAAATGGTAGCCAGCTCCATTTAGTTCTGTCTTTGAATGTGGGTCACTGCCAAACAGCTGTGACCAAAAGTAGAGATTGCTGAATCCTCCCCTCCCCTCTGTCTTAGTGGTTCAGCATGGCTGGGAGGTGGGGAAGAATGCCTGGATGTAATCTAATGTATATGATCAGAAAATATATGCAAAGAGCACAATATACCTGCAGGTGAGTACTCTGGGTTTTCCTTCTCAAACGTTCCTCAGAATTTCTCTCCCACTGCCATAACAGTTTCCTCATAATTGCCACTCCTGGCAAATAAGAAGGGGAAAGGAGACGGCAGACCATCTGACTGATGTAATCTCCATTCAGGGAATGAAATGGTTGCTCTGTTCCTCTTTGCTTTGGAAGTTTTAATGGTACTGCAACAGGTTTTGGGTGGCGATGTGTAGATCTGTAGCAATGGCTTGTTTAAAAGGCCTCAGGACGAGTTAAGCTTACTTTGCTTAGGATATTGGTGGCTGATTCTGTGCATGTGACTATGTGTATTATGAAATTCTAATTTGACCTGTTTTGATTGATTCTTTCAGCTTGTAGTTATTGGGATGAGGAATCACCCTCTGAACTTGCCAGTGCAATTAGCAGCGAGTGCCTGTGTGTTTAACTTGACAAAACAAGATTTAGCTGCAGGCATGCCGGTTAGGGTCCTGGCAGATGTCACTCACTTGCTCCTTAAGGCCATGGAACACTTTCCCAATCACCAACAGGTAAGCCTCCTTTTGCCTTTCAAGATAAGGTGCTTGAATATTTCTGAATGCTGAACTTTTTTTTTTTTTTAAAAAGAGTTCAAAAAGAGTTCAAACTTTAAAAAAAAGATGGTTCAAACTTCTTATACAATATGAAATTAATGAGATGAAGAAACTAATGTTAAAACTGACAGCAAAGAACAGAAGTGAATGATGTATAGTTGGAAATGTCTTCAGGCCAAATGGTTTCAGTTTTTCCAAACCATCTCAGGGTAGACCATAAAAATTGATGGACCTAATTGGTCATATGCATTAATTTCAATGGGCTTACTCCGAGTATGATAAATATTGAAATCAACCCTGTGGATAGAATTCAGTGTCACACTGTGATGAATGTTCTGCCTATGCAAGTACAGTAAGCCTGCAACGTGCTAACGTTTAACTTGTACGCATTGAGTTCTGGTATACCTATGAGGAGGAGAAGATTGCAAGCTTTTGTTTCTAATTTCAATTAATTGCATTTCTTAGCGCACTTGAAATCATTTTTATTCAAGAACATCTTTTGTTACTGGTTTTTAAATCTGTGTATATAACTAACTTTTATAAATCCTTTTAGGCATGCTCCTTTTTATATATAGACTACGTTGCTGGTATCATAGTATTTTTATATATACTTCTGTAAGTCACTTTGTGAGAAGTTTTTATAAATGATAGAGTATAATTCAAAAAAGTAAATTAAAAAACTTAAGTGCCTGGTAGACTCTGATATATTATAAAGGTCTGTGCACCTGTTCACACCATCCTATTTCACTGTATTTCACTTCTAAGCAAATACATTTGCAAATGACATTATCAAATCATAAAAGGAATATTTGTGAATACTTAGATTCATCTTGAAAGAAGGAAATGCTCAAAATTCCTGCATGAGAAATATTCTGTTCTGAACCTTGCTTTGCTTTTCTACAGCTGCAAAAGAACTGCCTCCTGTCACTTTGCAGTGACAGGATACTTCAGGATGTTCCATTTAACAGGTTAGTTTTACCTCCCAAGTTACAGACAAGTAGGGAGAGTATTTCAGGTTGTTGAATGTCTTATGTCTCATTGTTTAGCAGTTTGCAAACGGCTTACTCCTCCTTGGAATATAACAAATTCTTATCAGAACTTGGGAACCAATTATTAAATAACTGTAACAGTTTACTTTTGACTGCATATACCAGTATACACTGTTATGAAATACATGTCTCCGTTTGCTAGGTCCAGGTGGATTGCCATTTTCTTTTTGGATGCTGGTTTTAAAAACTTGGTTCTAAGCAAGGGTGTACAGTTTGACTGCACTGTACATCAAGAGGCTGTGGATTTTGTGGATTAATGAAAGTGGCTTGTATCATATGCAGAAGTCTGCCTACTAGGGATGGCAATACTTAAGCATAAATGCCAATGAAGATTGTTACCTGCCAACTTCTGACTACGTTTGAGCCATTGTCCCTATTTATAGATATTAGAAAATCCACCTACTACCTTATGCTATAGCAGCGTGTAATTACATGCTACTTAGAGATGTGTGCATCATAGCTCTTGTAATCTCACTTTTAATGCAAATGTTTCTAGCCCTTTTCGTTTTGAGCACTTACTGGAAAAGGTTTAGAAAGGGGGATAGATATGGTTTCCAGAAGTTGTTCTCTCATGATTCATGTGTCCATTCCCTCTTACTCTAGTCTCTGCACTCTTCCCTCTTTTTGACAAAGAGATCTGAATCTTTAACCCTCAGTAACACAAGAAAAGTTGTTTAATTCTCTCCTTGGTTTTTTGAGCATATGTGGATGTACAAAGCACATGTTTGTCCCAATAATAATATGTTGTTGTTGTTGTTGTTGTTGTTAGTCTGAGGCTAGTAGGAGTGAAAGTGTTGTAGGTTGTTCTTCAAGTCAGACAGCACAGTGGGGGAGCAAGGAGCAAGCACACATTCTTGGTGTGTTGAAAACTGCCCCCCAACTTCGTGGGTAGCCTGAAGCATAGCAGTGGGTTTGGCAAGCCAGCAGGATGAGAGTATAACCCTTGGGAAATATGCTACTGATTCTGACCACAAGCAGGTTTGCATGACCTGGGAGGAAGATGATGTTGGCACAGAGCCAATGCAGGTTGGTTTGCTGACTTTGTCACACCACTGAGGCTTTTTCTATCCCTCCCCAGCTGAAGTTCAGGGAGTTTGTGTCCCCACTGTGTGTGTTTTAAGGAGACTGTGTGCCCATTCCTCCTTGCTTCTCAAAACATCAAGTCTTTAGCCTTGTGGCTAAATTCTATATAGCTACAATAGTACTATAGGTACTATATAGGTTGTGACAAATCATAAAGCACAGTGCAGAACCCAACTTCTGTATCTTTCAGTCATGATGAGTTGCTAAAAAAGTCCATAACTACCCATGCCAAATGTGTCGGCTTAGTAAAAACTCCTTTCATCAGTCACTGACAAATTGGGATTTTTAGTACTTGTTGATTACCAGCTCAATCCAAGGCCATCCCCTGAAGATGGAGACAGTGGGTGGTGCGAAGACCAGCTCTGTCACATTGCTGCGCTGAAATGGCATACTCCTTTTACAGTCTGATAAAGAAAACCAAACGGAAGCCATTTTGCTTATTATAAGTAGCTAAGGCTGGTGTTTTAAAGTTTTTCTGTATACTTTTGTCCAGTGCTTTTTTTCCTGGGGTGATGCATACCGCTAAACATTTTGTGAATTTTTGTACTTTTGTCCATTTACTGTATTTATTTTTCCCAATTTGAACTATTAAATGGTGATTTTCTTGAGTCAAAATGAGAGTATCCCTAACGATTTTTTTTGTAGGAAAAAAGCACTGCTTTTGTCTTTGTAGCAGTAACCTAGTCACTTCTGTTTCGCTGCCAGTAACAGTTGGTATGGTTTTATTCCCCCCACCCCCAGATTTGTGAACTTTCTGTTGCCTTTCAGGTTTGAAGCAGCCAAGCTTGTCATGCAGTGGCTTTGTAACCATGAAGATCAGAATATGCAGAGAATGGCAGTGGCTATCATCTCCATTCTGGCTGCAAAGGTGGGATATTTTATTTTATTTGTTTTTAAAACTTATTACCTGCCCTTCATTGTAAGACCCCAGGGTGGGTTACAGCTGTAAACACCTAAAATGAGAAGCATAAAACACAGTTAAAGATCAATTTTCTGCTAAACAGTTTCCCAGAGTGAAAAAGGGCCTGGAGAAAAAGACAAGCCTTCAATTGGTGTTTAAAACGAGACAATAATGGCACCAGCCAAGCCTCTAGGGCCAAGGTAGCTGTAACAGAGAAAGCTCTCTGATAGTGTCAATGACCCTCTGACTTCCCTCCCCACTGGCACTATCAGCAAGGCCTTCCCAATAGATCTCAACTCACGGGCAGGGACAGTATGGCGGGAAGCACTCCCATCAGGTGCCTGCATTCCAAGCCATGGAGGGCTCTATATGCCAAAAGCATGTAGCAAGTAGGAGCGCACATCTTTTAGGACTTGATGCTATATGCTCTCCAAATGTTGAACCCAACAAAACTCTGGCATCTGCATTTTGTGTGCTGCCACTTACAAACAGTATTCAAGGGCAACTCCAAGTAGAGTGTCCATTACAGTCATTTAGAGAGAGGGTTATTAGGGCACAGTTCACTGTGGCTAGGCTACCCTGTCCCAGAAAGGCTGTAGCTGGCAAGCTAGCTGTAGCTGGAAATAGGCCCTCTGTGCCACTGAAGCCACCCTGACTTCCGGAGACAAGGTGAATCTAGGAGTACCCTTGGACTATGAATCTGGATTAGGAGTGCATCCCAATCCAGAGCAAGCCACCTACTTAATTCCTGGACTTGGGAACCACTAGTCCAGAGTATCTCCTTCTTGATGGGATTCAGTTTGTTCTTGGCCTTCATCTAGCCTGTTACTGCTTCTAGGACAGTGATCAAGCATCTACATAGCTTCACCTCATTCAGGTGGCAAAGAGAAGCAGAGCTGGGTGTCATCTGTGTACTGGTGGCACCTTGTCCTCAATCCCGTGATGACAACTCTACTAGCTTCATAAAGATGAAGACATAGGCGTCCCCAATGCAATGTTTGCACTTAAGTCCCAAGGCCCTTCTAACAGTAATCTAATATTTCTGTTTGTTTGCTTTTTTTTGCGTGTAGCTTTCAACAGAACAAACAGCTCAACTTGGTGCAGAGCTCTTCATTGTTAAGGTAAGCGAAGTGCTAGCACCTTTCTGAAATGCTATCAACTTGTAACACTCCGGCTGCAATGTTGTTACGGCTAACAGTGTTTTTCTTCAACAAAATAAACAACGGGCCTTGGTATGACCAACTTAAAAATGTGTATTGGAAAAATGAGAATATTAAAGGTTTTATGTTGGAAGTTCTTTAAAAGTATTCTAATAAATTTGACCCATATGCCTGGCAGCCCCAGTTAGCAACAAATGTACAGGCAGAAGTGACTGGTGTGATTACTTCAAATCCAGGGTGGGGGCAGAAACCATTGAGTTTACTCCTGAACTTTGCTTTTGACCTCTAGCATCTGTGGGTGTATTGCTGTTTCTGGTGTTGAAAGGTTAATCTCCTTTATTTATTAATCATTGTGCTCAAGAGGACAAAGTGCTCTTCAGTGTTTTACTTAGCAAGACTAACAGTGTGACATTAGAGGGGTAGACCATGCTGCTCAAATAAGTTAATGTGCAGGTTGATGTGCAGACAGACAGCCTGTGGACTTGGTACCTGTGGCCCTCTAGACTAACTTACACGTGACCCACTCCCTTGTTGGCCTGGACCCATAAATCTGTGATGGATCTAGCGTTCATACATATCGTCTTCTAAATTGGAGGAGAATTTGGCTTGTTGTATTAATTGTGAACCTCCAACAGCTGGATTTTGAAATGTGAATGTCATTTGCAAAGGCACCTGTTTTTTTCTATCTCTTTTAGCAACTACTTCAAATTGTGAAGCAAAAAACTAACCAGAATGTAGTAGACACTACTCTTAAGTTTACACTGAGTGCACTTTGGAATCTTACTGATGAGTCCCCAACCACATGTCGGCACTTTATTGAAAACCAAGGGCTGGAACTCTTCATGAAAGTCTTGGAGGTGAGAGCTGACAATTCTGTCTGCCAGTATGTGCTTGTCTATTTCTGTATCTGCAGATTCCAGCATCTGCACAGGGACCCTGTAGGTTGCAGTCTGTAGGTCTGGGCAGCATCAGGTAGGGTCTCTCTGCTCATGATAGATAGAAAGCTGTAATTGCCATAAGATAGTATCTGCCAAACCCACTGCAAATAAGGCTGCTGCTAGCCCTGGGAGATGGGAGGAAAGCAATTGCAGAGGTTATTGGGCTCAGATGAGGTGCATCCTCTGCTGAACATCCTCTATGCCCAATTCCCCTTCCCAAAACAATTGTTTCATAGGCTAAGGGGGATTGGTGGGCCTGGCCAAAAGCATTGTGGGAGGAAGGGGAAGAAGAGACAAATTGGGGTTGTCTCACCTTGTTCCTGCGGCTGTTCCTTAAGAGGAAAATGCTTTCTGGAAGGCTTCTTCCTTCCTCTGTTCTGGGACCACTGGAGGAAAGCAAAGGAGGAGAGCCTTCATGAATGTGCCCTTTCCCAAGAAGCAGCCATAGCAAAAGAGTGATGCACCCCCTTCCATTCCTCTTAAGGCTCACTCCAGGTCCTGATCATTTTCCTTCCCACAGTAGCCCCCTTAACTAAAAGGCTTGCAAGTGCTCTTTGGTGTATGCTTCTTTCTGTCCCAGCCCTTCTTAGTTTGGGGGCAGTGAAGCTGGGGTGTAGGGGCTGAACCTGCACTGTCAAGCCAATTATGAACTATTTAATGTGCAGAAACCCCACAATTCCCTCAGACTTTTCGCAGGCACCTGCTTGTTCTAAAATAATAATTGGCTACAAATCACTTACTGAATGGTTGCATATACTTTGTTTTACTTTACAGTCTTTTCCATCGGAGTCTTCTGTACAACAGAAAGTGCTTGGCCTTCTGGTAAGATGAGTGGAAGAATATATATTTTACCAGGGTATTGGAAATGCCGGTTTTCTCTTCTCTCTGCCAACGTCTTCCCCTCACCATCCTGACATTTAACACTACACAGAATAAATTACTTTATATATAAGAAGACACCCCCCCCCCAAGTGGTATTTAACATGTAGACTGAACCATTGGGAGCAGTCATTAGGCAGTTTGGGGCCAGGTGTCATCATTATTTCTGATTTCACTTGGCTCTGTTTCTTCATAACATCTGAATTAGGAGGGGCTACACAGGCTTTGTGCCAGTGTCTAGATGCAGGCAAGTAAACTGAGTTTGAATTCCAGCAAGATAGAGGTGGGGGAGTGATTTCTGTGTCCAAGTGCCAGTTGCACTTCATGTGAAGGAGTAGGTGTGCAGTTTGGAGCTGATCCTGGATCCACTGGAGGTCCAGGCGACCATCTTCCATCCGCTTTGACTGGTGCAACAGTGGCAGCCATTCCTGTGGTCTGTGGAATAACTTGATCACAGTCATGCAGGTATTGGTAACTTCCCAAGAGTGGATTACTGCAGTGCACTTGCGGGGCTTCCCTTGCAGTGGGCCCAGAAGCTGCCGTTAGTGCAGAATGCTGCATCGTGATTGCTGAACAGGAGTGAGATCTTGCAAGGATATTGCATCTCTGCTCAAAGGTCCGCACTGACTGCCAATTTACTGCTGAGCCATGTTCGAGGTCTTACTATTCGTATATAAAGCCCTTAACTGCTTGGGACCAGTTCACTTGAGTGAGTACCTTGCGCCCCGCTCCCCCAAATATGTCTACTCAATCACTTTTGATTTGCAAAACTTCCACTCTAGCAAGTACCATACAACATGTTCTACCTCTGTGGTGTAGTGGTTAAGAGCGGTAGACTCGTAATCTGGTGAACTGGGTTTGCATCTCCACTCCTCCACATGCAGCTGCTGGGTGACCTTGGGCTAGTCACACTTCTCTGAAGTCTCTCAGCCCCACTCACCTAACAGAGTGTTTGTTGTGGGGGAGGAAGGGAAAGGAGACTGTTAGCCGCTTTGAGACTCCTTAGGGTAGTGATAAAGCGGGATATCAAATCCAAACTCCTCTTCTCTGGAATATAGCTTTCAGAGTGGCAGTGCCTGTGCTCTGCCTGTGTTCTACCTGTTAATGTTAGGCAGACCCCTCCTTCTGCTAGTTTAGATACCTGATAAAAACTTTGGTTTCTGCAAGTCAGCCTGGACACATGAACAAGTTATGTATAACCATTTTAAAACTTTGCTCATTTTACTTGTATACTGATAAATGTTTCAAATTGTTCTATGTACATCACTTTGGAGTTATTTGATTAAGCAGGTTTTCAAATTCTTATTTTCAAAAATGACAACCTAGTTTCATTTAGGGTTGTATGCAAATCCTCCCCCCCCCCCCAAATTGTACAGTTATGCTCACAGATGGCTGGGAGTGGGGCATTTCCCCAACATTCAGTGTTTATGAGCCAAGATTTGTTGCCACTGTGGGAGGCCCTTACCTTTAGCAGTTGTGATGGGAACAGCTTTTCTGTTTTATTTGTTAAAACTATGTTGCTGAAGATGTAGCCACTGTGTTCTTAAACCCCCCTCCCACCGGCAATGGCCTCCAAGCAGTTCATGGACAGGTGGTGGCAAAGCATGCAGGCCGCTCTGAGTTATTCATGTACTTGTCACTCTGATAACTTATCTGTAGTAATGATTGAAAATGTACAAGTTGGAGCAGGTCGATCCCAGCTTAGTCTAAATTGACATGAGACAGATTTGACGTTCATTATGGCTTCAGCTTTTATGAAGAGAACAAGCATTTTAATGACAGATACCTTTGTATACACACACGCAACTGTTTTTTGTTCATTTTGAAATCCCTCCTTCTTGTTCCCCTGTAGAACAACATAGCAGAGGTTAAAGAGCTCCACTCGGAGCTTATGTGGAAAGACTTCATAGACCACATCAGCAAGCTGCTGCGCAGTGTTGAGGTGGAGGTGAGCTACTTCGCAGCAGGGATCATTGCTCACTTGATATCACGAGGAGAACAAGCCTGGACATTGAGCCGCAACCAGAGAACCTCGCTCCTAGAAGAGCTGGTACAGATGCAATTGAAAACACTGCCCATTGTTAACTCCAGAGCAATGCCGTTAACGCTATTAGTAATGGTGCTTCTTCCCTTGTCTTGCAGCATTCTGCCATTTTGAACTGGCCTACACCAGAATGTGAAATGGTGGCTTACAGGTAACTACAGACTTGACATAAACCTTGAGGAAATATGAAGGTTAACTTGCTGCACATTGTATTGTTTCTACCTTAGTTCAAGTGTTCTGGCTTATGACAAAGTCACGTTGCTAGTTAACCATTAAAGCAGGGGTCAGCAAACTTTTTCAGCAGGGGACCGGCCCACCTTCCCTCAGACATTGTGAGGGGCCGGACTATATTTTGGAAAAAAACAACGAACAAATTCCTATGCCCCACAAATAACCCAGAGATGCGTTTTAAATAAAAGGGCACATTCTACTCATGGAAAAACACACTGATTCCCGGACCACCTGAGGGCTGGATTTAGGTGATTGGGCCGGATTTGGCCCCCGGGTCTTAGGTTGCCTACCTATGCATTAAAGCTTCAAGCCTATATACATTTACCTGGGAATAAGGCCCAATGAACTCAGGAGGAGTTATTTCTGAGTGGATGCGTGCAGGATTGCACCGTTCACTTGCAATGCCTCTGCAGTGCAATCCTGTGCATGCTTACTCAGAAGTAACTCCAGTTGTGTTCAGTGGTGGTTATGCTCCAATATGCAAAGTATCATAGCCCTACTGAATTTAGTACTAATGCTGCTGAGACAGATTACAGCAATTAATCTAATTGCCGTACATTCTAATGCTATGAACAGGCACATAAAATTACGCTGGCATTTTCTACTTGGAGGCCCACTGCGGCTTTTAGCAGGGAGGGATTGACTGGGCAGGTGTTGAAGAAAGTGGTACTGTAGTATGTGACTCTTCTGAAGAAAACCTCCGTAGACCTTGAGGTGTTAGATAACTGCCGCCCAGCCACAAATATTCAGGACATGAAGGACCATTTGGCTAATAATTAGTTGCTGCTGTTGTAATTCTGCCTGGCAACGTATTAACTGGGGGATGAACTACCACACAGATCTGTGTAAAATGTTTTTGCTTCTCTCCCCCCCCCCACATCTGGAGCAATAAGGGTGTGAAAAGAGCTGCTTAAGCTTTACCTTCAGACAGTTTTTCTGTTCAAAATTGCAATTTTTGGCTGATTTCCTTACTGCAAAGAAGATGCAGGCAACCCTTTCCTTGCACCATCCCTCTGCTCAAGGTTGCAGCCTCCAGAGTGTGATTTTTGTTAAAAAAAAAATACATGCAACGTATTGCATCTAGTTTGTGTCTAAAGATTTCTACCTGGTTTCTCTCCCTTCCTTTGTTGGAAGTACATATCCCTGTAGAAATGATATTGAAGGGGTGCAGTGATGAGATTTAGCTGCACATCAGACGGTGCCAGGCTGTGTGTGGATTCCTATGCCCATAGGTTAAGATGTTGTCTCCTCATGTACTCCAGTTTGGAACAAGAATGGAAGCAGTTCAGGCCTCTTTGATTACCCTCTTTTTCACAAGCTAGGTAGATATTTTAGTACAAAATAGGCTTATGTTTTAATCATGTTGCAAACATAGAGTGATGGCATCTCTGCTTTTTATTCTCGTGAACAGGTCTTTCAATCCCTTTTTCCCCTTGCTTGGCTGCTTCATGACTCCTGGGGTACAGCTGTGGGCAGTGTGGGCCATGCAGCACGTTTGCAGCAAAAACCGTATGTACTGAGACAAAACTCTACATCTTAAGCACCTCTTTCAACCTGTAGTTGGAGTGATTTCCAGACTATATTTTTGTGATCTTGAGCCATCTCTCTGCTTTAACACTCGATTTTCTTTAGAGAAAGCAATCTGACAACAATTCTAGATATTATATGTGAAACTTCATATCAGATAAGCTCATGGGTTTTAACACAGGTTAAAAATGCAGAGTTGTTGTTGCTGTTGGTGTGTGTGTGTGTGTGTTCTAAATATATATGTTTCTATGTGTCAGTGTGAATCAGTGGATGGAGTCTTGGACTTTAATCAAGGCTGAAATTCCTCAGGCTATGAAGCACACTTGACAAATCTCTCTCTCTCAAATCTACCTCACAGAATCATTGAGAGGATAAAATGAGAGAATAGCATGCATGCTGCTTTGAACTACTGGAATAAAACCTGAAAACAAATGTAATAATAATAATAATAACAATAATAATAAAAAATAAGTAATTTATTACAGTGGTACCTCGGGTTACATACGCTTCAGGTTACATACGCTTCAGGTTACAGACTCTGTTAACCCAGAAATAGTGCTTCAGGTTAAGCACTTTGCTTCAGGATGAGAACAGAAATCGGGCTCCGGCGGCGCGGCAGCAGCAGGAGGCCCCATTAGCTAAAGTGGTGCTTCAGGTTAAGAACAGTTTCAGGTTAAGTACGGACCTCCGGACTACGAATGTAGTACTTAACCTGAGGTACCACTGTATTTATACCCTGCCCATCTGGCTGGGTTTCCCCAGCCACTCTGGGCAGCTTCCAACTGAGTATTAAAAACAATACAGCATCAGACATTAAAAACTTCCCTAAACAGAGCCGCCTTCAGTTGTCTTTTAAAAGTAAAATAGTTGTTTATTGCCTTGACATCTACTGGGAGGGCGTTCCACAGGGCAGGTGCCACTATCGAGAAGGCCCTCTGCCTGGTTCCCTGTAACCTCACTTCTTGCAGCACAGGAACCAATGATAAATGCATTGATAAATTGGATCACTTGGAAGTTAGCACTTGTTCAGAAACGAAAAAAAGAGCTAGCACTAACTGCTCACTTGGTCACCCCCCAGGATAGGACACAAATATATTCAGCTTACCTCCTTAGAGAAATACTACAGGGGTCCATAAAAAAGAAATAGAAAGCTAGTCCTTGAATGGCAGTCAAGAAGCCATTGCGGGTACAGCAGGGGTGTGGTGCCAGCTTTAAAGAGTGGGGAGGCTTAGACTGGGAGAAATGAAAAGGTTCTGTGATGTAGGAAGATGGGCTTGAAAGAGCAAGGAGCTTGATCAGGTTGGAAGGAGTTTAGAAGTTTTGTTCATCACCTCTCTAAATTCACGGAGGTAGGATTGCAGGCATGTGGGAGAATTAAGCTGTCCCTTGGCCTCTTTTGGATTGGATTCTTAGTTATTGTTCTCTCTCTTCTACACCACCCTCCTGAGTCTGAGCATGTGGAAGAGACAGTTTCCATTCCTGAAGCATGTAATCGGCACCTGCGAATGTCACGTGAGGACATCCTTAATGGTGGCTTTGCAACTGCTATCCCTTCAATAAGAAGAGCATGGAGGAGGACTGGGGAACACTTGCTTTTACTATAGTTTGCAAAATAATTTTGTAAAATCCCTTTGCACTTATAACCAGAACTTAAATTGGAAGAGTTGTGTGAAAAGTGATGGGAAGTAAGTATCTAAATTCTTGACCTAACTGAATTTGTTTCCCTCTTCTTTGTTGTTGTTTTAGCTGCCAGGTACTGCAGTATGCTGATAGAAGAAGGCGGCTTGCACCACTTGTTTAACATCAAGGAAAACAGCCAGACTGATCCAGATGTTCAGCGAATCGCTATCTCAATCTTAGATAGTTTAGAAAAACATATTTTGCGTCATGGGCGGCCACCTCCATGTTAAAAACAGACAGAAGCTAAGCCAAATTGAAAGAAAAATGTAACAGGGAATAGGTGTGTAAATTATCCTCTAATAATCCCTTATGAAGTATCTCTAGTTGGAATGGCTTCTGTTACATTGATCACCTTTGAAGCTTATTTGCCAGCTTTTGTGGAAGCAGGTACAGCACACGGCTGGCAAACATGGTCTTTAATGGTCTCTGCAATTGAAAGTTTTCACAAGGATCTAGGATTAATTCCTAAACTGGTTGTGTGTATTGGATCACCTCTGGCTGTGGAAAAGTGGAGACTGTACAATTCAAATGCACATCCAAAATGAAACTTCTAGGAATTTGTGAGTTCCAAGTACAGAAATTTTGTTTCTGCTTGCTTCATCCCTTCAGAATAGTTGTGTTTTAAATAGAACTGTTCACCAACTCAGTATTTGAATAGAACTACTTGTGCTTGTAACTTCAGCACTACTGAGCTCAAAACAATGTTATGTATCCACGCATTAAAACACAACTAGTTATGAGTAAGGTGACCAAGGATGTCTTGTTCCTCCAGGGATCTTTTCAATCCATGCGGAGCCTTCAGAATTTGTTGGTTTTACACACACTCTAGCAAGGGCACCTGAGTTATGAATTGACAGTTTATCTTCCCCTAATATGCTGTAGTGAGAATCTGCTTATAGGAAGAAACTAGGTTCTATTTCAGGGGAGCCAAAGGCATGGGTGGGAAAGGAGTGAATTGCATATTTTTTAATGAAGAAAAAAGGAAAAAAAACACAACAGTGCTCTTACACTTACTGAAACATTAAGTGTATGCCTAACAAAAAGGGTAGGAAAACTATGGAGCTCTCCACCAAAAGGATGGCTAAGGTGGAAAGAACTTCCTCAGTTTATGGGATCACACAAGACCAAGAATATCTGATCACCTTATTTATGACAGACTATTACTTGCTTTGCTGTTTCTCGTAAATACTCTTTTGTCAGTATTTGTGGAGTGAACTGTATGTGCAAGGCACCCCCCTCCTACAAAATCTCATCCAACACCCTATGTAAAGTCTGGTGTAAATTACATTGTTGTGTGGAGTATTCAGGTTTTACATAAAACTTTCCATGGTTAAAAAACTTACTCTGATGTGTGTAATCTGTGAATGTTTTATGGGACAAAATGGAAATTGTAACAGCATGCAGAAGCATGGTATAAAGTAGAGCTGGTGGAAAGCAAACTGCCATGAGTTAAGCTTCTTCTTTTCTAATATGTTGCTTTGTAACTTGCTTCACAAATGAGGAAAAAACCAGCACCAGTCTTCCCTGCTCATGCAAGCTCTGATTTAGCATGGTACCATATATTGGAGGGATAGCCTTGTTATGGGTGGTGAAAGTGGAATAACTGTTTATTGTGTGCAGCGTTTGTGCATGTGTTTAAACAGGACTTTAAAAGAAGGAAGCTTTTTTTATTAACTTTTCACACTAAGAGTGCACTTTAATCAAAAAAGCTAAAGATTCCTAAAATAATGGGGCATGGCATATAGGAAAAGAGAGCCTTATTTTGTTGTTTGATGAGCTCTGTAGTACTGTGCTAGCTGTCATGGGAAATGGAGAAACAGTGAATAAATATTATTTCAGCCAGAGACTGAAATAATAATAATAATAATTACAAATAACTGTTGCCACCAGCAACAAACTAACAGAAACAAGTTTGTTACAGAACCCTGATGCAATGCAGTTTTATTAATACAAATATGTGCAATTTTAGCAGCCGTGGTTTTAACCTAAACAACCTTATGAATAATTGTTAGAACTGGACCACATATCTACAAGCTTATGAGGCCAGTGAAAATTTATGTGCAAGATTATTTCTGTATACATGAGGGGGGGAGAGAGTAAGAAATGCAGTAGGTCTTCCATCTGTCCAGTCGTCAAAATAGAAAAATCAGTTTCACATGTTGTGTCCATACTTTTCTAAAACAGGAGTAATTTTGGGTTGCTTTTTCTAGGTCTAAAATCTTTCCTAAGGTGGCCAGAACTGTATATAGTATTCCAAACATACTTTACACTTGCTTATGTTGAATTGCATTTGGGATTCTTCTGCCCATTCACTCCATTTGGAGAGATTATTTTGAAGTTCTTCACAATCCCTTTTTATTTTAAAATTAATTATCCACCTTGAATAATTTTGTATCATTAGCAAACTTTGCTAACTCACTGCTCACCATGAATGCTACATTATTTATGAACAAGTTAAAAAGCATGAGTCCCAGTGACAATCCTTGAGGGACTCCACTTTCTATATCCCTCCATTTGGGAGAACTGTTCGTTTTTTCCTACTCTGTTTCTTAACTGGTTTCTGACCCACAGGAAGACCTCTTTTTATTGCAAGATCCCCCCTCATGTATACAGAAATAATATTGCGTGACTGCTAAACTTACTTAGTGAGGTACTTTATCATAAGCTTTTTAAAAGCTGAAATACACAATCTCCTTTTCAACACTTCCCTCATTCTTAAAGACACTCTTTTAGCTAATAACTGTACCTTTGCAGTTGCATCACTACCTGCCCCATACCTGATGTCACATGGCTTGAGGAAACCAGCTTCATGGATCACATTAGGACTTCTCATGGACTTAATTAGGCCCGTGGACTGGAGGGTCCTTACCACTTCTCTAAATTTAAAGCTCTGGTTAACTTACCTCAGCTGCTAAGGGAGCTGCTTAGAATGGGAGTTTTGAATAAACATAGATTAAGCTCTCCTAGACTGAGCACCTGAAGTGCTTGTTATTTAACATCCAAGTTCTGGTCGTGGTTGGACTATAGGCCAGCCAAGCAGCAATCCTATTGGCATCCAAACTTTGGAAGCAGTTATTTTTATTTTGTTGCAAGTATAGGGTTACTTCATTCTGGTGATCTGTGGCAAAACAGTTTGTGTGACTAGTATTTCTATATATAAAATTACCTTGTGGGTAGGGGCTCTTAAGAAACAAGGCATTGATATGAATCACCTTGCATATGACATTTGTGTCCTTGTCCTTGTACAGCCCAGATTAGTTTATAAATGAAAGAGCTGTTGTTGTTATTATCGGTCCTATTTTTTCCTAGAAAAAGAGATGCTGGAACTTGCCAGGAACGCCTCCCTTGTTCTCCTAGAATGGCAACGGTGCCCACCTGAGAAGTGAGTTCTGGCTGGGAAAAAAAGCCAATTATTATTATTATTATTATTATTATTACCCCACCTTTTTCTTTCTAAGGACTCAAGGTGGCTTGCAGATAGAAACAAGGCCAACTTAAAGCTTAGAAAAATATATTTTCAAAAATGAAAGCAACCTTATAGGAGCCCTCAGGGCTCAAGCATATTCTGGTTTAATAAGAAAAATTTAAAAATTGTCCTGTAGCCCCTTAGAGACCAATTTTATTGGACAATTTTTAATTTTTTCTTATTTATTTCGACTGTGTCAGACCAACACAGCTACCTACCTGAATCTATATTCTGGTTTAATTCATCAGAATTTAGGTCGTTGCCTGGACTAAATTTGCCATTTCAGTATTAAACTCGAGGGAAAAAGAAAGAAAATGTAAGAAGAAAATGTGTGCTAAGCAAGGTCTAGCGCCCAAACGACTGTATTTACAAATTCGTGGCCCAAGAAAGGGACGCAATGGCTGCTCCCATCGCCCTGCATCCATTACTCTGCAATCTACTTTGCTCTCGAGTGGTGGGAGGCGGCTCCCCTCCCCTTCCACCATTCATCGAAAGGAGGGGGAAGGGGGGAAACAACCCTATTCGGAGCGCGCATGCGCCTTACTTGCACCCTCTCCCTCGGAGCTTAAACGGCGTTCCTTCCTCTTCAGTCCGTGCTGCGCCGCTTCCGGTGAGCCCTTGCCCGCTTTCCGGTTACTTCGCACCGCGCACCCCACCCCCTCCGCTCCCGCTGGCGGAGTGAATCCCGGCTCCTCGTTCGCCATGGTGCGGTTCCTGCACATCCAGAACCGGCAACGAGCCCCGCTGACCATTTGCGGGGACTGTCCTGCCGTGCAGGTGGGTGGGGAAGCGCGGGGACCTGAGGAACGGTTGCCTGGGGAGGGAGGCGAGGCGGCGGAAACAATGGGCGGCAGGAGAAGGAGGGAAGAAGCGCTGGGGTTTCGAAAGGGAGGACTCGGAGGGCGGAGAGGGGCCGGAGCCTTTGGGGAGAAGACTCTGCCCGGAGGAGGAGGAAGTTGCCCCGGAGTAGTTCCAGTAGTGACTGAGCCCAAAGCACCACCGACTCGCATACCCGAGTTTTTCGGGTTTCCAGAAAAGTGGCTGCGTTGGCTGGTTGTGGTAAAAAGAACCCCGAGACTTGGGGTCCCTGAAAGACCCTCGCGCGTTTTGTTAGGGCTGGAGTTCTTGGGGGCTACGGGCCAGCTGGTGGGTCCGAGAGGTTGCGCACACAGCCTACTAAACTTGGGTTAAAACTTTAGGGTCCCTCCCACGAGGCTGGCTGGCTTGGGGAAAGGGTTCCTCCTCTTCGTAGGGGAAGAGGAAAAAGCGGGGGTTTCTTTCATAGGTCCGCTTGCTTGCCAGAATGATAATAATAATACCACGCTCATCTATCCGGGTTGCTCTGCTGTGGGCTGCCAGGCGCTGCTCAAGAGCAATCCTAACATGGCTACGCAGGAGTAAGCCCTAAGAAATTCAGTGTGGGGCTTACCCACAGATGGCTGTAGCCTTAGCCACCTGATTGCGACAGCTGTTGGTTTATTTATTGAATTAATTTGTTTTTTAATTTGCTCACATCTCGTCCTTCCTTCTGGAGCTGCCCAGAGTGGTGGATAGACCCACAATTTAAAAACAAAAAGTAAAACACTCTTGAAATAATTAAAGCATTCTCAAAATGCTGTAACAGTTAAAAACATTCTTCCTTCCGATGATCTGGGGGTTGCCAAGAACTTTCCTCCTCAAATGATGATGAAGATTTAGTGGAAGTGCAGAAGATACTTTGTCTTAAAACCAGATCTTGCCCCCAGTGTATCCCATGTAAGTAATTGGGATAGTCTTCCTGCTGCAGTGGGGCTGGAGACATACAGTGTATTTACTATACCCAGTTGGGGAACGTTAGTCGTATGGGAACTTGCTTTAGGAGTGTTAACAATCCAAGGATAAACATTCTATAATCCTGAGTAGTGACCTGTTAGGAACAGTCATAATAATAATTTGTACTTGCTCTTTTTTTAGTATTGAGTGCTTCACTTAGTGATGGATACTAAATGCAGATGTATAAGTTTATTATGTGTACTAAATGAAGCCATGTATTACGCCACTTTGTGATCCTAAGGAGTTTCTTACTGATGTGCTGTTGTTTTTTTATGGATGATAGGCAGAAGCATCTCCATATTCCTTAGTTGACATCTGCTTGAATGCCTTGGTTGCCGACTTAGAAAAATTCTGTATAGAACGGCCTGATGGGTCACTGTGCTTGAAAGAATCTGAAAGGCTTCCTCAAGAAGTGGCTGATCGCTTGCTGCAGACAATGGCATATCGAGGTAACAGTTATTTTTGTGCTAGCACAAGTGATCTGAACATGAGGTCATTCACAGACAAGAACAGCTTGTTCTAGCTAGCTCATTCTTCTGTGCCGTTCCCCTTCCTATGTAAAGTATGCATATCTAGACCATATTGAGCTAGAAATCTTATGAAATCCTCAAAGGAGCAAAAAATTGGATAAGGATAGCATTAAGAATTATGCCCTAGATATTAATATTTATTTGATTTACATCTTGCCCTTCCTCCCAAAGGAGCCCCAGTCTGTAACTTAGCTGTCACATTAGCTTCACCACCATGTTTAGATTAAAATGTGCTTATTTCCAGTGGTCAAGTAGTGGTCTGAAACATGCTGCTTAGCAATATCCCTCATGCTAGGACAAACAGCAGTAGAATAAACTGTGCAAGTTAAGCATATTTGCATATAGCTCAGTTGGTAGAGCATGAGACTCTTAATCTCAGGGTCATGGATTCCAGCCGCACGTTAGGAAAAAGATTCCTGCACTGCACGGGGATGGACTAGGTGACTTTTGTGGTCCCTTCCAACTCTATGACTCTGTGTTATACAGTGGTACCTCAGGTTACAGATGCTTCAGGTTATAGGCGCTTCAGGTTACAGACTCCGCTAACCCAGAAATAGTACCTCGGGTTAAGAACTTTGCTTCAGGATGAGAATAGAAATTGTGCGGTGGCAGCTGGAGACCCCATTAGCTAAAGTGGTGCTTCAGGTTAAAAACAGTTTCAGGTTAAGAACAGACCTCCAGAACGAATTAAGTACTTAACCCGAGGTACCACTGTACTTCTGTCAGGAATAGTCTGTTCACCTTGGAAGATAGTCCATCTGGGTTATACTGCCATCTAGTGTTCACAGGCAGAAAATACAGAGTTGAGGAAATAGTTGCCATCACACTGAATAGTCGCCAATCCATTTTCTGCTTCCTGCCCAGGTGGTTCTGTTTCTACTCACCAGTTTCTCACCTCACTTTTTGAACTGTTGCCTACCATTTAGTAATACAGCCTACTTTACAAATAACCATATTTCAGTAGTTTACTTGCTCTAACATAGGCTTGTTTTCCTTTCCTAATAGAACTGTTGAATGATGGCACTGTGGGCATTTTCCGAGGCAACCAGATGCGTTTGAAGCAAGCTTGTATCCGCAAAGCAAAGATTTCAGCCCAGTCTTTCCGAAAAGCCTTCTGCCACCATAAGCTAGTAGAACTGGATGCTGCAGGGATGAATGACACTGTTACTGTTGCAGATGTTGTGAGTGGGCTTGGCAGCAGTGCATGGATCCAGAACAACCTTCAGTGCCTTGTCTTGGACTCATTAACTCTTTCCCCTACAAATCCTTATGAACGGTGCTTTAGTCAGTTGTCTGGTCTTCGTTCTTTGAGCATTACCAATGTGCTCTTCCGTGATGAAGATTTAGCAGAGGTTGCTACCCTGCCAAGGTTAGAAAGCTTGGATATCTCCAATACTTCAGTCACAAAAATAACTGCACTCCTGGCCTGCAAACATCGACTTAAGTCTCTAACTATGCATAGCTTGAAATGCTTGAAAATGCCTACACCAAAGTTCTTAGATGTAATAAGAGAACTAAAGCATCTGATTCACCTTGACATCTCAGATGAGCAGCATTCCACATCAGATATTGCCTTTCGTTTGCTAGGCCAAAAAGACATTCTGCCCAATCTCGTGTCTCTGGACATTTCTGGAAGCAAATACATTAACGATGAGGCTGTTGAAGCTTTTGTCAGACAACGGCCAACGATGCGGTTTGTGGGATTGCTCGGGACTGAAGCTGGGTACACAGAGTTCCTTTCAGGAGAAGGAACCTTGAAGGTTTGAAGGTTTTAAATGTTCTATAACTAAAATGATACTTGAAAATCTAACAAATGGTTTGGAAGGGCAGTTCTTATTCCAATTTGCTTGTAGCCTTGACCCAACAATGTTTATATCATGAATTGCTGTAGTTTTTTTAATTTGGAAAAATAGGTGTGATATTAAAGAATGAGTTTAAATGAAATAATAAATTTTTAAAGGAAAAGGGAGGTTCCTGTCTGTGTGCACAGCAAGTTGTGCAGCGCATAGAGTGGAGTAGCTCTGGAAAGAAATAGCACACATTAAAACTGTTCAGCTCCATTTTTGCCTAAGCCCTCTGGCTAAGCTGAGGCTAGTCTTCAGGCATATTCACTTACCACTTTTGTGGACCCTCAGAAGTGAGAAGGGTGTTGGCATGACAACACTTTGGCTTATCCACACTATAGCAGTTCTTTTGGGTCATGCTAGTGCATCACAGGGACGTGGGTGGCGCTGTGGGTAAAACCTCAGCACCTAGGACTTGCTGATCGCATGGTCAGCGGTTTGAATCCCCGCGGCGGGGTGCGCTCCTGTCGTTCGGTCCCAGAGCCTGCCAACCTAGCAGTTCGAAAGCACCTCCGGGTGCAAGTAGATAAATAGGGACCGCTTACCAGCGGGAAGGTAAACGGCGTTCCGTGTGCTGCGCTGGCTCGCCAGATGCAGCTTGTCACGCTGGCCACGTGACCTGGAAGTGTCTGCGGACAGCGCTGGCTCCTGGCCTATAGAGTGAGATGAGCGCACAACCCCAGAGTCTGGCAAGACTGGCCCGAACAGGCAGGGGTACCTTTACCTTTTTAGTGCATCACAAGGGATGGATGTATTCCAGAACTGCAACCCCACCTCATTCCAGAGTTTGTTTTTGTAAAACACATTCTGATTAGGTTTGGATCTTCATGCTTGGTGGATCACCATGTTACTGCAGGGCTTTGTTAGCTACTGAATTTATTAGACCTAAAATGACCATTCTGAGCCTAGTTAGTGAAAATAATGAATTATTTTTATGTTCAAAGGTATCGGGAGGAGAAAATGAAATGCAGATTTCGGAAGCTTTGAAACGCTACAGTGAAAGGGCATGCTTTGTGAAAGAAGCCTTTTTTCACCTTTTTACGCAAACATGTTTTATGAGAATTACAAAGCCTGAAATCCTAAAGGTAAGCCAGATTAGTTTGAATGCAATAACTTCTTGCAAACTATTCCACTGTGGTCAAATTTTACAAATATTACTTAGTCCATTAGCTCCTATCTGCATTCCCCAAAGAAGTAGACCTCTCTTTATTCTCATTCATCCATCCTTATTTTTATTGGATTTTTGATTTCATTATGTATTGTGCTGAATTAGTTCTTTGCATATTTCATGCTACAGCTTGTGATCATTGGAATGAGGAATCATCCTTTGGACTTGGCAGTACAGTTAACTGCTAGTGCCTGTGCCCTTAACTTAACAAGACAAGGCTTAGCAGCAGGCATGCCTGTTCGCCTGCTTTCCAGCGTAATCCAGCTGCTCCTCAAAGCCATGGAAACCTTTCCTGAACAGCAGCAGGTAAGGGTTTTGGGTAGGATACAGTTACAATTCAACAGCCCTAATAAGAGAGCAGATCTTACAACATCTGTTATACCAGTACTAAAGCACAGTAGATTTGCTGCTCAAATCGGGGCACATGAATGATAGAACAAATGATGCACAAAAAATTATATGGATTTCTTTTCTATTCTCCCCAACTTTTTGTCAGCTTTTAAAATGCCACCTGTAGCCACGGTTTGGAGTGTGAGGTGTGATGTTGGCTCTTTTAGATCCTTGGCTTATGACGTCGTGTTATGTTTTTTACATATATAGAACTGTATTTGGGGGCTGGGGAGGGCAGCAGATGTAGCATGTGTGATGCACCACACATGGTAGAACACACTGGCTCAGTTCACACAACTGTTGCCCTCTCACATGAGTGGGGTGACACACTCACTGCCTCAACACATACACAGGGTTCTGATTGGCGTGACTGTGAAATGGCCCAATGTGGGTTTAATGTTTGAAACTAGAGAATGCCTGTCCTCCATGCAGCTGTTAACTCTTCCAATATATACCTCCTGTTCCATTTAGTGCCCAGTCTTTGACTTCGGGAAAGTCAAGGTTCTGTCAGAAGTATAGCTCAGAAATTGTCTTACCTCTGCTTCCATAATGCTGAATAATCTGATCCTGTCCTAGATAACTATCTGTTTTAATTTGTTGTTCCGTATGTTGATGACTTGAGAATGTTGTTTCATTTGGAGGGTTTGAGCTGTAGGGTAGTACTCAACTAAGTTATGTTCCTAGTAGACCTATGGAAACCAATGAACCTAAATTAGTCATACTCATGAATTTCAATGGAGTTCAGATACCTAAACTCATGCTCTTAAGCTGCAAAGCATTGAAAACATGCATTCTTGAACCATCTGTCCTGTAAAAATGGATAATTAGCTTCAAATACTGTAAACTGCCTTTGACGAAGGGTGGTATATAACTTGAATAAGAATAACAAATACAGAACCCTATGGTGCTGAATTCTCTCTTTCCATATAGCTCCAGAAGAACTGTCTTCTTTCACTATCCAGTGTCAGGATCCTGCAAGACGTTCCATTTAACAGGCAAGTGACTCCAATCTGTTACTGTACAGTAGTGATAGACAGCTCTTCCCAGTATAGTCTGTCTGCCCCCTCGCTCAGTCTCTAGGACAGGGGTAGGCAGCCTAAGGCCCAATCGCCTTCTCAATCCGGCCTGTGGATGGTCCGGGAATCCGCGTGTTTTTACATGAGTAGAATGTGTCCTATTATTTAAAATGCATCTCTGGGTTGTTTGTGGGGCATAGGAATTCATTCACCCCCCCCCCCCAATATAGTCCAGCCCACCACATGGTTTGAGGGACGGTGGACCGGCCCATGGCTGAAAAAGGTTGCTGACCCCTGCTCTAGGGTTTCTCCTTTCTGATGAAGACACACATTCACTTTGAGACATGGGCAAAAAGAACTTTTTAATTTCCCTGCCTGCCCAGTAGGAGGAGTTCCAGAGGCTTTGGTAGAGTGTTCCCTCATGCTGCCTTGAAGGCCAGTGCAAATATGATGCCAGATAAACTAAAAATTCTTACCCAAATGGCAGTCCATGTGACTCGGTTGCTTCTCTGGATCATGCAGTAATGATGGATGAAGGACATTAGCCAGGACCCAGGCAAATGGGAGTAAGCGGCCGAGGTGTATAACTCTGACATAACTTCTGTTGCTATTCATTCTCTCTGTGTGTGTGAGAGAGGGAGGAAGAGAGAAGAGGCCATAGATTAGTGGTAAAGTTTTTGCATACAGAATGTACCAATTTCTGTCACAGGCATCTCTAGTTAAGCACACCTCATGTAGCAGGACTAGAAAATCTGAGAGCTTGGAGTACTCTTGCGAGTTGAGTAGACAGAACTGCACCTTGTTCCCTTTTCCTATGCCTTGGGTTTAATGGCTCAGTTGCTTAGTAAGGAGAGACCACTGCAAAAACTTCTGATGCTGTTTGTGCTGATAAGGTGGGGTGGGGAATGTCAAGAAACCCTAGGTACTTATCATGTTTATACAGCAAATACACAGCAATGACTTATTGAAGAGTGGTGTATAGCTCCGATATCAGTGCCTTGATCAGTTAAACACTTCTTAGGAATGGTCAGTTTGGTTCTCCTTTCATTTGGGTTGTAAGCAGGCCTCTCTCATCTGCACTTTGCCTCAGGACAGGATTAATATCTGCTTAAAAACTGGTGAAAGTGAAAGGGGGAAACTGCTTTATTAATCTTGTTCTTTCACTATGACCTGGTTTAGAGTTGCAAAGTGTATACTCTGACAATGCTTTTAAATTTTAGGTTTGCAGCTGCGAAATTTGTTGTCCAGTGGCTTTGTAACCAGGAAAACCAACATATACAAAGAATTGCTGTTAATATAATCTCTATCCTAGCACTTAAGGTATGTGATTTTACATTTGCATCTAGATCATCTTTATTATCAGAAGCTCTTCCACATACGGATTTCAAATACGTGGTTTGTTTTTTAGCTTTCGGACGAGCAAGCAGCACAGCTTGCTGCCGAGTTCTACATTGTTGTTGGGGTGAGTTGTTGCATCTCCTTTCCCCATAACAGTGAGCAATATTTTAAGAGGGTTTGGGGAGGAGAGTGCAATGTTGAAATTTGCACTTCATGTATTCTATGTAGTTAATGGTCTCGTTTTCTTCCTTTACAGAAACTACTTGAAATCGTTGAACAGAAAATAAATCAGAATGAATTAGATACAACTTTCCATTTTACACTGAGCGCACTTTGGAATCTCACAGATGAAGCGCCAACTACGTGTGGGCACTTCATTGATAACAAAGGGTTGGAGCTTTTTATGAGAGTTTTAGAGGTAAATGTGGTAGCTACCTTTCTAACCAGTTGACAAATACAACACTTTTGTTGTTTACTCGATTAGTCGTGTCCGATCTTCGTAACCCCATGGACCAGAGCACACCAGGCACTCCTGTCTTCCACTGCCTCCCAGAGTTTTGTCAAATTCATGTAGGTTGCTTCTATAACACTGTCCAACCATCTCGTCCTCTGTCGTCCCCTTCTCCTTGTGCCCTCAATCTTACCCAACAGAGTTTTTTCCAGAGAGTCTTGAGGTGGCCAAAGTATTTGAGCCTCAGCTTCAGAATCTGTCCTTCCAGTGAGCACTCAGGGTTGATTTCCTTCGGAATGGATAGGTTTGATCTTTTTGCAGTCCATGGGACTCTCAAGAGTCTCCTCCAGCTACATAAGCTTAATAATTAAACCTATTTCTCTTTGCAGACTTTTTCATCTGACTCTTCAATACAGCATAAAGTTCTTGGCCTTCTGGTAAGAGCAGAATAAAGTGCAATGTACTAGAATTGTTTTAAAAGTTAATGTGTGCATTTTAAAGGTATTAAATCTGTCATTTATGATTAGAGTAATCCTCCGTGCTGTTCTCTTTTCTGGCCTTCATGAAAAGGTGGGAAAAGGAAGTTGATTTTTCTTCAGTAGAAAAATTTCCTTGAGCGTTGATATAGCAGTGAAATACATACTTCTGATTTTTTTTTTATTGACTTGAGATGCATGACACTTCTCAACATATAAAGAGATGCTGGCCCATCCTCCTTTCAGGGGAAATTTATTCAGTTTCAGTAATAAAGTGACAACAAATTAGCACGGCATTTGCCAGCTCGTGATTTTCACGGTTGTATTTTTTCTATCTTCATCAGAACAATGTAGCAGAAGTGAGAGAGCTGCAGTCCAAGTTAATGCAGAAGGACTTCATAGATCGTGTCAGTGATCTGCTAAGCAGCGCTGAAATGGAAGTGAACTACTTCTCAGCCGGGATTATTTCAAACTTGCTATCTAGAGGCGAACAATCCTGGGCATTGAGTCAAACACTGAGAAGATCCCTCATTGAAAAACTGGTATGGTGACTTAGATTCCATAGTTATTTCAAATATTTTCAGTGTTTATTGAAATGTTGACCCTTGGTTCTCTCTGTTACAGCATGCAGCTCTGTTGAAGTGGCCGACACCAGAATGCAAGATGGTAGCACTGCCAGCCTATAGGTATACCTCTAGACAAAATATGCCTTGGCCAGTAATTCTGTATACTGTATATGGTTACCTGGCAAGCAGGGACCCTCTGGAACATATCAGAAGGGAATAGCCTCAAATGTTCTAAATAACTTGCTCAACATTGAACCCTGTTGCCAATATGTATCTGCCAAGCGAACAACAAACCAACAACAAACCAACCCTAACCAACAACAAACCAACCCTAACCCTAACCCAATATATTTATTGGACAATTGTAATTATTTTTACTAGATCAGTGCTATGTACATAAGTAGTTCTGCAATCCATCTTCATTTCCTTGCCTCAAACACCAGTTCCTCCCACCTTTCTCTGCCAGCCTTAATGCTAATCATGATTCTTAGGTAACTTTTCTTCAATCCATAGGTCCCTCAAGCCTTTCTACCCATTACTTGACTGCTTTGCGTTACCTGGAGTGCAGATTTGGGCAGCGTGGGCCATTCTGCACATCTGTTGCAAAACCCGTACGTATGGATGGTTTTCTTTTAATAAGCCTATGACTTTCAAGTTCAACCTGTAAAGCCTGTTGGGAATGTCCATGTAGCTTCCCCCCACCCCCCAAAAAAACTTGGTAGAAGATGCAATGTATGTTGTAGCTATTCAGACCAAATGCTTTGGTGATCAGCTCTGTCCCTGCATTTGTTCTAAGCTCAGAGGGTGATTTATGCTGCTCCCCTTCTCTCTCTTCCTCCTCCCATTAGTGCAATAAGGTATTAATACTGTGGAATTGTGGTGGGAGTAAGTCCCTGCTGCCTCTAACAGCAAATGCATCTTTAGAATTTTCCTGGCAAGTATGTGAGGTCTACCAGGCCCCAGATATGTAGAACAGGTAACTAGGTTTGCCGGTGCCTTTTTACACACATGGACTTTAGTTCTCTCTTACCAGGTAATTGCAGCATACAACATGCTTCTGTTTGTGTGACACTATAATCGCTATTCTGTTAGGAGGGTTGTGTGTCTAGAGAACCCTGTCTTCGTGTAGGGAAACAAACTTTAAAATTCCCTCAGGGGGCATTCTTATCTTCAGTTATGTCACACAAACTGCAGCAATGAACACCTTTTAAACTCCGTACTTCTCTGCAAAAATACAAACTGAGTACAGTTGTACCTTGGAAGCTGAACGGAATCTGTTCTGGAAGACCGTTCGACTTCCAAACTGTTCGGAAACCAAAGCACAACTTCTGATTGGCTGCAGGAAGCTCCTACAGCCAATCGGAAGCTGCAGAAGCCCCTTCGGGCATTTGGCTTCCAAAAATAGTTCACAAACCAGAACGGTCACTTCTGGGTTTGTGGCGTTCGGGAGCCAAAACATTTGAGAACTAAGCTGTTCAAAAACCAAGGTATGACTCTGTTATGTCTGTGCTTAAAACTTCTGTGTTAAATGAGGAATCTCAATGTCCCGAAGTCAGGAGCGAAGTGTAGAAGTGAAGCTAGAGTGGTTATGTTCCATTCATGTTGGATCATCTAATAAACAGATTTTTGTTTCTCTTCAGCTGCCAGGTACTGTTCCATGTTAATAGAAGAGAATGGGCTACAGCATTTATATAATATTAAAGAAAATGACCAGAGTGATCCAGATGTCCAGTATCTAACAAACGAGATACTATCTTACGTGGACACTCACATGAAATATTATGGGAAGCCTAAACAGCGAAAGGAGATACAAGCCAAGTCAAATGGATAACCGAGGGCATGGCTGTTTCTTTCATTTTGTCATGTGCAGAAGCTGCGATGGTGATTTCTTAATGCTTTCTCAGGCATTTCGGATCAAGATGGTCCTCCTTGTAAGATCTGAGGGTACTTGTCTGGCATGCACATCTGGAAGTCTCCGACAAGTAGCTTTAATTTGTAACTTGCCTTCTGAAAAGGGAAATGGGGCACCGTCCCAAGAGAAAACTGCTTAGTAGCTGACTGTACAGGTCTTGAAAAGTCTGTTGGTTTTGTAAGCCACCAATTTCATATGGTGGTGGTCAAGGACACTGCAAATGGAGGCTTTAAATGCTACTTGTTCTCGTGCCAGTAATCTTTCTTCTTGTCAGTCCAGGAACTGTTCCATTTTTTTGTCCATGCCTTACCACCAGTAAACTCTGTATTGCTTGTGGTAGCCGAGAGAAAATAGGATTGCTTAGCCTTGGAGAAACACTTTTAAAATCCCATGCAGTGAAGGCAGAGGGGTTTTAAAAATCCTGGGCAAGGGAGAGGTAGGCTGTTTCAACTAAAATGCTGAATTAGTCTTCAACAGGCTGTTAAGCCAGTCAAAAGCGTTCGTGAGGGGCTTACACACATTCTATGTGCATGTTGTACAGGGGAGATTCTGGCTTTGTCAGTTGTGCATCCACATTGTTTACGAGTGTACGCAAACTATTTTTGTACTTGGAGGGGGGAAATCTTTCAAGATACTTTCTAGGTTTTAATACATAAAATAAAAGGCATGTCCAATGATGGTACAGAGATGTGACTGCAAGTTTTTTCTTTAATCAAACTGGTTGGCATGAAGGGTGAAATGGAGGCTTCACAACAATTATCATACTATTATGGAAAGCAGCAACTTTGTAGTAGAGCAGTCTTAGCTGAAAATTTTCATCCATTGTGTTGAGCAGGCATCCCCAAACTCGGCCCTCCAGCTGTTTTGGGACTACAATTCCCATCATCCCTGACCACTGGTCCTGTTAGCTAGGGATGATGGGAGTTGTAGTCCCAAAACAGTTGGAGGGTCTAGTTTGGGGGTGCCTGGTGTTGAGTTTCCAAAGGAGTGACAGGTTGTTAGGGCTTAGCTAGATGTTATGTATTAACCTCTCCGCTCTGAAAAACAGATGGAGGCGAGTGGTTTTAGATGGAAAGTGCCGACTAGGCATAGGCAAACTCAGCCCTCCAGATGTTATGGGACTACAACTCCCATCATCCCTGACCACTGGTCCTGTTAGCTAGGGATGATGGGAGTCCCCAAACATCTGGAGGGCCGAGTTTGCCTATGCCTGGTGCAGGCAGTCAAAGAACTCCACATTCCTGCGATGTGCTTTTAAATTGTGCCCCCTCCACTTCATAGAAGAGCTTGCACAGAACAGCTGCCTTGTGCAGCCATAACATCTAGTTTGGCCTTTGCTCACTGATAAAGAGGGAAAACTAGCTCAGGCAAGTGTTTCACCCATTGATGTACTGTAGGCTCTTGATAATTCTGCTCATCTCCCCTCTTATAAATTAAGCACAAGTGCAATTGGCGTAATGTGTAATAGCTGTAGTTGGTGATGCAGATGCTCATGTATATGACAAAGATGTCCCTGATGGCCCCATTGCACAACTCTTGTTGGAGTCCATTCTGGGCCAGTTATATTCCACACTCATATGAATCACAATTATTCAAAGATTTATCTTGTGGATCAGTAAGCAGTCATGATTTTATAGCCCAATTATGAGCAACTTGCTATGAATAAAGGATGAACATCCTAAGACAGGTCTTCTCTTAACATCCTCTTAAATTATCAGAATGACTTTGCCTTTCTGCTATTGGTACTATACTCAATCCCCAGCATGTATCTACATCCCCACTACAAGCATTAATTACACACATACACTTCTGACTGAAAAGGAGTAAACAAGTGAAACAGTATGTTTGAATATAAAATTTATGTAGAAAAAAAGTTGTAATAAGACACAGCCTTCTCGTAACTTCTTGCAATTGTCTTCAGTCACCTGAACGCTGTTGGACAAAAGTCACTTCCCAATGAACTTAGGTGGCCGTTTCTCTATGAAAGCTGCCATCCCTTCCTCCCGGTCTCTCGTAGGGATATTCTGTATTTAAAAGACAGAAACACCAATTAATACTATATTTCCTAATTGCCACCATCCTTGGGGGAGGGGGGGAGTATACAAACATATCCCTTCACTCTTTCCTTTATGAAGTAACGGATGTAGAGTGCTCAGTCTGCTGATCCCATCACATCTATTTTCCCAGTCAATATCATAGTGGTGTGCACATGTATTACACATTACAGCTCTCAACTGATGAATCCTGAGCAGCCTTATTAGATGCTCTGAGTGTACAGCTGTTTGTAGAGGGATGCTAGAAACAATGCTCTCAGGTAAGAACTGAGGAAAGTCAAACATTCCAAGGAAGTTTCTGAGTGCAATTGCACCTTTTGGAGCCAAATCATAGAAGCATTTGACTCTTCTCAGTGATCTTCAGAATGAGAAGTGTTTCACAGCTGAGCACTTTAATATGCATAAAGTGAACACTTAAGTGGGGGAAAGCAGGGTTTAATTAAAGGCTAGCTTACCTGGGCATAACACATTCTTTCAATAGCCATACCGGAGGCAATATCCACCTGGGAAAAGAGAAATCTTAATTGCATGTGCCAAAGTGCGCACTTAAAATAATAGCAATTTTGCAAGATGCAAGTTTAACAATAGAGCACTATCATGACAGACTTGATGAAGTGACTGAAAGGTATCAGTCTTCACCATTATGTTAAAATGAGTAACTGCACTTTAAACAGCAAGGGTTGTGGGCCTTAAAGACTAACGTGTAGGACTAGGAACCCCTTCATCAGATAGAAGCATTTGTTGAAGGTGCTGTCACAACAGGTCCTTTAGTTTTTAAGGTACTAAAAGACAGACTAATAAGGTTACCTCTTTGGACCCTACTTTATATGTGCCCAATATAATCCTGTCTTTGCTTAAACAAACCAAATCTCTGCCTCACTGTTGCTTGTATTGCTGTCCACCTGTTTTTACAGGCAATATTTAATTGGGTGGAAGTGAAGAAATGACAGGCCTGAGGAAAAGCATAGGAGGGAGAAGGAAGGAGCCACGGGCAAACAGCTTCTAATGAGTTATGCTACAAATGAGTTATGCCACTCTAGAAACAACTTTTGGCGGGGTTCTGCTAGTTTAATAATGAACTGTAACAAAGATGGTTATAAAAAGCCTACTTTACCTCACTCCCTTTGTTTATAGCCACTTTTCCCATTTTCACAGCTATGGGAGCCTTTAAAGAGAATATATATATATATATATGTATTTATATATATAATTTCCATTTATGAATTGCTTCCGATGAAACATCTCAAATTGATCAACAAAACCAAATCATTTCACCTACATTCCAATGCAGAGACAAACTTCTGTGAGTAATTGGAAACACACAGTCACACTCCATCCCCCAGTCTAGTTCCTGACTGAGTGCCTTATTGAGGACCAAGAGCTCCAAAGTATACCAGCATACGATGAGTCTCTTGTAGATCCAAAATGGTATCATTAAAGATGGGGATAGTTATCACTATACAGAAAGTATGCACAATGTTCTCCAAATATCTGTTTGTACCAGTTTTTAAACGAACAGCAAACTAGCTTAATTTTACAGAGGACATCAAATTATTCAGAAAGGCAGAAACTAAATAATTCTAACCTGGTTTACTTTGCAACAGATTCAATGTATTACATAAAGCAACCTTGACATTACTTGGCAAATGCAAAGATATACTGACCCGAGGAACAATCTCTTCAGCCAAAGCCAGCGCTCTTTGGTAAGCTGCATCCCCTTCCTCATTCTGTGGCACTACATGATTAACTAAACCTATTGAGAATGCCTCTTGTCCATCAATCTGTCTGCCAGTAAAAATTAGTTCTTTAGCACGGCTTAGTCCAATACAGCGTGGTAGGCGCTGGGTTCCACCTAGACAGGAAAAAAAACACCAAATCCACAACATACTTTTAAAAGGATGCACATCTTTATGGTTTCCATGCTTAAACGATACAGCCATACCTTGGTTTTCAAACAGCTTAGTTCTCGAATGTTTTGGCTCCCAAACGCCACAAACCAGTGTTCCGTCAGTGTTCCGGTTCCGGTTCCGTCACAAAAGTCAGTGTTCCGGTTTTTGAACGTTTTTGGAAGTAGAATGGATTCCGTTTGAGAACCAAGGTACGACTGTACTGCTATAGTTCCGAGATGGGGAACCTGTGACTGTCTAGATGTGGTTGGACTCGCATTATCCCTGTCATGGAACTGGTAGGAGTTGGGAATTCAACCACAGCTGGAGGGCATGTTTGTTTGTTTTAAGTAAGTGAAAAATTAGATTGTGGAAATGCTATTAAGTTCTGCCTCAGAGACTGAATTTCCACAATGTAATATTGTAAGATCTTCAAATTCCCTCTCTATATAGTGTCTAAATGTTGTAGTACTCCAAAATAGCTGGGATTTAGTTTACATTTCAGGAAATATTTGTAGCCACAGATGAAAAATTACTAGGAGATGCGGCATTCCTTTGCTAGGATGAACAGTTAACCGTCGAAGTGACTGAGATGTCAGGCTGCCAGTCTTTAAAATTATATTGCTCTCTCACCTAAGGTCAAAACGGTAAGTATAGGAGCATTTCTATTTTAAAACTGGAGACGGGAGTATTCACATATCCAATTTCTTTTTTTAAAAAAGGAAAAACAAAGAAGAGATCTTGCTTAAATAACTGGCAGAACTAGGAAGGGGTTTTGGGACTGCTGGGATATTTTATAATAATAATATAATAATAATAATTTATTATTTATACCCCGCCCATCTGGCTGGGTTTCTCCAGCCACTCTGGGCGGCTTCCAACAAGTATTAAAATACAATGGTCTGTTAAACATTAAAAGCTTCCCTAAACTGGGCTGCCTTCAAATGTCTTCTAAAAGTCTGGTAGTTGTTCTTCTCTTTGACATCTGGTGGGAGGGCGTTCCACAGGGTGGGTGCCACTACCGAGAAGGCCCTCTGCCTGGTTCCCTGTAACTTGGCTTCTCACAGTGAGGGAACTGCCAGAAGGCCCTTTGGCGCTGGACCTTAGCTTAATTATAGCATTATTACTTCACAATAGGACACATAATTAATGTAAAAGCAGCAAAAAAAAGTGGGTGAAGCTACACTACCTGCACCAGGAAAGAGTCCTCTTGTTGTTTCAATCAAGCCCATCTTAGCCGACGATGCTGATTTATAACAAGAACACAACAAGGGGAGAAGCTACATTAGCACATAGTACAGTGTCAACGTGCTTTAAAGCACTAAATGTTAGCACTTGGAATTTTAGCACAAGGGAATACCTCCAATTGCCAACTTTAAGTGTCATTGCAGTGAGAGTAGACCCCGGTTGTGCTGGTAGACTCACCTGCCACGCGGAGATCACAAGCTAGTGCCAGTTCCAAGCCCCCACCCAACGCATGGCCTTCTATGGCAGCAATGGTGGGCATTGGCAGAGCAGCTGTAAAAATTAAATAGTAAGATATTCAGTGCAGCATCATTTACAGTAGTTGGTAAATCCATCCAAGGTAGCATAGTGATGAATGGAGAGACAATATGAATTAGGCCTTTATTTTTTAAAAAAGTTAGTTTAAATCTAACACCCTCATCTCAAATACCTGGAAGCAATGCTTCATTTAAATGAATGCAACATTGTTCGAGATGTGTTTAGGCTTGAAGAGAGTTCAGTCCTTCAGCGTGCTGCTTCACCAGCATATTTCCTGTGGGGGATATGCTGTATAAGCAAGCCCCATGTGTAAACTGTTGGCAGGTAGGCGGGACCACTTACCTGTCACATGACATGATGTCAGATGACTGACAAGTGAGTTGTCCCTCCTACCTGTCAAAGTCAGGCCCTGAAGGTAAAGGTACCCCTGACCGTTAGGTCCAGTCGCGAAGGACTCTGGGGTTGTGGCACTCATTTCGCTTTACTGGCCGAGGGAGCCAACATACAGCTTTTGGGTCATGTGGCCAGCATGACTAAGCTGCTTCTGGAGAACCAGAGCAGCGCATGGAAACACTGTTTACCTTCCCGCCGGAGCTCTACCTATTAATCTACTTGAACTTTGACGTGCTTTTGAACTGCTAGGTGGGCAGGAGCAGGGACCGAGCAACGGGAGCTCACCCTGTCGCGGGGATTCAAACCTCTGATCGGCAAGCCCTAGGCTCTCTGGTTTAGACCACAGCGCCACCCGTGTCCCTTTGATCTGGCCTACTGAGTCAAAAAGGTTCCCCACCCCTGTTAAAAAGATAATCACATGCAAAGGAGTTCACGATGATGTACTTACCAATGCCATTCATTAAGCTTCTGAGCCTCTGAACAAAATGGTCAGTTTCAGTATTGCTCATTTTAGCACGCTCTTTTAAGTCGGCACCTGAATTTACAACAGCAGAAGGCAGTTGGGGCAATAGAGAAAGGAAACGCAATGGGTTCAACAGCAGTGCTTCAATGCACTAGTAACTGCCCTGTAAACTACAATACATCTCAATCCCTTGTAGAGGCAAACATACCTAATTCTGTGTAGGATTAGGTTGTGATAGTGACAACTTGCAATTTGGTTTCAGGAAGCCTTGTTAGCTTTGGCAGTCTATTAATCAATTTTGACAGAATAATGCATACATGTTCCATTCTCCTCCTACATAATTGATACACCCTAATAGAAAACTCAAATGCCCAGTGTCAATTGCACATATTAATTGCTATTATGTTTGTCCTATATTTCACAAGGTTCAAACGCTCAGCAGAGTGTAGAAATCAAGATGTTCTAGAATTTAAAGTTTGTACCGCTGCTGGTAATAGAATGCCAGTAATATGAATGAGGATGAGATACGATGAGAAAAGTAGTAAAACTACACCCCCCCCCAAAAAACCTTATCTTTATACATAGTAGTAAGAATAATTCAGCTTTTAGGTTTGGAGGCAGCAATTTCTTTAATCACAAGGATACACAAGACACAACAAATACATATTAAATCCAGTGGGGGAAAACATATGATTGGTGGGCTATATAATTGCTTAAAATCTATTTATTGTCCTTATTCATATATATATATATATATATATATATATATATATATATATATATGCCTCTGATTTTCTTAAATCAGAGAATGCCTTTACCCACCTGCACAAAAAACGCCTTTCACTTTGCTCTTAATTATCACCACGCGAATACTCTCATCAAAATGGAGAACTTCAAGGGTTTCAAACAGCTGAGGGGGAGAGAGTGGGTGCAACTTCAGATTTCAATTAATAGAAAATTCTACCAGTTCATTTAATTTATTATGTGACCATTGCTGAGCACTGAACTGAAAAAATGAAATTGAAAGTACACACAAACAAGCATGTTAAGCGGATCAAATATCCAGCATGCTGATAGACTGGCTTGTATCCAAATAAGTTTTACTCAGACTAGAGACTCACTGACATTAATGGACCTAAGTTAGTCATATTCAATCATGTCTGTGTGCCTATTCTGAGTAGGACCAGCATTGGATACAACCCATTGTGTTGCTATTGTACTTATAAGCATTTCCATGCAAAGTACAGTATGTAAATATTAGACTATCCTGCAGATGCAGGTTGCAAACCTATCAATATCAAGGATGGAAAAGCTAGTCCTGCAGGCATAGGAGCCAAATCCTAGGGGCCGAGGTTCCTTTGCCACCCCCCCCCCCGGTTGATGGCCATTGTCATTCAAATGGTGTGTGTGCACCGCGTCTTGTGATTATGCTGGGTAGGGCTTACCCAATATTTTATTCAAGTTAGCACCACTGCAGGGATCACTGGACGACAGCTCCCATACCCAATTATTGTGCATGCTATCGCTGTTACTCACACCTATCTGGGAGTAATCCCTATTTAATTCAATGGGACTTACGTCTTATTAGATATGTATAGGACTGTGCTGTTTGTCTGCACTTCAAAAACTCTAGGTTCTACTAAGGTCTAAGAAGCTACTAAGTTACCTGGGACCCCAATACAAATACAAATATCATCTGTACAATGGAAGACAATCTTCAATCACCTCATCCACGAGCACTTTCCCCAGTGAATTTCTGGCATGTGGTCTGTTCATCAGAATTTCTGCAATACCTGTACTCCAAAATAAAATAAAGAACTCTTTTTCATTTATTATTTAGAGGTAGTTCCATTTCTTATTGTTGATTTTAAACGTTGAAGCCACTTTTCAGCCAGAGCTTTCAAGGCAGCTTACAATACTCCAGGGTGTGTGGAATGCAAATGAGAGGGAGAGGGACACAAACCCAATGACCAAGGCTAGGCTTAGCCCAGAGACAGACCCAGTGGCCTTGCGGATGTTCTCGGAACCACAGCTTTCACCATCCTTGACTTTGGTCCATTCTAGCATAGGAGCACAGCAAGCTGTGTATGCTGAAATAGACCATTAGGCCTCAGTACTGTCTACTCTGGCTGCCTGCAGCTCTCAGTGTTTTAGGCAGGAGTCTCTCCCAGCCCTTTCTGGAGATGCAGGGGGACTGAACCCAGCCCTTTCTGCACGCAAGACAGATGCTCTGCCACTGAACTACACCTGAAAGGCCTCAGGTTCCCCATCCCTGCTGTGTTTAGTGCAGCTTTTGCCACCCAGGTGCCAGGGAGTTGTAGTCCAAAACAATTGGAGGTCAACAGGTGCAGCCTTCCCTAATGGAGCGGATCTCTCATCTATTCCTGAAATGGGCTAGGCGGCTCCTTCAAGCTGCAACGCGCCCAATGGTGCCTTTCATGCCCGCTAATCTTTGTTTACAGGGAGGGTGTTGCCCACGAACAACGCTTGTGATTGGAGGACGGCAGCATAATTGACGGGGCTTCCCAGGTTTTGATAGAAGACAACAGTTGCTCTCTTCAGATGTTTGAGGAAACTTTGCAGGAGTTTTAATTTGTTCCAGCCTATTTTACTGCGGATTTAACCTCTGTCTTTTATAATTACAGTTGCAAACTTTTTAGTGATGGTTTTCTTGCTTTATCTGTTTTTTGGGGGGGTTTTTTGGTAACGCTCTCTGAGGTTCAAGCGGCATATATATTTTATGAAATCCATCCATCCACTTTCCATAGCCTCGCTTCTGCAATCCTGTGCCTACTTACCTCGGAGTATAAGCCCCGTGGAACTCAGCGGGACTTACTTCCGAGTTAACAAGCAAACATGCAAAGGGCTGGACGGGACGGGAGGTTACCTCGTCCCTTGCAACAACTTGTAGGAGTAGCTACGATCCCCCCGCCACATCGTCTGCGAAGCTCCCGTTTCTTGCAGAGCCGCCCTGGGCCTCCTCAACTGCGCCCGGACACCCTCAGGAGGCCGCTGGGCTCCACTCACCGCCGCCAGCCTCTCCGTGCACTTCGAGCAGGATCTCCTTTTTCCTCCCGGCAGACGCGGCTCTCCTGGGGATCTTGCCCCTTTCCCCCGGGGGCTGGGCGGGAAGCGTCCGCAGCAAGGCGGCTGCTCTGCCCAAGCGGAGCATCGCGATTCTATTTTTTAAGTCGTTCTTGGAAGTCTGAAAGGAGCAGCGGCGACGGATCGATAGCAGGCGGCGCTCGCTCACTTCCTTGCAGCTGGAGCTGAGGACGAGTGGAAAGGCGCCGCCTCCTTGCCTGCTAACTGTTAAGTTTGGGGGTCGAACCAAGGAAATAGCGTCTCTCTCTGCTATGTCGTGGCTTAAACTGGGGCAAGTTGACAGGGCAAGGCTAACTACGGCTCTTCAGAAGCAAACCCTACTGAATTCAGTGGGGCTTACTCCCAGGCAAGTGGGGAAAGCTATGGAATTGAACCTTCAAGAACCAACTTTTATTCCCAAAGTTTTTGGCTTAGGATTTTCAAAACACCACCTTTGCAAAAAACAACCTTCACAGAAGATTAACCAGAAGGTTGGAGGGCAGGATTCCTGAGTTGCAGGGGGTTGGACTAAATGACCCTCGGGCCCCTTCCAACTCTACAGTCTATTGTTCTTCTCAGGGCCGGATTAGGTTTGATGAGGCTCTAAGCTACTGAAGGTAATGGGGCCCTTTATATGTCCAGTTGTCAACAACAAATTGTCGCTGCTTTTTTTGTTTACTATATGCTATATGGTAATTTATGGACCTAATAGGTATCCAAAGCCATGCAACTAGTCCATGCAGAATGCAGGCACCCTGTATATAGAAATGAGCAAACCAGTGATATTTTAGGGAGCAGGCAGGCTAGCAGGGGGCCCATTACTTACATTATAGGAGCCTACACAACACAAAGCACTGTTGGTGTATGTAGGTTTTATTTTATTTTTTATCTTATATTTTGGAAATGTACTTCCTGTTTTTCCCCTTTTAAATTTTTTGAGGGCCCCCAATAGAGCGGGGCTCTAAGGTATAGCTTGTTTAGCTTATATGTAAAATCCAGCACTGGTTCTTCTAGGTGTATATGTCCAACTCTTCGTGACCCCATGGACCAGAGCACGCCAGGCACTCCTGTCTTCCACTGCCTCCCGCAGTTTGGGCAGACTCATATTGGTAGCTTCGAGAACACTATCCAACCATCTCAACTTCTGTCGTCCCCTTCTCCTTGTGCCCTCCATCTTTCCCAACATCAGGCTCTTTTCCAGGGAGTCTTCTCTTCTCATGAGGTGGCCAAAGTATTGGAGCCTCAGCTTCAGGATCTGTCCTTCCAGGGAGCACTCAGGGCTGATTTCCTTAAGAATGGAGAGGTTTGATCTTCTTGCAGTCCATGGGACTCTCAAGAGTCTCCTCCAGCACCATAATTCAAAAGCATCAATTCTTCGGCGATCAGCCTTCTTTATGGTCCAGCTCTCACTTCCATACATCACCACTGGGAAAACCATAGCTTTAACTATACGGACCTTTGTTGGCAAGTTGATGTGTATATGCAACCACTAATTTTCATCTGCCGTCCTGAGCGATCGGTGCTTGGCCGATTCAGAGACACTGTTGCTTTAAGAGCGCGGGGGGCGGAGCGATAATCTCAGGGCGGCCCCGCCCCTGCCGTCGACCTTTGGCTGGAACCTCCCCCCCCCCTCCAGTCCAACAACCGCGCGCGAGTGCCAGGGAGGAGAAAGAGGACTCGCGCTCGTCTTCAGGTGGTCGTCGGGCTTGCAGTTGGGGGCGCAGGGCGATCCTGAGCAACGGCGATGGCTCCGTCCCGGCTAGGAAGGAGGGTGTTTGTGGTGGGAGTCGGCATGACTAAGGTACTGGATGGGTTGCTCTGTTGAGAAAGGAGTGCGGGGGGGGGGGATGAAAGCGCTTAGAGTTGCTCTCCTTTTCAGGCTGCACCTCATTTCCATCCCTCCCAAGAAACCGCGTGGTCTGCATGGCTTCCAACCCCCTGTTTTAGCCTTGCAATAACCCTGCAAGGTAGGTTGGGTCGGCCCCGCACGGGACACCCCCTCCCCTGCAATACTAGCCACCGGCCCCTTTGGTAGCTGTGTGGCTGGAAGAAATTCAACAGGTAGAGTCTTCCCAGCGCTGCCACCCCTGTGTTGGGAAAGACTAATTAAAAGGGAGGAATATTATGACAGTGTGAGTGACAAGCTCCCTCTTGCTTTCAGTATGAAACCAGTAGGTTCACTGGAGGAAAGAGAATGCTGTGAATGTTAGTTGACAAGGCAGGGAGCCACTGAAATAAATGCAAGCCGACAAACAAAGCAAGGAAAGGCTCATTGGAGGGAATGGGTATAGGTATAGGCTCTGTTGACAGGGGGCAAGGGGAAATTATGGGGAACAATAACTAAATCATACTAAAGCATACCTATTGTAACCTACAGAAATAAATCGACTATTTTTTTTTAGCGGGTATTCTCTGAATATGGCTAACATTAGGGATTGCCCACTATCTGGGATGAGACATAAAACATCTCTGTCTCTCTTTGTCACTGACTTTTAATAAAGTCCGAGATATTTCTAATTTTATTTTGCTGCTTGATTGTCTGACTTGATTGTTTTCAAAGCTATTTCCATGGGGTGTTGGGTGTGGGTGAATATGCATGTGGGTCAGTGGGTATATATTATTTGTGCGAATTTGTTACTGTAGCTGCTTTGATGCAAAGTGGAAAAAAGTGATAGAATTACCGTAACTGCAACAATAAATAAATAAAACCACTTCAGAAATTTTTTATTAGAAGATTAATATGGAAGAGACTAGAGGAGGCTTCCTCGACCCTCCAGATGTTTTTGGCCTACAACTCCCATGATCCTTAGCTAGCAGGACCAGTGGTCAGGGATGATGGGAATTGTAGTCTCAAAACATCTGGAGGGCCGAGGTTGAGGTAGCCTGGACTAGAGACCGGATCTGAAGGGCCCCTTCCACATGAGCAGGCCAAGTTTCTGTTCACAGGCATAATATTTAGCTCCAGACCTCTCTCCTTTGCTCTAAGCATTCATATGATTCCTCATTCCTAAATCTTACCTATTTGTCTGGCATATGTCAGGTTAGCATGTAAAAAAGAGGAATGTCACAACCTCTTGGAAGATAAGTTGATAGCTTATGCAATAGCTGAGCAAGGACCTTTGGGACCTGCATTCTTGTTATGTTGTAAAGTGCCAGGTATTTTAATGGCATTGCTAACTAGTGCATCAAAAGATAAACAAAAATGTTATAGCTTGACAGAGAGATCTGTCTTCCTTGTAGCAACATGATTTTTTTCTTTAGCAAAACTTCAGGAATTTTTAACATATAATTTGTTTGCATCACTATATATTGCTGAATTTGTGTAATGGCAAGTGGCTATATTAAAATATGATAAGATCTGAAAAGGCAGTTACCATGTGCATGTGTAGTGTGTACTTCCTTGTTCTTTCACTCTGCAGAATTTGTGTGATTAGAAGTTATAGGAGTACGAATGTGAAGAAAATAGACTTGCTTTTTTAAAAATTTAAAAATGCTTTTCTTTCTAACAGTTTGAAAAGCCTGGGTCTCGTGAAAATTTTGATTACCCCGACATGGCTAAAGAAGCAGGTTGGTTCATCATAATGGGGTCTGGCTCACAACTGGGGGAAGGGGGCAGTGCCCTAGAGATAACTGAGCACTTTGAGGGGTCTGGAGATAGCATGGCTCAGCTGCTGTGCCAGTACAGTATTGCAATGCTGCTGCGTGAGAGCAGTTGCAACAGCCCTTGGCAAGGAGCCATAGGCCTAGGAAGGCCTATTGCTTGGCCAATTGTTGCTACCAGTTAAGGACTTTGCCAGGTGTGTCTGGGTGTTGTCAGGGTTTGGCAGCGTAGGATAACATCAGGGAGGTGGGGAGGATTGCCCTGGCTAGAGTAGCATAAATGTTTATGTAAAACAATCTGTTTTTTAACTTTCTTGAAAACTCACTTTAAGTGTGCACTGGTGTCTGCAACGATGAACCCATCATTAGAGTATTGGTGGGGAAACTCCCCCCCCCAGCCCCATTAGAGCTAATTAGGATTGCTAGGCCTCTGTTGTTGTTAATTTACATACTGCCCTTCACAGAACAGTTTGCAACATTAAAAAGTACAAATTTGGTCTGCTATACTGTTTTGGCCAAACCACACCCAGGGAATCTACACTTTATATCAGGTGTAGAGCAAGTAAAGCTGTGACTAGGCCAGAAGGGGGTTTGCAAGCACCACTGGTCAGCTGATCAATGGCGCCTGCAAAGCCCTATGTATGACGCTTTGCAAGCGCCGACAGAGCTGATTGCTGTGGCTTGCATAGAGTTTGCAGTGCTTTGCAAGGCCCAACAATCAGTTGATCATCAGGGTTTGCATATCACTATTTGTTGCTCTAATGATTAGACCAGAGCTTTCCAAACTTTTCATGTTGATGACACGCTTTTTAGATATGCGTCATGTTGCAACACAGTAGTTCAGTTTTGCTAGCAAACCGGAGGTTAAACTAACCCCTTTCCAGCCCAGGGAGTTGCTGAGGGAGTGTTCACACCACATACAGCAGCCGACACACTAACGTGCTGTGACACAGTTTGGAAAGCTCTGGATTAGACTATAACTTCAAATTTAAGAAATAAATTCATTTCTTTCAAGAAAAGAAACCCTACAAGACTTGAGCACTGCAGTGTGAAAGGCCAAGGGCTGGTTATAATCTGCTGCTCTGTGGGGAAACCCCTGCAAGCACACCCCAGCTATCTGCGAACCTGCATACCATAATAAGTGACCTGAAGTTACACAGGTGCAGCTGCCTATCATTGGCAGTGGTTTCTGTAATTCCAACAGTTTGGCAAAACCTTTGCCAGTTACTATAGTGTTAAGAGAGCTGTATCCATGTACACCTAGCTCCAATGACTTGGTAACCCTATGAATGTGTCCCTTGAGGCAGCCGGGGATATTTCAAAGAACATCAGGTACTGTATCTTGCCTGAACTGGCCTAAGTCTTGTAAAATGTAATCCATTTAGGAGTACAGAAGTGTACTTGCAATCCATTTGCTTTTTAAACGTACCTCTCGAAACGGAGTCCATCAGTGTTTTGTTTTGTTGTTTAAATACCCACTGAAAGATTTAGGTAAGATTTTGTAACTATTTTTTTCCAATGTTCAGGTCAGAAGGCTCTTGCTGATGCAGGTGTCCCTTATTCTTCTGTGGAGCAGGCATGTGTGGGCTATGTTTATGGTAAGTAATGCTACTGTTAAGACCTCAACGCTTCGCTTCCTGGGCTTCATCTGCCACTCTTAATGTCTGCTTGTTAACCTAATGCATCACTGAGGCAGCAGTTTTTCTGTTCTGGCATTAACTGCTAGCTGTGGCATTTAAACTGCTCTGAGATTGGATGGCGGGGACAGGATTTGACAAATTTATATAACCATATTGGCATTTCTATGTGTCTTGTGTCTTGTGTGGTTGTAGGGGTAAAATTCTAGTTTTCTCAACTTCAGTGCCTGGTGATAAAATAGGAAAGGCTAGAATTTTAGTTTTAAATGGCATAAAATATGTGGAAATCAATTTAACCATATACCTTTTGATTTGTAACTGCATAGGCAGCTGATTATGAAAAGCTAGCCTGAGAAAATATACTTGCTTATGTGCTCCTGAACACTAAATGGATGTATGGTATTGTTAAATATTAAAAACAGAATGAGTGGCCCACTAGGGTTTTAGTCTGGAGTCTTCTCAGCCTTACCTGGAGATATCTAGGACTGAATTTTCCTGTCATAGTGCTAAGAAGTTTGGAGTACTTTAACAGCTTCAGAAGGAGGATAGAGAATGCAGTGCTCCTCTGGCCAGTTGTGTGATTCTGCATCTTCTTTTTCATTACAAAGGTGATTCAACCTGTGGTCAGCGAGCCATTTATCATAGTTTGGGGCTAACGGGTATTCCTATTATGAATGTGAACAACAACTGCTCTACCGGATCAACTGCTTTGTTCATGGCCAGACAATTGGTCCAGGGAGGTGAGTTCTGTTTTATTTCCTACTGCAAATGCATATGGGCTTAGTGTTATCAGTTCCATCATTGACTATAGGAAATTTAAAAACCAGCTTTTAGCATGCTTTGGAATATTTTCAGCCAAATGTTTGAAAAGCTTAGCTGCAGGTCCAGGCCTCCTGCCTGGATTCAAGTGTATAATATGAAATTATGGGTTTTGTTTTTTGTCTTTTTTTTAAAAAAATAACATCTACAGTGTAAAGTATTCAATAACTTGTATTTAAGGTATGGCTAACTGTGTCCTGGCTCTTGGATTTGAGAAGATGGCAAGAGGGTCCCTTTCATCTCAAGTAAGTATCGAAGCAATTTTAATGCATTGAAACCAAAGTCAATTTTGCCTGGCATATTTGGGAAACAGATAGGATCATTCCAATTCTCCTTATTCAAATACATCATTTGCAAAATGAAGAAGAAGAAAGTCGTGTATGTAATGATGTACCATCTACACAAGGCATTTACATAAAAAACATTTACTAGGAAATTAAGAGGTTTCTCAATATCCATTTCCTTTTGGCACTGGGCAAACTCACTGTAGCAGAATGAATACAGGATTTTCTCCACTCTTGAAACTGAATGTAATTCTGCTTGTAACCTTCACCCCACCATTTACAGCTGTGAATGCTGTAGGCCCTGCTGAGTGGTGCTTTTGTGCCACAAGGGCAGAATAGATTTTTAAAATAAAATAAGCAAATATTGTAAGCTTCTCCCCCTAGTAGCTTTTTTGTACTTGTAAAGTGCCATACTTTGTGAAGGAACTTGACAGTCATGTCATAACTACTATTTAGAAACACATTTGCAAAGAGCACAACAAAGTATTGCATACAGTGGTTCTTAATGGCAAGATGCAACATGTGGCGAAATGGGTTTGTGAGTAGTCATTCTTACTATTCTAATGTTCCTTCCTATAGCATTGCCCAATCTCAGAGCCTTCTCACCGATTCCTTCAGCTTTCTTCTCATTCTCTAACAACCCTTATATTCAAAGCCACAGCTTCCCACCCCCGTTAAACGTGTGTGATTATCTACCGTTTCCGCAAAGCACATAGTTAAACGACGGAATTTGCTCCACAGAAGGTAGTGCTGACCAACAATTTGGATGACTTTAAGAAAGGTTTAGAGGAATTCATGGAGGATATCAATGGCTACTAGGCATGGTGTCTATGCTGTACCTCCGCTGTTTGAGGCGGTGTGCCTCTGAATACCAGTTGCTGGAAACCACAGGAGGAGAGAGTGATCTTGCACTCAGCTCCTGCTTGTGGACCTCTGATGAGCCACTCTGAGGATGCTGGACTAGATGGGCCTTTGACCTGATCCAGAAGGGTGCTTTGTACAGTGGTACCTCGGGTTAAGAACTTACCGTATTTTTTGCTCTATAAGACTCACTTTTTCCCTCCTAAAAAGTAAGGGGAAATGTGTGTGCGTCTTATGGAGCGAATGCAGGCTGTGCAGCTATCCCAGAAGCCAGAACAGCAAGAGGGATTGCTGCTTTCACTGCGCAGCGATTCCTCTTGCTGTTCTGGCTTCTGAGATTCAGAATATTTTTTTCTTGTTTTCCTCCTCCAAAAACTAGGTGCGTCTTATGGTCTGGTGCGTTTTATGGAGCGAAAAATATGGTAATTCGTTCTAGAGGCCTATTCTTAACCTGAAACTGTTCTTAACCTGAGGTACCACTTTAGCTAATGGGGCCTTCCGCTGCCGCCGCACCATTTCTGTTCTCATCCTGAAGCAAAATTCTTAACCTGAGGTAATATTTCTGGGTTAGCGGAGTCTGTAACCTGAAGCATCTGTAACCTGAAGTGTCTGTAACCCGAGGTACCACTGTATGTGTGTGTAGTGAAACTTTTCATAAATCTGGTGTTCTATTCTTGAGGCCCATGCCATTTTTTAAGCAGATTTTTGTTCGTAAGGTTTTTTGTTTTTTTTTAAAGGGTGAAAATTATAAATAGAGGCCACTCTATAAACCCTGAACTTGCAGGAAACTTGGGAAATTTGGTTTGTTTTGTAGTCTCATGCAGCTTGGGTGGTCCCAGTGTTTCAAGCAAATTGGTTCTGTACGTTCAGAAGGAAGGCTTTGAAAACGATGCATCGAAAATGCTAGACAATGAGGGGGTTCTTGCAGTATTTTCTCCCTCTCTTGGGTGACCTTGATGTACAGGTGCTATGGTGTGAAAAAGGTACAACTTGTCTTTCGATTTCAGTTCATGGACAGGGTGAATCCCATGGACAAGCATATGGAAGTGATGATAAGCAAATACAATCTCGCAGCAGCACCAGTTGCCCCACAGCTTTTTGGAAATGCTGGCAAAGAACATATGGAGAAATACGGTATTATGTTTATCAACTATATTACCATTGCAAGAAAACACATTCAATAACCTCCTTCCTGTTTTAATTAATGATGTGTTGGATGATTGTCTGAAGACCTGTGTGTAGAAATAATTGACTCCCAAAGCAGGTCGTTTTTGAGACTTTAGTTCCCATCTGCACTATACATTTTAAGGAGTTTCATACCACTTTATACAGTCGTGGCTTCCTCCCAAAGAATTCTAGGAAGTGTAGTTTGTGACAGGTGCTGAGAATTGTTAGGAGATTCATATCCCCCTCACAGAGGTACAATTTTCAGAGTGGTTTAATAGTAAATCCTTCTAAGGGAACTCTGGGAATTGTAGCTCTCTGAGGGAATTAGGGGTCTTCTGACAACTCTCAGCATCCATTAACAAACTTCAGTTCCCATTATTCTTTGGAGGAAGAAGACATGGCTGCTTAAAGTGGTATGATACTTTTTAAAATGTACAGTATGGTCTTCCCTCTTGCAATTTTTTTCCAGTGGTAGTGACAGCAATCTTTGCTGCCTGCTATATCTTTTGCTTTTGTTCCTTTGGCTATTACTTGCTTTTCATACAATATAGCTCCTGCGAATCTTTAACTGCTAAATTAAGCACCCTGTGAGCTGGAATTGAGTCAAAAGCAGCTTATGACATAGTCATTTAATAGGAAGCTTTTATACTAGGTCTATGAACATTTTGAAGTATGGGGTTATCATTTATCTAAGTAATATTGTCCTCCCTCCCCCAAGCTTTTTGACTGGTTCGTCTCTCTCTCTCTATTAAGGATCAAAACAAGAACATTTCGCAAAAATTGCATGGAAGAATCATAAACATTCAACTAACAATCCGTAAGTACACTATTTGTGCAGAATTCTGGGGAGAACATAGATTTAGGGTTCCATCCAACTCATTTCTCCCTGCAGTAAGCCACTAAAATTAATGGAGCTTAAGTTAGTCCTGTCCATTAATTTAATATAGTCTATTCCAAGTATTGTGAATGTTAGGTAACGATACCAAGAAAAGATTTTGCATGATAGGAAAACGTGAAACTTCAAAAGATTCCAGTTTTGAAGATAGACCAATTATCTCCACATCGCTGAAAAGCATAAATTTAGAAAGTTTTGATGTATAAATGGCTATATCCCATTATAGCTAAGTTTCAGGCACCCTCCACCATGCCTGAATGCACCTCCAGCTGCCAGTGCCCTCTCACCAGCTGCCAACAGCTATTGCTGTTGAGGGGAGAGGAAGCAGCAGCTCATCTTTTGTGCTGAGATTCAGGTTGGACCTGCTGAACTGTTATGACCTTCTGGAATGTGTAACTAAGGTCTAGATTCCAAGTTTGTTTTTTCCCCTTTCCCTTTCCTATCATATCTCTTTCGATTGTAGGCCATAGGGTAGGGGCCGTCTTATTTCTGATCTTGTAATGAGTTCCAGGAGCCTTTTTCCTCCCTGAAAAATATTTAAATGATGTCGAGAAGCAGTGGCACACAGAAAACAAGAGTCAGAGAACAATTAACTCAGGTGGGCCATAGCCTCCATGCATGGCTCGGGTGTTCCTATAGACTCTAGTATATGGCAGAGGGAGGAAAACTCTTTGTCCATCATGCATAATGTCATGTTGGACGAGGTGGACTTGGGCTTGATGTGCAAAGTAGTTCCTATGTTATCACACTCTGCTCACATAAGGCTGTTGTATTGTAAAATAAATAAATAAAAGGTGCCAATTTCTCTGTATTGAGGAATTTTATATTAATTGAAATGGAATTTCCCTTTGTATTTTCCCCTTAGAAATTCTCAGTTTCAAAAGGAGTACAGTTTGGACGAAGTGTTGCAGTCACGTAAAGTTTTTGATTTCTTAACAATACTACAGTGCTGGTAAGAATGGCATGTTAATAGTGTTGCACCCCTCTCAACTTCTTAATTTTATTCTGCTAGTTTGTAGTCTTCTTTTTAGAAAATACTTTTTCTCACTGTATCTAGCCGTAGATCAAAATATGTGCTAGGTCTTCCTGAGGAAAAATATGTGATTCCTTCTATCCCTGTGCAGTTCTTTCTTTTGTTAAGGATTCAGTGCTCTCAGGAGTAATATTTCTGAGCTACCTATGATCTGTTAAACCGGAAATCCTGGAGATGGTACCTGGGACATTCTGTATGCAAGAAATGGGATTGATGGCCCATCTCCACATGCCGTCCCTAAGGGCCTTATCCATGCATTGCTTGTGTGTGTGGCATAAATGTATAGAGAATGGAGCAGGACACACAGCAAGCCCTGCTCCTGATGGGGCATTTCTCCCTCTTCCTCACCCTACACCTGTGCATTGTGCACGATTGTGGTAGAGAAGAAAGCGTAATGTGTGAGCTCTTTCTCATGAGTAGGAGTGCCACATGTAGGGGGCATCCAGTTGTGCAGTAAAGCGGGGGGCAGGGGGAAGGCATATATTATAGGGAGCCCTTCTGGTCTGCAAATAAGTGCTGATTTCTGCAACACATGAAGTGGCCCTTTCTCTGGAGATGAAAAAGGGAGCTTCTGCTTGAGCTCCCTGCCTAAATTTCAGTTCACTAACATTATGGAATGCCATTCAACTTTTCATTGACTTAGGAAAGCTCGATATAAAATAATTGTCTTTGTTCCAGAAGCTTTTGAAATAATGACTTTTATAGCACATGTAACTACCGTATTTTTCGCCCTATAGGACACACTTTTCCCCCTCCAAAAATGAAGGGGAAATGTGTGTGCGTCCTATGGGGCGAATGCAGGCTTTCGCTGAAGCCTGGAGAGCGAGAGGGGTCGGTGCGCACTGACCCCTCTCGCTCTCCAGGCTTCAGGAAGCTATCCGCAAGCCTTGCGCACCCAGCGGGAGTTCCCGCGGGCTCACAAGGCTTGCGGGCGGCAGCCTGCAGCCCGGAGTACGGGGTGCCCTCTGGAGGACGCCCCGTGCTTCATGCAGGTGTCCGCAAGCCTAGTGCGCCCGGGGGGAGTTGCCGCCGGGCTGGCAAGGCTTGCGGATAGCAGCCTGTTCTCGGGGCTGGGGTCAGGGGAAGCTCGGGCTTCCCCCGCCCCAGCCCCGCAGCTGGGGGGGGGGAATGAATTTTTTTAATTCATTCCCCCCCCCCAAAAAATGAGGTGCGTCCTATGGGCCGGTGCGCCCTATAGGGCGAAAAATATGGTATATACATTGGATTGTATCAACTAAGCCTACTCACAGTAGACCCACTGAAACCAATAAAGTTAGTTATGTGTATTGATTTCAGTGTGTCTACTTGCAGTATGATTTGGTCACCGACAACCCCATTTCTTTGTCTTGTGTGGATTAAAGTGTGATCGCTTTTATGATCAGTTTGATCTTCAGAGTGATGCTGTTAAGCTTCTTTGGACCAGTAATTGACTTTTCTTTTGCTCTTAACGGGTGATTCAATTTGCATTGTGAATGATAATTGCCCCTTCCCCCTCTTCTGGATGTGAAATTCAGTATATATTGATTAAGTGACTCTCAAACTCTGCATCTCTTTTAGCCCAACATCTGATGGGGCAGCAGCAGCGGTGCTGGCTAGTGAAGAGTTTGTGAGGAAGAATGGGTTGGAGTCAAAAGCTGTTGAAATTGTGGCCCAGGAGATGATGACTGATCTTCCAAGCACATTTGTAGAGAACAGCCTCATTAAAGCGGTAGGCTTGCTATTCTAACGTGTGCAGTGGCACTTGCTTTCAGTTAATGTGTTCTGCATTTGAGGAGACTTGGTGAGAAAGGTGCTCACAGCTGATGCACAGATAACGGTAGTCCTGGTAGCCACAAGGCACTTGTGTGTGATCTCTGCGGTAGTGGGGTTGGTTGGTTGGCATCTTTCTGTCTTGAGAGACAATGAAGTGCATCTCCAGGGGTGAAGTCAAACTGTTGCATTTGCAGCACCCAAGTGACCTCCCCCTAGTGCATGGGTAGGCAAACTAAGGCCCAATCGCCTTCTAAATCCGGCCTGCAGATGGTCCAGGAATCAGCGTGTTTTTACATGAGTAGAATGTCTCCTTTTATTAAAAATGCACCTCTGGGTTATTTGTGGGGCCTGCCTGGTGTTTTTACATGAGTAGAATGTGTGCTTTTATTTAAAATGCATCTCTGGTTTATTTGTGGGGCATAGGAATTTGTTCATTCCCCCCCCCCCAAAAAAATATAGTCCAGCCCCCCACAAGGTCTGAGGGACCGCGGACCGCCCCCCTGCTGAAAAAGTATGCTGACCCCTGCCCTAGTGCAAGCCTGAGCAGTGTGTATGGAGGTCCTAGACAACAAGACCCCTCTCTTGGCCTTGTTGATGTGATCCAAAGGAAAGCAGAGCTCCACCAGCTTGACTGCAGGAGTTGCTGGAAGGAGGTGTGCTAGGCACCATCCACCTGTCTCCACTCTGGATTTTTGTAGGCTTTACTCCTTAGCTTTTTCTTCTCCTGAAGATGTCCTGCAAGACAGCAAAGCTTTAGGGTCAGAGTTTTCCTTTTCCTATGGCCTACCTTCCCAGGTTGACAAGCCCCATCTGCCCCTCGCTTCCCTCCACAGCACGTCCAGAAACCACCTTCTTGTCTCGTCTGCTCAATCTACCCAAGCAGGTGCCATTTCTAATTCACTGAGGGTTTGAGACCCACTGGCTAAACAGAATAGTTTATTTATTGCTACATTCATATCCCATCTTTCTGCCAAGCATCTTAATGTGGCACACATGGCTTTTGCAGCATCCCTTGATTGGAGAAATCTCTGGATACTGACATTTTGTATTTGTGCAGGCCATTTATTTGCTACAAGTATTATAATGATGGGATATGTCCTGGATTTTCAGAATTTGCGAAGCAATAACTTTGACAGGAGTTGAGCGAATAAGAACTATTAGTTCTAATACAAGTCTGTTATATTTTGTTAATAGGTTGGCTTTGATATGACAAAGGAGGCTGCAAAAAGATGTTATTCAAAAGCAGGCCTGAGACCAGAAGATGTGGACGTGATAGAACTTCATGACTGTTTCTCTGCTAATGAATTAATAACTTACGAAGCTCTGGGACTTTGTCCTGAAGGTATTCTTTAAATATTAACATTGGGCACAATCAAGCCTACAGTTAAATTCACTTAAAGGTAAAGGTAAAGGTACCCCTGCCCGTACGGGCCAGTCTTGACAGACTCTAGGGTTGTGCGCTCATCTCATTCTAGAGGCCGGGAGCCGGCGCCGCCCGCAGACACTTCTGGGTCACATGGCCAGTGTGACATCGCTGCTCTGGCGAGCCAGCGCAGCACACGGAATGCCGTTTACCTTCCCGCTATAAAGCGGTACCTATTTATCTACTTGCACTTTTTAAGGGTGCTTTCGAACTGCTAGGTGGGCAGGAGCTGGGACCGAAAGACGGGAGCTCACCCCGCCGCAGAGATTCGAACCGCCGACCATACAATCGGCAAGTCCTAGGCACTGTGGTTTTACCCACAGCGCCACCCGCGTCCCTCAAATTCACTTAAGTCCCCAGTTAACTCCTCAAAGCTGACCTCTGGAGGAAAGGTAAGTTGACAGAAGCATACAGCCTGAGGCCCTGCCCACACGCTTCTTGAAGTTGGGCTTATTTCTCTTTCTTACTCTTTCTTGTTGTGAATAATGTGTAGCTTTAGCAATGGGGAGTATTGCACACTGGGCTTTTCCCCAGGGTCTGTCTTGGAGACCAGGGATCTTTGCTTCTCTTAGTGTCTCATTTTTCCAGACTTACATTTAGTTCTCCACATTTTGCAGCAATTAATCCTCATTAAAATTCACCAGTATTTTAGTGCAAATTTTTCCTAATAAACCCATTTTCTATGCTGTTTTGACTACTGTAGAAATATTTTTGCAAACGAATTCACTTAATATAATGCATTTTTGTGTTACTTTCACAGTACATTTTTATGCACACTTTCCCTTTTTGTAACAAATGTTGCTTGGCAAACTGCATAGCAAAATTCAGAGGTGTGAATTTCAAAAGATAGCTGTGCTGCAGTTTGCATATTGTTTTGGAAAGTGAGAATTCAATAGATGAGATTTTAAATGAGGCCTGAATCAAATTGCTCCCCCAACCCTAATTAGGACAAGTTCTATTCAACTTTTAAAAAATGCTATTTAGTTCACAATGGCTAGTCCTCTAGCTAAGCTTGCAGGGGACACAAAATGATTCAGGTTAGAAAAATCCCAAACTCTCCAGACTTGTATGAATGGGCAACAAAACGGCAAATGAGATTCTACGTAAGTAAATGCAAAGCATTGTGTACACACAGGGGCAAAAATCCTAATTTGATTTATAGCATGGATTTTGAACCTTCTGAGATAGAGGTCCACAATCTCTCATGGGAAATCTTTGTGGGGCTGACAGGCTGCTTGCGAGGGCATCAGAAAGCAACCTTTGCAACTTATATGCACTATTCTAGTATGGTGTTCAGGACAGAGTAGTGAATTTGGACTAGGGAGACACGATTAGGCATAAACACACACCTGCCATTTGCAGAATTATTCTTGCCTGTCACGTTCAACATGACCTTCAGATGCATAGGTCTATGGTCAATAATCCCTTCCCGTTTACCAAAAATCAATTATGAATGTTGTTCCTCTTCATGCCACTAGGGGGGTATGTAGTCATAATAAAGGAGAACACTTGGAAGCCAACAGAAAAGGCTACATAAGCATGATCTGCATCTATTTTTCTTAGCAAAACTTCAAGTATCTTTTAGTCAGTGACTCATCAGTGGTTCCCCCTCCCCTTTAAGTTGGGGTGATAGCATCAAGTATGGCTCTGATATTTTCTATACAGTGGTGCCTCGCAAGACGAAATTAATTCGTTCCGCAAGTTTTTTCGTCTTGCGAGTTTTTCGTCTTGCGAAGCACAGTTTCCCATAGGAATGCATTGAAAATCAATCAATGCGTTCCTATGGAAACCGCCTTCAGACAGACTGTCCCCGGACCTCTTCTGAAGGCTGGGGGGGGGGACAAGGGCTTTTCTTCCCACCCCCAGCATTTTAAAAAACCCCTGGACAGCAGAGGACTTCTCCGCTGTCCCGGGGTTTTTTAAAATGCTGGCGGGCGGCAGCGAAAGCTTCGCTGCCGCCCGCCAGCATTTTAAGATCGCCCCGGACAGCGGACTTCTCCGCTGTCCCGGGGCGATTTTAAAGCCCCCGGGAAGGCAGGCGGGGGAGAGCAAAGACTTTCCCCCCTGCCAGCCTTCAGAAGAGGTCCAGGGATAGCGGGAAGCACTTCCCTGCTATCCCGGACCGCTTTTAAAATGCTGGCGGTGGGGAGCAAAGCCTTTCGGCCCCCGCCGGTCTTCCTGGACCTCTTCTGAAGGCCGGAGGGGGGGGGGGAAGGCTTTGCTCCCCACCGCCAGCATTTAAAAGAGGTCCCTGGAGATTTCCCTGTGGGCTTTCTTCTTGCGAAGCAAGCCCATAGGGAAATTCGTCTTGCAAAGCAACTCGCAAACGGAAAACCCTTTCGTCTTGCGGGTTTTCCGTCTTGCGAGGCATTCGTCTTGCGGGGCACCACTGTACTTATCAATATATAAACACCCCTCTTTTCCTATGTTGATGGTGAGTTATCTTAAAATGGTTGGCTTTGTAATCCTCTGCCAGCCATTAATCCTTTCTCCCAGCATTCTGTTTAGTATGTCAGTTTGGTCCTTTCAGTGTCTGGGAATTGTTGAGAGATGGCACTTCATTCAGTGCACATGTCACTTTGTTCTCTGTGTTTTGCATAGGTTGTTGATGATGTGGCATCTTGTATAGGCAATGCTAATCCCAGCCAAAGAGCCTCAGTTCTGCATCCTTGACAAATGCCTTGTGATTGTTTTCCCCAGCACAAAGCTGCTTTGGGAGTGGATCACCTGGAGCAGAGCCAGTTTGGACTGAAGGGATGCTTAACCTTTTTCCTGCCTGTTGCTCCTCCGTCCCAGTTTTCTCCCTGCAGGGTTTTTAATTGTAACAGGCAGGCGAAGTGTTGAGAACTTTCCCAAAGCTTCTGCTTCTCAGAAAGGCTTCCATAGGCTTAGCTGTAACATTTCTCGGAAATAATATTTTTTGCTGGAAGGTTTATTTCCAAGAAGAACTTGGTGGCAGGATCACAGGCTGTGCTTCAAATTAAGGCCATTATGCCATAGTGCCTAATGAAGTCCTCTCATCTCCCTACCATTACATTGTATTAACTGCAAGAGTGTCAGATTTATTGAACTTAATGCAAACCTTTGTGCCTCTTAGGATTTTTCTTAACGCAAAAAACCCCCCAAAACAAAAAACATAAGTTGCATTAGAACATTGAAGTGTGGCTTGATATCTGATCATGTGTGTTGGACAAGTTTATGTAAGAACATAAAACGAGCCTGCTGGATCAGACCAGTGGCCCATCCAGTTCAGCGCCAGATGCTTATGGGAAGCCTGTGTTCTAAGAGAGGAGCTCAACAACTTATATTGATGAATAGGGCGAGTCTTATAATCCTTTCAACTAGATAACATCTATGTGTACCTAGGGGATTTAATTTAAGATGCACGTATTATTAATCTGTCCTCTCTCTCTTTCTCTCTTTTAGGAGGAGCTGGTGAGCTGATTGACCGAGGAGACAATACCTATGGTGGGAAATGGGTCATAAATCCGAGTGGCGGCTTGATTTCAAAAGGACACCCACTGGGTGCCACAGGTAACTCAATGTACCGGTATTTTTTTTATCTAGTGCTTTTAGTATTTGCATATGGGAAACATGTTTGTGTGTTACTTTGAGCCAGGTTTTTATTAGTCCACCTTTTATTTGATTTAGAACAGTTGCCAGTAACTACTGGATTTGCTGATCTGCCATTTTGACAAGGTTGAATTGCAGAGACTTTGTCGCCTGCCCTAGTCTCCAGGTATTCCTGAACTACAGTCCTATATTCTGTAACCTGGGAGTAAATCCCAGTGGGATTTCACTTGTGAGTAGGCATGGATCAAACTGCACTCTTAAAGCACAAGGCCGGTAAATCCTTCTTTAGGTGGAGTCCAACGTAATGCTCAGTGAAAATTCCATCAATGCTTCTCTAATGGAGTATTCTTTTCCTCTCATCCTCAACCATCTGAAGCAGATTTGCAGAGGGGCACACATTGAGGGCAAGGAAGTCCCCTGCAGAAATGGAAATCCTTGCACTGATGAGAGGCAATAATTGAATACCAACCTTTGTTTTCCACTCTCCTGCTTTCACGGGCATCTGCTTCTAGTAGGCTAGGGGGAGGCAGGTTGAGTGTCTTGCCCTGGCAACTTTTGGACCAGATGACCTCCCTTGGACTGGGAGTGCTGCACAGGTTTCTGAATTATTCAGCTTTGTTCCATGCTTTAACACTTCATAAAAGGTAAAGGTAAAGGGACCGCTGACCATTAGGTCCAGTCGCAGGCGCTCATCTCGCTTTATTGGCCAAGGGAGCCGGCGTACAGCTTCCGGGTCATGTGGCCAGCATGACTAAGCCACTTCTGGCGAACCAGAGCAGCGCATGGAAACGCCGTTTACCTTCCCACCAGAGCGGTACCTATTTATCTATTTGCACTTTGATGTGCTTTCAAACTGCTAGGTTGGCAGGAGCAGGGACTGAGCAACGGGAGCTCACCCCATCTTGGGGATTTGAATCGCCGACCTTCTGATCGGCAAGCCCTAGGCTCTATGGTTTAACCCACTGCACCACCCGCGTCCCTTCATACATTAGTATTAATCCTAGCTGAGTGTCACTGAGAAATGCATCATGTCTCTTTCTGTCACAAATCCACCCATGGAATAGCAGTGGGAAAAAACTTTCACACATCCGTGTTTGATGTTTTCATCCTAAACAGAAACTGATCTGCTTGCCAAAATTTTAGCATTTTGAAGCTCTTGCAAACTCTTCATCAAAAATGTGATGCTTTTTAGCAGATTTAAGCTGACCTTGTTTCAGGGAGAAAATCAGACAGTGGCCCAACTAGTTCAGTATTGTCTACACTGACTGAGAAGTCCACAGCTGGTTTATTAGTAAAGCACAGCCCATAATAGGAACTCAGAATGAACTGAAACATTGCAGATAATTTGTGACTTTTTGCATGAGTTTCAGCACAATGCTGATGTTTCTCCAGTTTCCATCCTATTCACCCTATTCATGGACATCATGGATGGATAAAGTTGTGCTTATTCTAGAGGTAATCCTGTTTTAAAGATTGCTGTAAGATATGATTTGATTTTGTTTTGGAAAAACTTTCAAGACTTGGGACTCCTGGCGATTTAACTTAGATTGTTTATCATTTCTTCCACCTATTTTTGACCTATTTTTGCAGCCATGAGCCCTGTGGAACGCTGTTCCTCAGGGTGGCTTACCAGGCACCAACACTGATATGCTTTTGGCCACAGGCAAAGATGTTTCTCTTTCCCCAGGCATTTGAGTATTTTGTTTATCTTTACAGCGGTTGGGGGGGTATATATTCATCCTTTTGAGGGCTGTCTCTTGTGGTTAGACCTGAGATAGAAGGGTTGTTGTTATGGCCTGATTACTGTGCTTTGCTTTTAATTAACTTGTTTTTCATATATTGCATATTTTTCTATTATTTGCAAGTTACTTTGAGACAGTGGTGTAAAGTGACTAACAACCTTAAACAGTGATAATAAAAATTGTAAAAATAATACTGGAAACTTTTTTTTAAGAAAGCCAAGTTCTTAAAATTTAATAGGAAGTTGTAGAAAGGTCTAAAGTAGAAATGTCACATTTTGCCCCCCTCCCCGTTACTACAATAACTTAAATTTGGACATGGATTCTTTGGACTCTTGTGCTATAGTAGATTGAGGTTTACCTCCTCAATAAGCAATGTGGCCCTCTAATTTACTATCTGTTCTTTCAAAAGTGGTGGCAGGAATTTATCAGTTAATTTATCAGCCCTTTAAAATATTGAACCATACATTTGAACTAGTTTGTTCTGATCTCTGGCATGGAACAATTTTTTCTGTGCATCCTTACTCGGCCTCCTTGTAATCTGAACATTGAGGGCTAGAGTGTTAAGGGTGTCAAGGATTCTGCTGGTGTGCAGAAAGTTGGACTTCAGCCCTGCAGTTCTGTGCAAACAAGGGTTTGACAGAAGTTGCATGATTGTTTGGGCTGACTTCAGCATTGATCCTGGAGGGAGATCACTCTTTGGTCAGAGTGATGCAATCTCCTATGCTGTAGAAACTTTGTCACTCCACAGCTTTTTAGTGCTTAGTCTGTGTGCAGAAGGTGATCTTCCTCCACCTTCTTGAAGCTAGTCTGTTGGCAACATCCTGAGAGCTAAGAGCTGCCCCCTGAGAGATGGGATGTACAGCACACAGTAGCATATTGACTGCTTTGTCATTATGGTTTGGTTTCTAGTCTTTATAGTAGATACCCTCCACTTGTGTAGTTGAAGGTGGGGAACTGTGACCCTCTAGAGGTTGTTGGATCCCAACTCTCATGGGAGTTGAAGTCCACTAACATCTGGAGGGCCACAGGTTTCCTATTCCTGATGTCCTGAAAGAGATCACATCCTGGCCAGGAATAGAGCTGGATGTCTTCAAGAAGCGATGGCCTAGTTTGTGAGCTACTATGAGAAGGCAGACTTGCTTTGGGTGTTCTAATAATTTCATTCTGGCTCCATGGATGGTTCTTGGAAGGCAGTTATTTTATTTCCTCATTTGTCTTGGAAGAGGTGACTGTTTCACATCCTGCAAGGTGAACTTGAAAAGCTCTGGACTGACATTGGCGTAGCCTTGACTCTCTGAATGGATTGCAGTGGAAATTGAGCAGGCACTGTGACACAGAATAGGATTTAGGAGGTTAGAAGGGCTATCTGTGACACGTAGGAGGACTCTAAGTGGACTGCACATATCCTGAACTTGGATCAAATTCAAGTCTCGAGTTTACAAAACAAACCTTTAAATGGGAAAATACATTGCAGCGCTATTAACTGTCAAGGGGAGTACATGTTCAGATGGCTGGCTTTTCCTGTCATTAGCAATTGATGGTGTGTTTTGCCATATTAACTAGCATAAATGGCCCTTGCGTTGATTGACACTTCATTATTGGAGTGCTTCTTGGCAGGGTCCGTGCCAGGGGTTGGCATGGCTGAGCACTTGGAAAGGCCCACTCTTCTGCAAGGGGGTCTGTATGTAGCCAAGAGTCCTTGCTGCCTGCTTTTCCTCCTGCTTCCTCCCACCCTTATTGTAGCCCAGGGCAGGCAAGTGAATGAAGTATGGCAGTGAAGAGAAGGAGCGGCTGCACTCCCTGCTAACACACCCACCAGTTTTCTTCCTAACAAATGACCAGGCAGCATTGGTGAGGGGTTGCAACAGGTGCTGGTAAGGAGGAAAGAGATGCAATGGGTGTGTCATATCTGAGGTTCCTGGACCACCACATCTGATTGCCAACTTTCATTTACCCCTAAATAGCTGAAAAGTGATCACAGCTGAAGTTAAGTGGCAGATCTATTGTTTGCACCAAGGGTGGCTAAACTGTGGTGGCCCAGCTGAGCATGCCAGATTCCAGGGGAGCCAGTGCTCAGGGGTAGTGGAAGTTGCCGTTCAACTATATATCTTGAGGACTACAAGCTTTGGAATTAATTTGTCTAAGAATCCAACCTAAGGAGACTGATAGGACGTCTTAGGAAAACAATGTATTAGCTAGGTTATATTCACTAGAGTTGCCTCAGTGTCATGAAAAATGCTTTCTAAAGAATACCTCAATTCCAAGTCTGCTGTGAGTCAGAAGGCTTGATTTCTGAGGAAAACTTTTAGAGGAAACTTTAAGCCATACAGAGGCTTTATTCAGAGTCTGTTTTTTTATTGGTGGTGGTGGTGATTTTTATTATGCTTTCTTTTGTGGTTGTGTGAAATAAGATGTTCTGAAATATGTGGCAAGAAGAGGCATTTATCTTAAAATTTTGAAGTTACTAAAAACTTGTTTGGAGCATTTTCTAAGACTTCCATCTGATGCACATTTAAGCTAGGAGTGAAGCTCATTGAACAAAACGCAGCTTACTTCTGAATAAACATCTACAGGCTTGGCCTTGAGCTCCAATATTTTAATAAACAGGAAAAATATACTACGATCCAGCCTCACATGAAATTTGGGACGGCATTTTGTTTCCCAGTCACTCGGTATATATTGAAACATTTACTGTTTAAAGGCTCATGTTAATAGCTGTTGTTTTAATGTATCTTTTAAGCATAAAGGATTCATTCTGATTGCTCAAACATTTGACCCACTTCCTTTTGCTTCCTTTCGGTTGGGCGTAATGAAACAGCATGATGCTCTTATAATACAGCTTGATCTACATTCTCTGCATTTGATGCATTAGGTCTGGCTCAGTGTGCTGAACTCTGCTGGCAGCTAAGAGGAGAAGCCGGAAAGAGGCAGGTTCCCTGTGCAAAGGTTGCTTTGCAGCATAACTTGGGCCTTGGAGGTGCTGTAGTCATAACTCTGTACAGAATGGGCTTTCCTGAGGCTGCAAGGTGAGCTTTTAATTTTTTTGTGTGTGCACCCTCTTTTCCAGACCTATTATTTGTAATCTTACTCAGCTTATCTCATTTACTTTGAATATAGAATCGTATCCAGACAACTGCCATACAGAACTAAATAGTTTGAAATCCCATGTCCTGTTGCATGATCTTAGTGGCTTATTTCTGCATATGTATTCTGCTTTAATACCAAATTAATTAAACAAGGAGAAAGTTGGGGGTCCTTTTGTTTCTTTATAGCAGGCAGGATATTGCTTGTAAGTACCAATCTGTGGCTCAGCATTTTATTTTTTTAGGGCTAGCTACTCTGGTTTCTTCAGCCACTGGAAACTTTAATTGTGGTTTTGGTTATGGATAGAATTGCTGTGTCTTAATCATGTTCTCTGAAGTCTGGTTCCATGTTGAAACAAGAAAACAAAAACTTTAAAGTAAACAACAGTTAAAGGAATGTGCAGAATTGGCAGTTTCAAAACGATTTAGAAAACTAAAAACAGGCAATGGAGACGAGGGCTATAAACTGTGCGTGCTTTTTTAAAAAAAATGTCTCAATACTTCTGCATACATTGTAAGGAAATTGACTTGCAAATTACTCACAGTTCACTGCCTGTGGGTTTCTATTTTCTTTGGCTGCTGAGAAGATTCAAATAACATCCTAAAGGTTCCACATTAAAAGCCATTAAAATTAGATTGCAGGAAATATACCTAAGCTTCATAAATTCTTTTGTAGATTTTCTTGCCGATAGTGAAGCAAGTCACAGGTGTTTGTCGCGTACTTTTACATTGCAACCTGGATTTTCTTCCTCCTGTATTCCAACTTGGGTTTTGTGGAGATTCAGTGGGATCTTGGAAATGTTTTTCAAGTCAAGTGAGAGCCACCCACGCTAGAAGATAAACTTCTTTAGAGATGTTTAATTCATATGAGCAAGAGTAAGAAACACTGATTGATTGCTATCAAATTAATGAAAGGTTTCTTTGAGCGGAGGCTGTTTGGGTTTGGCTGTTTCAGGGTTGGAAAGCCCTTACGTGTGGGAGTAATTGCCAATCTTCAGCTGGCCTCTCCTAAGGACTCACATTTGCACCTTTGTACACACATCTGCACACTCACATACACATAGATCTCTCGCTTTCAAAACTGGGTTTAACAATACTCATAACACTGGATTTGCAGGCTTTCGTTCCACAGAAGTGCTTTGCTGCTTTGCATTTTAGAACAGAGGAACTTTCTCTTCAGCCCTCTGAAATGTTAGTGCTGGAATCCAGGCTAATAATTCTCTTTATTGATTCACAAATGCTTCTCTTTTATGGCACAAATGTTGGAAGGCGTGTTGGAATATAGGCTTGGCTGCTCTATAGTTCATAGCAGGCTGCTCGAATAAGAACTGGCCTATGATACAAGATCAGTTCTTTTGATGCCCTATAATTTGTTTGTTTAGAAAACTTACACTCCACCTTTCTAATAATTTGCATTTCCCACCTTAACAACAATTAAAAACAAAAACAATTCCTTAAAATAAATAAAACAGCTTGGAAATGGAACCAAACTTAGCAGATAAAAACATTCCAAAATGAGGGTTTATGGTAAATAAACAAATCTACCAGAAATCTCCTTACTACAACAGGAAAATTTTAATTTTAAAACGACACTTGACCATCTAAGGTATTCCACAGTCTGGGCAATCAGCTACCAAGGTCTACCGGAAAAGCAAGCATGGAAGGGTTAAAAGAATGGCTGGGGAGCAGTTATAAGTTGGGACTTGAAACCCAAAGATGTAGCATAGTGTGAGGATATTTCCTTGAAAGGTATGATGAAAACACTGAAAAGGTTGTCCTACACATATAATGATGCTCACAGACTTGGATGGCCTTAAAAGAGGAGGAGGACAATTTTATGGTAGCATTCTATGTTCTTCCGCTGTCAAAGGTAGCATGCATTTGAATACCTGTTGCTAAGATTCACAGTTGTGGAGAATGCTGTTGAAGTAAGGTCCTGTTTTTAGGCTTCCCATAGTCCTCTTTTTGGCCACTGAGAGAACATTAGCCTGATCTATCTTGACTGCTTTTATGTTTTGAGGCCACTATCTCCACGTGTAATGTTCTGGATTTTAAATAGTCCTGGGATCATATAATTGCTGAAGTCTCTTCATCATAGCACAATATATGGTGTTTCTCATGCTGAACTAGTAAAATGAACCTTTAAACATTTGATGCATTTAGATTCTTTCCCAACATATATAATGCAGTCTATCCTAAGTTCTTGATATATTTCCCAAGGGTTTAGGATAGATTGCATTTTCTCATCACAGCAATCCACTGAGGAAGATGAGGCTCAGAGACGGTGATTTACCAAATGTGAATTTCAGACATCTAAATCAAGTGCTTTTTCAGAAGATAAAATCGGTTAGATTTTGCTTGTATTGTAGCTGCCTCTGGCTATCTAATTGCAAAATCATGTTGTTAGATCTTCCCTGATTATGCAGCTTGGTTATGCAACTGAAGCTGGGAGTTAATAGCGGGTAATTAGGTGAGAGGTGACTTTGTTCCAGAGTTTCATTTTACACTTGCCATAATTACTGTTTACTGTTAAAGTTACTATGCTGAGATTGATTACCTCTAGTAATTATTTTAATCAATATAGAAAATTGGATTTTGCTTATGTGGTGTGAACAGACAGAATTGTGTGTCCCCACACCCAATATTGGTGTATTGTTTTTTTCTCCAAAAAAGCAAAATACTCATATTAGGGTGAAAGGAATATGCAAAATGCCTCTCTCATCTGTGTTTCTAGTGAGTGCAAGGGCAAGCGCTAGAGAAATATCTCCCCATCCTTCTGAATTACATGGATGATAGAAGTTCAGTTCCTTTTAATGTTCTTTCCCCCCCGTGGGATTCTGGAGGGGTTTCAAAACCCCCAGCAGAATTTGATGATGTGACCCTTATTTGTTTGCATGTGGGAAGTATTCTGAAAAATATAAGTGGAGTCATGGTTACCCCCTTACCACACTTCTTGGGTCATGTTAATTGTCTACCCACTTTATCACAAAGACATCTATGGTTCTTCAATTTGAAATAATTGAAAGAGATGACATTCCCATGCTTACACATGGGTACACAAAATACACTTTGGTGTGTGCGCTACAGTCACTCAAGTAAGCTTAATAAATCTTTATGTGACTTTCTCCCATTTCAGGAATAGGCAAATCCAAGCTATTCCCACCAGGGCAGCTGTGGATGGGTTTAAGGCAGATTTTGTCTTCAAAGAAATCGAAAAGAAGCTTCAAGAGGTATGTAAAGTAACAAAACATGTTTATGGAATAATTTTGCAAAGTTGCAGTTCATCTTTTGGCAAAGGATTAACGGTAAAACATGCAAACAATTACTTTCCTTGAAACAAACTTGTTTGCCAATTATTGTTCCGCTTAAAAATCAAATTAATAGTCGTTGAACATTTTTATTTCCAATGATTCCCTGCCCCTTTACCCACAAATGAAGGTTGTCCAAAGCAGGGCACAATTCTGTCCTAAGACAACAACATAGTGATTTTTGTATTTAGTTAGATAATAGCTGACTGAGGCCTCTGACGTACAACTTGAACTTTACAGCTTTTATAAAAAATTTCAGCTGTTGCAACTTGTACAATAGCAGGCATCATACTAAAATAACCCTTTGTGGGTTTGAGTGTCACTAAGCAATTTTAAAAGTATAAGTTTGGGAGGTATGGGAATTGGGTTATATGTGGAGAATTCAACTTTTGCCATGGGAGGGGCCCCACATAAAAGCATATAGCCTACCTCTGGAGGCAGCCTCTTTACACACACACACACACACACACACACACACACACACACACACACACCATCTACAAAGAATCCCTCCTATTTTGCATGTGCACATTCTGCTGCCCTGAGAAGTATTTGACATGGTTGCATAGCTGCTGGATCCATCTCCCCATCTCCCTACAGGCTATACGAAAGGCAGACTCCACCATGCACAAGAGTTGGGGGTGAGCTGTATCCTCTGGCAGGCATTATGCGCTGACATAAAACCATTCTTCACATTCTTATCTATTATCCCTATTGTACTTTCCCCCCCAGAGATTAAGCTTGCAAAATGCTATGTCAGGTATTTTGTCCATTATGAATTGGCCCTAGCAAATGGTTGCTTTGCAGATAGTTGTTAAGTTTCCCGTGGGTTCTCTAAGTTAGGTTTCTCAAACTCTAGTTAGAATTCCAGTCCCGAGGCAGCAGCTTTATATAATGGTGGAGTCGCTTCTGCATCCGTAGCTCAGTTGCTTACACCAGCCAGGGTGGAAGGAGAGAGGGAAGACAAATCCTACCAGCCCTAAAGCTGATGCCATGAGTGCGTCTGATACCATCATGTGATGATGGCAGTGGGGCAAATGAGGATCCGGCAGATCTTGGGCTGGCTCAGCCTCTCCCCTGGGGCAAAGGAGGTTTGTATTGCAGCCTCAGCATGTCAGCAGCAATCCAAACGTAATTTCAGAGCGTTTGGTTTCTATGCTTTCTGTTCAGGCTCGGAACTCCCCCTCCCCCCATAGCATTTAAAAGAAAACAAGTATTAAGGGACCCCTGCGCTTAATTTTTCCTATACTTAATTTCCACTGGTTTTCATTTAAAGTGCCGCTTTGCATTGAAAAAATGCTTTAAAACACTGGCCTCAAGTTGCTGGCATGTGTCAGTGTTTCCCTAGTTAATTTTCCAATTTATCTGGGGTATGCCAGCAATCTGATATGAACAGCTTGGGGGAAAGATTACATGGATTTTCCTAGGCTTAGAATTCAAATACTGGGAAAGCCTGCAATTTTTCCAATAATAGAAGGAGGGGAAAACACTCAATAAGCAGTGTATGTAATGCTGTTTTTCAAACTTGGCACTTGGTAGAGCTTGTATACATTGCTTACGCCATCGCTCTGCATATCAAAAAGCTGTAACAAAGAAGGAGGGTTCTAAACCAACCTTCTCCGCTTGCATTCTCTGCCGTCCTTGATTTAGCCTTATTCTTGCCTGAGCATGAAATCTGGAGTTGGGAAATTAAGCAAAATAAATTGCTACCTGAGTGGTTTCAAGTTTAGCATAGAGGTCATAATCCAGATAACCAAATGATGCTTCATGTGTTGCCTCAGAGGTAAATCCTGTTACGTTCCATGGGACTTGCTTCCTAGGGTAGGAGTAGCCCATGTGGTGCTTTCCAGATGTTGGACTGCAAATGTGATCTTTGACTATCGGCCATGCTGTCCAGGGCTGATGGGAGTTGTAGTCCGACAACATCTGGAGGGGGCACCATTTTGCCTACCACTGCACTCGAAATCTGCAGGGGATTGCACTGTCCGTCTGCATTCCCTGCTGAGGTTTTGTTTTTGAGGGGGAGGTGGGGCTAACAGCATCTCTGAAACAAGGCTTTTCAGGAGGCTTCCATGGTACGGCATGCGATGGGGGGACGACTAGGCTGCAGTTCAAGGACACAGAAACTAAAGTCCCTCTGGGCCTTCAGACCATAAAAGAGCACATGGGGCAGTCCAAGCATGCAAACATTTAGCATGGTGTGGAAATACTTGATGCATTCTGTAAGCTGAAAATGCTGTTAGTTTTTTGTCTGTGATATATTATTGTTTCATGCTGATTGCAGGAAGGGGAACAGTATGTCAAGAAAATTGGTGGTATATTTGCCTTCAAAGTAAAAGAGGGCCCTGGAGGTAAAGAAGCAACTTGGGTAGTTGATGTGAAAAATGGTAAAGGCTGTGTGGATTTCGACTCAGGTCAGTACTGCTTTTGCCACCACAAAATATTAATATTTTATTGCAATGTAAGGTAATACTACTTTAAGTACTGTAGGTTTGGTTGCAAAATAGGAACATGTTTAATTAAAGGGTGGCACGTGAGTAACAACTGTATATTAATTGTGCAAAAATAATCATTTGAAAAGAGCCAATACTGCTGTAGGGAAATAAATATGTACTGCATTTTTTCCCATTGGACTTTGGATTGGGCCCCACTTATCAGGCGAAGATAAATGGCGATTTGCCCTTGGACATAGATCAGTTGTATTACTCGAAAATGACATTGGCAAGATAGCATCTGTTCAAAGAATTATCTGCAATCCATAAATGTTTATGCAATACATGTGGTTAAAGAGTAGCAAGAACAAGGTCTGCCTGTTCTATTAAATGCCAGTAAGGCTGCATTCCTATGTACGCTTAACTAGGAAATTAATCCCATTTTGCAATCATGGAATCCTGTGGATGATACTGCTGTTAAACTAGTAATGAAAAGGTTTGAAGCGTGTTCTGGTTACTGCTGCAGATGAAACTGATATTGATACTCCTATCTCCACAGCAGTGCGAGATTTCAGGGGGTTCCAGGCACCTACCCCAGGGCCCATTTTCCCTTTGGTCTTTATGTTATATGGTTTATTTGCACAAATATACAACTTAGTCTAGATTGTGGGAAAACAGCACTTTCACATGCCAAAGGGGTTCTGTTCCTCCCATTGCTGCAGCCTTGGATTCCAAGAAGCTCCAACCATCATTCAGTCAAACCTTGATTAATTCTAACTTTCTGAATCCAAGAGTTACAGGTGACTTGCACCCACAAACTCTGGCACTCAGAATCTATAACAGTGTAATGGTTTAGACCCAGAGTGTCCCTTCAGCAAGCTCCTTCTGTTCACAGGTGAGACTGAGATCCTACAGAGGCTTAGTAAGACCAAAGCTGGTTGAGTTTTGCATCCTGTTTTCCACCGTGGCCAACCAGATGCCCATGAAAAGCTCATGAGCAGGACGCAAGGGCTTTTCAGAGCAGTTTTTCAGGATACACAGGTGTCTGCAGGGGAGTGGAGAAATATGAGAGAATTCCTTTTTTCTCCCTCCCCACTTCCTCCGGCAGGAGGGTCCCATGAGTGGAGTTTCTGGATCCAAGTCAATGACAATATTTAAATGAACTGAATTTTACAACTTGGCTTCTGTAGCTATGAATCGGCAGTATCAGCAATGCATGAAGCTAAGAGTGACTTCCTTGATAAGGGGAGCGGATCTGCATTAAGGCGTCTCTGTTAGAAAGCAAAATAACCTTAAAATAGTCCTTTAAAAAACAAATAAATTTCCTGACCATTTTGTTTCAAGTCATCTGTCCGCTTTTTACAGATAAGAAAGCTGACTGTACAATTACAATGGCTGACGCTGATTTGCTGGCTCTGATGACTGGCAAGATGAATCCACAGACAGTAAGTGCAATTCAGAGGAAGTGCTATTATCCTTCTAGTTTAATTGTTCTACAGGCTTATTTTATAGCAGAAAACTAATGAGAACAACCTGTGTTCCTTTTCCTCCCAAGTTCTTTAGACTGAATGATGGTTGACTTAATTCACCACCTGTTCACATCAGAATTGCTGCAGATGGGCAAACACAGGCTATTTTCATTAAAAGTATTTCCAAAGCATTTGGCAAAGCACTTAGCTGGCAGTCACTTTTGTGCAGATGGAAATGTTCCTTTTTGAAAAGGCTTTTTTATTTTTATTGGCTTGATTTACAACATTGTTTCTTCAGTATGAACAAACAGAAAATTCTCCTCTGAGGTCACTAATGCCAGTGATAGAACTCTGTGTGATTTCTGTCCAATATGTTGAAAACTGGTGGCAGTCAACATGGTGCCCTCTAGATCTTGGTGGACTTAAGTCCCATCATCCATGATTATTGGCCATGCTGGCTGGAGCTGATGGGAGTTGGAGTCCAACAACACCTGGAGGGCACCATATTGGCCATTTTGAACAGTTAAACAAACTAACAGCTTTTTTTCATTGGCTGCATTCACACCTCATGGTAAGCCAAGTTTTGTTCGTGGGTTACTGATTGTGGTTTGTTTTGGAGAAGCAAACCATGAGCACTGGTTTGCATGTCGGAGTTGGCCAAGGTCTGTAACTTGTTGCAATTCAAGTGTTCAGTAGTCCACCACTAGTTCAAAGTCAGGGCATTGTTTATGTTCTACAGTGACACGCAAAAGGGGCCACTGTATATCTCAAAGCCATGTAGTCATCACAGATGACTAATCTATATGCAATTCTAATTGCATTTGATCTTTTTCTCCGTTTTCATATATGTTGTCTGTGGAAGGTTTTGCACGCATTTAGAGAAGGCAATCTAAAAATTTAAAATATTTTATGGCAGTCCCTCAGATTACTTGGATTTGAACTTGGAAGAAGTGATCCAAGGAGGAAAAATAAGTAGCATTTACTTGGAAAATGTAATTCAATCTCTCTTTAAATTTCTTCTAGGCTTTCTTTCAAGGCAAATTGAAGATTTCTGGGAACATGGGCATGGCTATGAAGCTACAGAACCTACAGCTTCAACCGGTCAAAGCTAAACTTTGAACCACCGACTTCAAGATGCAATTTAGATGTGAACAACGTGTTTAATATATATATATATAAACTAAGCAGGAACTAGATGTTGGAAGTAGCATGGGACAGGTTTTCTGAATAGGTGTGATCAACTCTAGCTTTCCTGAGGCCTCTGTTCAATGGAAATTTTGGTACTGTGTTCCATAAATCAGCCTAAACGATCGCAAAGTGAATAAAATATTAGTGGTTGGCATACTCTTAAACTGTTTATAATGGTTAACACCAGCATGATGTATAACAAGCCCTGATTTTATCTCACCTGAAACCATTTCCCCCCAAAAAAATCTAAATCAAGGGATCAGCCTCCCATAAATTCTTGTGAAGTTTAAAAAGTAGGAAGAGTGATAGAGAATATCACCTGTTTGGCAAAACAATTCTGAAACAATTTCATTTGTATCTTAAGAATACTTCCATAGCAGCTCAAAGAAATGCTTTTTTACTTTGGCTGGGATCCAGAGAACTATTTTAGGTAGGCCCTAGGGCTTGGACATACTCAAGTGAGGTTCTTTCTTTCTTTCTTTCTTTCTTTCTTTCTTTCTTTCTTTCTTTCTTTCTTTCTGTAACAGGCACACACACACGCCTGTCATATCAGACTGCTTTTGAAACACTACCTGGTTTCGAAGGTGGTGGTATTGTGGGTGAATGCTGTAGAAACAGAACTCCAAAGCTCCCATTGGTGAGGAGAACTAGTTATATTGATTTCTTTGGATCCTAGCCTTCATTGAATAGAATTTCCAAATTCCCATATGAAGGGTTGTTTTATCGTATTGGAAATCAGATGGATCGCATTAATTGCAATAACATTTAATTGTAGTGCTTTCTCCCTAACATATGCTTACAAGGGTAAAGGGTAGCACTTTTTAAGCATTTGTTTGGTTTTAACTGTGCTATACAGAGTTCTGGAAACTGATGATTCTTTAATAAATTCATATATAAATACTATTTATTTTTAAGTCATTCTGTTTGGCAGTAATGTGTTCTGATCTGAAAGCTTCCATACTAAATTTAAATCGATTCTTCAGTTTGAGCTGGGTTTTTTGGCAATTTTTATTTGATTATAACTGAGTTCACATTACATAGAAGTTGCATGGTTTAGATCAGATGACACTGGAATGTATGCAACATTTGGTTCAACAGACTGTTACTTTCGTGTTAGCATGGAAAGCCACTGCAGTGCTTTGTAGATTATGCAGGCCTCTGTGTTACAGTTCATGGAGTAGGCTGTTCAAAACTGAAACTGCATTGTGGGCCAGTGAAACGAGTTGCTTTTCCTTCTGTTCTGCTCTAAACAGCAGCCCAGGGTCAGAAGTCAAATGCATCTCTTAAATGTTATTCCACATTGAAATACCTCTGGAATCCCTAAGCATTTCTACATTCTGTTCTTTAGTAATCCTCTTGCCAAAAACATTTCCCTGCTGCTGCTCTGACAGGTGTGATGTGTATATGTATCCTTTTTTTTAATGCCTTTGCATTGTATAATTATGAGAATCTTGGAAAAAGAGAAACTGTACTCAGTAGTAGACTATATATTATGGTAAATTGGAAACAGATGTGTATAAACAGAATGTTTCAGCAGAAAAATACCTGTCTTCATGTTAGGTAGAGAATGTAATGGACTCAGGAACCAGCTGTTTAGCATAGTTTAAATTGTATTTTTAGGCACCTGATAGCCATGTTCCATTTAAAGACACATGAACTTGAGACTAGGAAATGACTGAGTCTCCTCCTCTGTAATTTAATGGAAACATGGTTGGTTTTGTCACACAAATTCATATATTATGATTTGGGTATCTGTATATCAGTGCAGAACTTGGTGTGAAGCAACAGTAAGACTATGGCTTGGGATGCCACTTAATGCATTACAGAACTAGGATGGCCACTTTTCTTAGGTTAAATTTGACCACACATTTTTGACCCTGGTAAATAACAATGGTGTCCTTATACCAACTGAAGTCAGATTCACATGAAGTTTGTGCCTCACATCTTTATTTCATTTTCTAGCCTCCTAAAGAGATAATAGTGATGGGAAACCAACATGTTGAAGTTCATGTGCCTCTTAAGTGCAAGCATCAGCTTCCAAAATTTTAAGCTAGCTAGAGATCATTTTGATAATAATTTAACTTATAATTCAGTGCAGCCCGGTCCTGCTTGGATTTTCTGTTATGCTCTGGTGGAATTAAAATTTGCTTAACTTGATATCCCCTTTAAATTACTATGAGGTAGAGTTGAATACATGGGTATTATCAGCATAGTTCTAGATTCTTTTAAAAAATATAACTCTACCCTACCGTTTAGCATAGCTGCTTCCATGCAGCTAGCACAGTACTAAAACATTAGTATTAATTTGCATCCTCTGGTGTCTTTCCTATAAAGAGTGGTGTGAAACAGGGCTATGTTCTCACCTCAACTCTTTGTTATATTCTTCTCCCTGTTGCTCTCCTATGCCTTCAGCTTGACTGAAGACGATGTGTACCTCTATTCTGTTCAACCTGGCATGTCTCCATGCCAAGACAAAAGTGTGGCGGGTTCTTGTCCAAGAGATGTTGTTTGCAGATGATGCAGCCTTGACAGAAGGAAGCTCCGAGGAGGCTCTTTAGAGACGCATCAACTGTTTTGCCCAAGCCTGCATGGAGTTCAGCCTCACCATCAGCCTGACAAAGACGAACGTTCTGGGGCAGGATGTCACCAGCACTCCATGCATCATCATGGGTGACCACACGCTTGAGATTTTGTTGTTTTGGGCTCCACCATAACCAGCAACCTCTCCATCAATACTGAGTTGGACAAGCATATTGGATAGGCAGCTACAGCAATGGCTTGCCTCTCCAGAAGGGTATGGGAGAATGTGATGCCAATATCCAACACCAAGATGAAGGTCTAACCATACTTGCATGTTGAGCATGCTGCTTTATAGAAGTGAATTGTGGGGAGCTTACACTGCTAGAAGCAATGTCTCAATGCCTTCCATATGCACTGCATCAGGAAGATTTTGGGCATCACAGGGTCTCAAACAAAGATACCCTCTCCCAAGCTCACATTCCCACCATGTTATCCGATGTCAGCTCAGACACAATACTGTACTGTACTTTGCAGTGAAAGCAGCTAATGTGTTTGGGAAACAGTGATTAAGTGGTAAGAGACTAAGTATGAAGGTGTATGTACAGGTGCAGGCTTTGAAGAGCAGACTGAATTATTTTGCTTAAAGCTGTGTACAGCTCTCGACAATCTAAACTTATGATCATGTTAAGCAGAGAAAACGTAAGGAACCACTCACTGAGGTGCTTTCTACCTATATATTTTGAGGGGAAGAAACTGCATTTAAAGCTGGTAGAGCTTTCCTTTTTTTAATTCTGGCAAATTAAAAACAAAAACAAATTCTTGTAGATTGTCTGATGGGGAGACCTTACTATGTCAAAGTCTAAAAGCTTCAAATATAAGCTTTCTTTTCCTTTCAACATGTATGCTGTGATATGGTCACCAATATTTGAGTAAAAGCATCTTTTTTAGTGAAAAGCTATTCTTTCTGGTTGTGATAAAAGTGCCAACTTGGGTGTTAAAGCTACTCATTCAACAGGGACAAGTAAGATTTCCACATGTGGAAGACAAACACTGAAAACAAATCCCATGTAGTCTGGAACCAATTTGTGTAATCCTTCGCAAACACAAACAGATGTGCCACTTGTCCAGGCGGCACTAGAGTTTAGCTTGAAGTCTCTGTAACTTGTGAAAAGTGGCAGCTTAAAATGCTGGACACCTTTGGCCTTGGTTGTGCCACAGCTTGGCATTCTGCTCTAAAGGTGTTGTAAAGGTGGTCAGTGTTGGTACAACAACTGTGGTAGAAGACCCATTCTCAACCTCAGAAAAATAGCATTATTCAATCTGCCAAATAACCATCTTCCTCTCTTAATCCTATGTGGTAGAGACTTATGCACAGCAACCGATTATTGCCCACTTCACACATTAGGAAAGACTAATTCTTTGCCTAACACATTTTTTGCAGCTCTGTAATGTGTCTTCCTTCCACACAATAAATCAGATGTAGTCATTTGCCCAGGAACTCAGCCAATTCCACACTAGCGCACTTCAAGCATTCTGCAGTCCGTTGGAAGAGAGGTTTCAGAACCCATTTGGTACTTGAGGTAGTGATATCGTCCCTGTTATAAACTTGTAAGTCCTGTTGCCATGGCAGAAGCAAAAGTATGCAGCACAGAGTTGTAATGGGCAAAAAACTTCAAAAACATTATGTATGCAAAATGAGAGGTGTGTTTTAAAAACAAAAAACTATAGGTGCTGACTCAAAACTGACCATCAAAATACAGTGGAACCTCTGTTTTCAAACTTAATCCGTTCTGGAAGACACTTTGACTTCCGAAACGTAAACCGAAAACTCAATACGGAAGCCTCAATACAATAGGGAAACTTAAAACAGAAGCCGCGTAGCAAGTACGGCTTCAGAAAATCGTTCAAAAACAAGCAGTTCTGGGTTTTTGGCATTCAAAAGCCGAAATGTTCGATTAAGGAGATGTTTGACAACCGAGGTTCCACAGTATTAAATAATGGATGTAGGAAGCAGATAGAAATTTTACTGTTCAAAATAAGGACAGTAGAATCCCAGAATAATCTTACACAAAGTTCTAGCCCAGGCTTTAAAGGGTATAAGATGAGATGCTTATAGGGGGAAGCAAGGCTGGCCCACAACATTTTACTGCCTGAGGTAAAATAGAAATCATGTAATGGCCCTGCCATCACTCCCTCCACACTTACATTATGCTCCTCGCTTTCTAGGCACAGGTCTGAGCACACACACCCCGGCGCTTTCCCCACAAAAGCCCGCTCTTTAATGCTAAATTGGAACAAATGGCAATTCGGGTTTCCCAAAGTAAGTGCTCAGATGCAGCACTTTGCAGCATGGACCTGTGCCTAGAAACATAGCACAAAATATAGTATGGATGAGCCCTTGGTTTGCCCATATTGAGGTGTGGGCAAGAGGAAGCTTAAAAATGCTGCTTGTGTTCAAAAAGTTTGAGAAATGCTTTTAAAGCAAATGCCAACTGAGGGCATCTTTTTCATGCACTTGGTATGATTAAGTCAGGTGTGGGGAACTGGCTAAGGCTATACTATACCCAATGTTTCCCTGTTTTGATTTAAGGCAGTGATGACCAAACTTGGCCCTCCAGCTGTTTTGGGACTATAGTTCCCATCATCCCTGACCACTGGTCCTTTTAGCTAGGGATGATGGGAGTTGTAGTCCCAAAACAGCTTGGAGGGCCAAGTTTGTCCATCACTGATTTAAGGCCTCCTTGCCCTCCAAACTCACCATACACACTGTGTGTGTGTGTGTGTGTGTGTGTGTGTGTGTGTGTGTTTTCTGATACTGTTGCATGTGTGGTCCTGAGGTCATAGAGTTCAGAATAAACCTTAGATCTGAGTCATTTTGCATCAAGCAGCCAGTTTGCTTTAGACAAATATGCACTTCCCTCACACCAGCTTTTGGGAATAGTTTAATGGTCCAGAGGTGGATCCATTCCAGTTAAAGTAAGCCAAGATTCGGGGGGGGGGGGAGGTGGAGGGAGAGGAAACAATAAGACTTTAGTCTGAGCAAATGCTCATGTGAATTGGGAAAGGAAGACTGAGGAATTTTTGATGCCCAGCAAGAACCCAAAGGGGAGTGGTTTCCTGAAGACTTCTCACAGGTATGTTAAGGTTACAAGAGGGGAAATTATTTGTAGTGCATGGTGTCTTTTAATGCATGCTGTTTCTGTGAAAGAAATTTCTTTCCCATTTAAATTTGCATGGTCTCTGGAAGTGCCGCTGTGACTGTGGCTCACAAATCATGTTACCTTACAGAGAAAACGTAGCTCTCCCATGGAAAAAATGACAATATGGAGATAGTGCTTGCTGCTGATTATGGTATCCCAAAGAAAAAGTGGCAAAAACAGGATAGGAGGGAAATGTCTCACTGAGGGGAATCCCAAGTTGCCTGAAGTCTCATATAATAAAGACCTGTCAGTATACCGAAAACCTAAAGGAAAGGGATAGGAGGAATGAATGAATGACATCTATTCCCTTTTTAAAATTCCAAAACAAAGAGAAAATATTGTGACACCTTAAAAAATAGCAAGAATATTACTTTATTCAGGCAACCCAAGTTGGGTAGCCACCAAAATGTAGAATCCAGAATTTGTCAGGCAAAAATGTCAAACAGTTCAGGAGGCAGGACTGTCGAGAAAACGCAGACTCTTTGAAACCCTTTGCTCTGTCCGCCTCATGTATAGATTTCTGCTCCCTCTCCTTTTCCTTGTTATTCCTACGAGTTGTGCTGATAAAAAGTGACTGGAAGTTTAATCTTTGTCCAAGCCACTGAATACATACAGCTATTAATTTCTCCCTCCTCTTCTGCCTCCTGCCCCCTCTTCCACTCTCTTCTCTTACATTTTCCCATATGGTGACTTTGGAAAATTCCTCTCTGCATAGGAAAGGACAGGAAATTCTCTTTGGGAGAGAGAGTTGCCTATTCCTCTCTCTCCCCCCCTCTCCCTTTCTAGTTCTGCTGATCACATCTGGAAAGGATCTGACTTGGGAAAGGGGGAAAGTGTTCGGCGCTTCGAGTGTGTAATTGACATGGCATGAGCAAGCGGAGCCTTTGGGGGGGCAACAAGAGAAACGCTTTTCTCCAGACACTCATCACTACCAGCTAAACAGAGGTGAGTTTTTGTTTTCTGCACTTTTTACTCTCTGACAATAGCATGACAACTTGGAGGGCAGAGAACAGCTTCCTCGATTTTTTGTTTTTGCCGCGGCTGCTTGAAAACTCATTATGCACACCTAAACATGCATAACCTGCTAATTGGAGAGTGTAACAGCACCTTAGAGCAAGAGAGCCACAGGCACTGTGCATGTCTAATTGCTTTTTCTGGAAAACAACCCCTGAACCTTCCAAGCGCTGCTGGGCACAGAATTCACCACCGGTGCTGCAGATATAGGGCTTTGGGAGGCAGAGATGCTATTCTGGACCTCAAAACAAAACCAGTATGTTTTGGCTTCTTAAGCAGAAGAAACTTTATACATTTCGCTTGCTGTACTTTGCTGAGACAGGCGCAGGATTTGAGCCAAACTTTGGTGGACTCTCTTCAGAGACAAAACCAAAGTGAGACAACAAACCTAGGATAAGTTTATGTAACAATTTAAAGAGGAGGGAGGAAACCCATCTTAAGGCTTTCTTCAAACTGCAAAAGAAATCAGAATAGCTTGCCGGGTTTGTCAGTCTTGCCAGCAGATGTTTTTTTATCCCAAGTGTCTTTCTTTGGTAGTGACTGCTACAAAAGCTCAAGACAGATTGATGTCAGTGGCATGGGTTCCTTCTAGCTTCATAGTGGTGTGGACCAGGCAAAACTCTGCCAGAAGGAAAATTGAATAATCTTTGTATGACTTTATACTCCAATAAAGCACACCTGTGGTCAAATGAGATGCTCCCACTTTAAAGTGAGTGCAATTGCCATCAAATACTCATCTGACACATTCAGAAATTTACAAATTTGTTGCAGCATACACAGTATGTCAGGAAGATACGCAGTAGTGGGTGTTGCAGTCCCAGAAAAGGAAGTCATTTAAGGTTTGATGATAGAAACTAGATTGTGGACAACAAACAGCTTGGATCTGGTTCGTGAAACTTAGCCAGAACAAAATCCTCCTCTCTGGGGATATTCTGCAGACAATGGTTTAACTATTTGCTCTGTCACATGCTTACTGAGTTGTTATGGGCAAAAGCCTTTCTCTCTCTCTCTGAAAATGGAGAAAACAATAAACAGGGAAGTAACATGCAATTGTTTTGGTGGCGTAGAATCACAGAATTGGAAGGTATCCTGAGGGTCCTCTAGTCCAACCCCCTGCAATGCAGGAATCTCAATTAAAGCATATGTGACAGATGGCCATCTGTTGCACATGGTTAGATAAAGTTACAAGCTGAGTTACAGCAAGCCATGAGAATCAGAAGGTTGTATGAAAGGACTTACAGAAGAGGTGGGTTTCAAGGAAGAATTGGAAGAGGCGGCACCACCCAGGTGTTGGAACTGGAGGAGCAAAGCTCGCAGGCAGCAGGGATATATTAGGAATGTCAGTGAAAAAGAAAGATAATGCAGTGGCAAGGGCAAGGAGTTTGTGCTGGATCTGGGAACAGACAGGATGTTAGTGTAACGATTTAAGGAGTTGGGGACACGTGGCCAGAGTAATGAGAGGTGTATGATTTTGGGAACGAAGTGCAGGATACAGGTGAAGGGAGCAAGGTGAGGCAATGCAAGACCAAATATAAGAATGCAGTAGCCTAGTCATGAAAGATGCAGATCAGAGTGATTGCAAAGGAACAGATAGGATGCAGTGCTGCAACAGGTGATGCAACACAACAAAAGCGAGTTTAGGGCAGCGTGACTGGTTCTGCCACACTGGGCTCTGAGCCTAGGGGGCGCTGCAGGGTGTTGCTATGATGTGGATTGAGCAGAACGGAAGGTAAGGGGGTGCGTTCCGAATTTTGGCCTTACACAGAGTATTGCTGAAATTTGAAAGACCAAAGTCTGTTGCTGCAACACGCCGTGTCTGGGGCTTGAGTATGGAGAACAAAGGCAACAGGCCTGTTCAACAGGTTGAATGGCAACACTGTCAATCGATAAGGAAAGAATACAAGGAGAAGAGAAAATGGGAAGAAATGTGAGAATTTCAGTCTTGGACATACTGAGCTTCAAATGAGGAGGGTGTCACTTGTCAAATCCTAGTGCTGCAGCTATAAGAAAAACTGCAGCTGTCAACATTTCATCTTTTGCACAGCTGCTAAGGTAAAGAAGCTTTTTTGTTTTCTTTCTGGTGACCCCACTTGGGAAAGGGAGAAAGCTAAGCATCTTCTTCTTTTGCAATCGTCCTATGTCGACCTGTGACTTAGCACCAGGTTGTGGAATCTTTTCACCCCAGCCCTGAGGTCCCCAACTTCTGATGGCATCTGCAAAGCTGAACTGAGAAAGGAGATCCAAGCAAAGCTTGAAGTCCTGCTGGGATCAGCTAGACTAGATTTCCCATTCCAAAACTCCTAAGCTCCAGAGTGTCGCCATGGTTTGGTAGCTCCTCAGTGGAAAGAATCCCAGTGGGGCTTGCATTTGGTGTCAAATTTCAAAAGCATTAAATACAAGCTCCACTTGCCAAGGGACAATCAGAAGTGCATTTTAAGACTTCTGACTGTTTCTTTGCAGGTGCAGTTGTATGTTGTCATAGATGGGGTAGGGGTGGGTGGACATGGCTTGGTGAAATGGCCTCACAGGCCAAATCAGAACCCACCGACCCCCAGGCATGATGGAGCCAATGGGCTGGAGGTCCCTTACCAGTGACGTAGCAATTAAGCCACACTTCCAAGCATTTAATCTTCAGGGTCTGGTAGTAAATGAATTTTCAGATGTCCATATTCCTTTGTGCCATTGTAGAGGTTCAAGCCTACCTTTAAAAAGAGCTGCTATTAACTGATCCCCAACTCACTGATGTTTCCTTGATTTCAGTGGAAATGTACTTAAAGTTCGGGTCCCTGTTCCCTGTGCTATGGCTCCTGGCACTTAGCTCCAGCAGGATTCAAGCTCGGAAGAATGCAGACAGCAATGAGTTCCCAGAAGATTCATCGGAACTAATCGACTCAGAACGTAATTCTTTGGCTCCAGATTGTCCTAAAAAATGCACTTGCAATCCAGAAGGAATTGTGGATTGTGGAGGGTTTTCACTGAAAGAATTTCCCATAGATGTACCAGAATTGACAAGCCACCTTTCCTTACAGGTACTGTAAAACTAAACATGGACTGCAAACTGTTTGTGGGATCGGGCCCACAGTTTTCTTGTAGCTGTTTGTAATGATGTTTGTACAATACAGGGCCTAAAGCAAAGGTATCGAGTCTGGCTAAAAGAAAAGGTATTATGAAAATATTGATTTGTGGCCTATTTATGGAAGAGTGCAGTATGAGCTAAGGCATTCTTAGCTTATTGTACTAGTCATACAGGGTGTTTCCAAATAGCCTGTTTACTGCACATTCATCCCGGTTTGTTTGCAGGGAGACGAGATGACAGCTATTTAATGAACATTCATTCTGACTTATTTGCAGGTTAGATAATGTAGCATCAAAGCAAGTGTTATCATACCTTTCCCAGTGTATTTCCCCATCACTTTTCTTATCGCAAAAAGTCCAATCTTTTGGGGAGACGGGGTTGCTGTGCAAGTCCTCCACATCCTCAATTTAACGTCATGTGAGTGTTGCTGTTGTCAGGCTGCAGGATTCAGTCTGGAAGTGCCCCCAGACACTGAGCTATATTATCAGTCAGGATGCAAAATTCTGCACAAACATACGTTGTAAAATTCAGTAATCTTCCACATCCACTATGGCCTGCATCCAAAGAACTGCACAACTTGTCTGCATGCTTAAGGAATGCTTGGGCTTACATAATAGCCACCCGCAATCCTCTTTTTGAGCTGAAGGGGGTTTTCAAAGTAGTTTGAAATAGGACATGGGTGTTTGCACTTCAAAAAGAAAATACTCATTTTTTAAAAATTCTGCGAGGGCACATCCAAGTTCTTGGGTGCCTCTAAAGCAACTCTTTGATTCTGGCCCATATGATTTGCCTGGTTCTGTCTTGTGCTCTCTCTCTGTGTGTTTGCTGCAGCACAAGCAAAAGCTTGTGCTCCAAAGCAGCTGCATCAGCAGGACAGAAGGCTGAACAGCTCCATCCCACCAGTCCATTTTAGAGAGAAGCGACCCTGCCATTCAAATCCAGGTGAAGATTCTCGGAAGCGCCCTTTCGTTTCAATGGGAAATGTTCCCATGTGCCTCGAGGTACTGATAAATCTTTTCACTTCTTTCAGAACAATCAGATAGAAGAAATCTTTCCAGAGGAGCTGGCACGTCTTTACAGGCTAGAAACACTCAACTTGCAAAATAATAGACTCACTTCCAAAGGTAAGCTGCAAAAATCTAGACTGGCCTCTTAACTCCTGATTCACTGTCTTTCATTGGACTAGGAGGAATGTTGATGCTTACCAATGACTAACACTGCATATCACCCACTAGGAGGAGTGAAATGCAATTTGATCCCCTCTTTCCTTGGCTTAAAGTAACTCTTGATAGTATTGTGAAGCCCTAATTTCCGGAACTTTATAAGTTTGGTGCTATGCACATGCATGATATGTAAAAGAGCTACGTACATACAGATATACAGAGAGAAGAGGGTGGGAAAGATAGAATGAAGGCAAACACTTTTGTGCATATTCAGAACTCAGTTATAGCTGGGGAGGAACACAGGTGGTGCTGTGGTGTAAACCACCAAGCCTCTTGCTGATTGTAAGGTCAGCAGTTCGAATCCCTGCAACGTAGTGAGCTCCCATTACTCTGTCCCTGCTCCTGCCAACCTAGCAGTTTGAAAGCATACCAGTGCGAGAAGATAAATAGGTGCTGCTGTGGCAGGAAGGTAAACGGCATTTCAATGCGCTCTGACACTCATCACGGTGACCCATTGCACCAGAAGCGATTTAGTTATGCTGGCCACATGACCTGGAAAGCTATCTGTGGACAAACGCCGGCTCCCCTGGCCTGAAAGTGGAGATGAGTGCCTCACCCCATAGTCAAATTTGACTGGACTTAACTGTCCAGGGGTTCTTTGCTTTTACCTCTACCTATAGCAGGGGATGAAGATTGAAGGGATGTGGGTCACATAGAAGAAGTGGGTTTTGAGGAGGGGTTTGAAGTGGGGAGAGAGAGAGAGAGCACGTGCAGGGACTGTGGAGTTGTTTAAGGCAGGCAGAAGGTGGTTTGGGAACTTCTGGTAAGATCTCATTGAGACAAAATGAGGCACTTGCCTCAGGCAATGGTTGTGTGTGTGTGAATTTGCATTCCCAGCCTCCCTCCCCCTCACCCACTGGCCTTGCCAGACAGCTACTGCCTGCCCACACAGCTACTCACATTTTATATAAGTAGTTCTGCAGAGCTATTCCCTGCTTTCCCCCTCTCTGCCACCACCATGGCCCCCACTTGCTCACCTCTTCCCCTCATTAACTGCTTTGCTGCTACTAATTTAGCAGTGGCAGCATTGGCCATACCTCTGCTCCCTCTCCTGTTTGTCTTACTCTGAGGAAGGGGATTATTCAGAGAAGGTGTTCTGGGCAAGATGGAGAAATCTCTATCCAAAGTTCTGATGGCGCAGGAAATCTGGGCCCTTCAGAGTGAGGCCGAGGGGAGGAAGAGCCAGAGGCAATAGCATGGCCACTGGTGCCAGCTCATTAGTGGTGGCAAAACAATTAACAAGGAAGCCAGGAAAGGAGCAGAGAGGGATGCTGGTGGAACACTTTGTGTTGCCTTTGTCTCTGGATGATTTGAAGCAGATTGACATACTTTTCAGAGGTCACATCCACACTATAGCTTAACTCTAACCGCACCCCTTCCCAAATTATGCTGCTGCAATTAAGAAATCTTGAGGAGAATCCAGGTGTGTGCTTATGTGTGTTCAAGTCTGGGACTGAAAACCAATTACCGGTAATAGTCCAAGCATATGTTTGGAAGCACCTTGTTGCTTCCTTCTACGTGAAGGAAGCAACATTCCAAAAATTCAGTTGGTGGAGAAACTTCAGGTCTACGCTCTCAGTAAAAGCCTTTTACCGGAGACCACATTTAAGAGAATAGGAGACCTTTGGTTGTCTGAGGGCAGGCATTGCCAGATAGCATGGGCTTCATGTACATGTCGGTCTTTAGAGATCCATTGAAAATGCTTCACCACAAAAAGAAAATAGTACCCTGATTATGGACACAAGTACAAATGTTAACCTACAACAGCCTACTCTGCAGACCCTTAAAGGCTAAGTCTAATCCACATATTTGGAACGACTTGTTTTTATTTTGGGATGCAAGCATGCTCACAGGTAGTTCTATGTGTCAAAGAGGGCTTTGGGCTTATATTAGGGGCGGGGGTGGGGGGAGCTGCATAGGAAGCTACATTTGAAACTGAGGGGACTTTCAAAAGCAAATTGTAATCTGGAATGACCTGCTGTTCAAAACACGAAAGAAATTCTCACTGGAAATGGTGAAACCCTTGGGTGTGGCTAAAGTATCTCTTTGGGTTCCAACTTACGTAAAGATAAAAATTAAATACGAATCTGATAATTCTAGTCATTTTTTAAAGGGAAAGAATGATGATCATAGATTAAAATCCTTTAGTTGCTCATAGGTGTACTAATTGTCAAAATATTCCTATCTGAAGGACTTCCAGAAGAAATGTTTGACCAGCTGGAGAACTTGAATTACCTGTATCTTGCCAATAATCAGGTAAGCAAATGTGGTCTTACAAGAGCTGTTGTTGGTTATGTGTGTATGGACTGGGGACCAGGAACCCTTTTCAGCCAAGAGCCACATTCCCTCATGGGGAACCATGGTGGGAGCAACAAATATTTCTTTTGCACTTATACTGTATTCACAGGATTTTACACCCACACACCCCCATCTCCACCCAGGCAAATAAGAAGAGTGATGACATTTCAAGGCCACAATCTGGGCAGGCAAGAGCACACAAGGAGTGGGTGGAGCAAAATCAATGAGGGGTATGGCATGGGGTCTGGACAGAGAGGCCCAGAGGGTCACATTTGGCCCCTGAGCTGGAGGTTCCCCACCCTTGGTTGAGATAAACACTTCACCTAGTTTTTTCATTTAGTATTGCTTGAGGAATTCATTATTTGCATGAACTGACTGATCCCAGAGAGACGAATGTGTGGATCTATGTCGCAATGCAATTCTTGGCTCGAAAAACATATAAAACTTATGAAATGCCCATTTCAGAACAAAATACATTTGGAAATGAATATTTTGTGAGAAAATATGTTGAAAAATACTTATTTAAATGCGCACGTTTTAAAGTTAGAAATGCAGATGAATTCAGAAACAAGACAGAACGGACTTGTGAAAAAGCACCTGTGAAACGGACATGAGTTGAAAGAGACTGAATAATCCCTTTCTTCGTAACTAAAGAGTAGTTTGACAGTGGCTTGCTTTTCAACTGTATTCTTTTGGCTTAGAGTGTTAGAACTTTAAAGATGCAGTAGGGACCGTGATGTGCTACAGACAGACAGCAGTAAACAGTTTCATGGTGTTCCATAGCTGTGGCCATTGAAACTTCCTTTTTCCACAGCACCGACTGTGTTGGTGTAGCAGTAGCTGATCATTGACAATCTAAGTGGTCATCGTATCAAAGGAAACTGCACTGACTCCACCAACTCTTTCAAATGAGTTTACCCTGTTGTGGGTTAGGTGCAGTATCAAACTGCTTCTCCAGTAACATCATGTCCTTTCCTCCCATTTACAGCAATTTTCCATGTAACAGTTTTGGCAGTGAACAGCTGCATAAAAGAAGAACACGAGCCAGGCTGTGACTAATATTCCAGAACGTTTCTGTCCAATTCCACCCCCCTCCCAGCTCTATGTGATAAAATGGCCATTAACCTCCCTGTTCCTGCTGCAGAAGAAAATTGTATCTGAATAATAGAAGCAACACTTTGAAGATGGTATACACATGCAAACATAGCTTGGTAGCTTTACATATTCAGAACCACGGTGAACATACTGAGAACCAGGACACTGAAGTAAACAGTGCAGTAAAGCCAAGGGCCCATACTTAGCATGAGGGCATGGATATGCTGGAGACAGGGTGCTTTCATGAGGATCATGTACTGTTATGTGCTTGGCAACTTTGACTAGAAGACCACATATAAGGCTTGACGATAATATATATACCTATGCCAAATGGAAATAAAAATCTCTGTAGCAGGAAATCTAAAATTCATCTGAGAAAATGTAACTTCTGAAACAGTATTAGAAGTGGGACCTGCAACAAAATGTTGCAGTGTGGAGTGTTTCTGGTTGGGATGCCAGGCAGCCTGCCATGCCCTTCTCCTGGATTCCATTTCTGTCCCAAAATGTCAACCAGCATTCTGTGGAAACTGAGCATATTCAGTCTTCATTGGACTGTTTGGGGTGAATCACCCTCACCTCAGGGGTCCCCCCCTTTGAAATTGCTTTTGTACTTCTGTAAACCTTGGAGCTTCACTGAGCCTGTTGATACATTTTTTTTTTGGTAGTACCGTTTTGGCTGTGAAAGCAAAACATTAAAAGTTACATAAGCTGAACGCAAAAAAAAAATAGTGGGAATATTGTACACACATTTGCAATTTGAATCTCCAGAATTTAATTTCCCAACTCATTGTTAATTTATTTATTTTTATTGGGTCTTTCCTGTTGATAATATATGTTAAAACTTAAAGCGATTCAGATCCAGTTCCCCAGCCTTGTGTTATTGGCAATGTTATTACGTAATCACCTTGTCAAATGCAGTATGGTACTAAAATCTTAAAACTAACAGGATTCATAAGTAGGAATTTTGAAAATAAACCACATTAGAAGAGCACACATTTAAATTTTCCGCAAGCAAATTTGTATTAAAAGCATATTCTCTCTGAATAATTTTATTTCTTTCACAATGTTTTTCCTCTGTTCTGTACAATGCTCAGCTTCCAACAGACACTAAATAAATATTGAATAATATATTCATAGTTTGTCCATTACAATCCAACATGCCTGCAGACAAGGTTACAGCTCACAAAGTAAAACCCGTGTCTTTCAAAGATAGCGTGAGAAGAAGTACCCTTCAGAAATTTGATGAAAACTCAGAGGGGGAGCCTGTCATATACTCTTGTTTTCTCATGAGATTTTTCCAGGAAAGGTCACTGAACTATTTCTTGAAAGGATTATAAACGTAGCATAACATTTATTTACTCCCTGAATCCACTATTTCCCCCCAATATTAACAAAACAAAATATGTCTCAATACAAACAAAACTCCTTCCAGGGATGCTGAAACAAAAAATTAACTGTTTCCTACAGTGTTTACTTATATTTGTGAGGAAGACAGAAATCCTCACTGCTGTGAGGGAGCTCCACTTTTCGGAGCTTGACCTTGTTAGGTTTCCTCATTGAAACAAATAGCCTGATAATCTTTTGTTGCAAAACTGGCAATGGTGGCGGTTTGAAGCCTTGTGTCTCAGACCACAATATCCACTTCTGGCACCATATTTTGTTTTCCAGCTCACGGCGGCTCCGAAATGCCTCCCGAGGACCTTGATCAGTGCTGATTTTGCAGCCAATAATCTCACTAAGATTTATGAGCTCACATTCGGACAGAAGCCAAACCTGAGGTAAACAGAGGGGTTAAGAGGCAACTGTAAGAGGAAGAATGTCACACTGCTTCTGTGGCAGATGGGGGAAGCAATTGTTTAGTAAAAACCACTTGCGGCCTACAAATTGTAGCCGGAGGAAGAGAATTGTTTATCTTTGAAGACAAATTAATTCTGGTGGCTTCTGCTGGATGTCGTTTGCATGCAAATAGCAATTGTGCTGGAAAGTGTCTCAGAATACTGTAACAGAAATTCAGCTCATTGGTTTTGTGGTCGGTTTGTTCAGGAGTAGAGGTTCCCAACATCACCCCTCAAAGATTTGCTAGCGAATACTTCATAAACAAGAATAAGGAAGACTACATAGATCAGGTATGCGGCCCAGCATTTGCTGGACTGTAGCACACATCATGCCTGATCATTGGCCATGCTGGCTGAGGCTGATGGGTACAACAACATTTGGAGGACCACATTTTCTCTATCTAGTAATGAACTCTGATACAGAATTCTCCTCCACAATTTATAGTTGAGGTTACCTTCTGTTTAGGGAGTTTGGTGGGGGGGCGGGTAAAGCTTTCTATTGGGACTGCGGCAGGAATAAAAAAACTAGGTGAGTTTCAGAGGTTCAGTCTTATGTAGTCTTTAAGGTTCAGGATCTGAAGGAATAAAACTAGTGGATCATAATGAAAAGCAACGAGTGGCTCCTTAGGAGGCCTCAGGGCTCTCAGTACTCCAGCAACCAGGGCGGGTTAGTAGCCCCACATCCAAAAGGATGTCAATAGGTAGCAGTCATCAGCCTGTATTTAAGGCAAGGGCAGGAAACATGACCTGGGGGCTCAGCCCAGCCCCCCTAGGTTTCCCATCTGCACCCTCACAATTGATCGCAAGGCTCAACAAGGTGAGGAGGAGCTCCTGATCAACAGTTTTTAGAGGTCATTTTCAGAAAATTTTATGAAACAAAACCAAGTAGCTATATCTGTACTTATTCCCAACTTAGTCTATTTCCCTTTCCGGTAGGTCAGTGTACCTTCACAACAATAAACTGGAAGATGCTGGGTTACCAGAAAGCATGTTCAATGGTTCTGATAATGTGGAGGTCTTGATCATGTCCAGCAATTTCTTAAAATACGTTCCAAAGAATTTACCATCAGCACTGTATAAACTACATCTAAAGGTAAAATGACAATTCTATTACAGTAGTTCTTCTCCTTGGGGATGGGATTGTGTTTCTTTACATAGCAGGAACTCACACTTTGTAAATCTGATTCCTTTGAAATCATCACATGTCTATCTAGCTGTCGGTCTGTTTTTCTGTCTATCATGTTTGTGGGTTGTGCTCTCTGCCCAAGAGTATCTGAGGTATTCTGTGGCTAGGAGTGCTTATGCCCAGTGTAGGCTTGTTTGCCGGCTATAGCCATTCCTGGACTGGCATAGCCTGGCCTCAGCTGTGCACAATCTAGTGACCTGCTTTGACTACTTTATGCACTTTACATGGGGCTACCCTTGAAGGCTGTCTAGAGGCTGCAGCTAGTAGCTGTCAGCTAGCGTAGAATGCAGTTGCTATGCTGGAAAGTGGGGTACTTCAATGGGACCATGTGACACAGGTCCTGAAAGCACTGTACTGGCCAAATTCAAGGGGTCAGTACTAGCATATAAATCTTCATCATCATCATCATCAACTTCCACAAATTGCTTGGGACCCAAGTAGCTAAAATAGCACCTTTCCCAATACCAACCACCTCAGACCCTACAACTGGCAGAGAAGGCCTTGCTGGTAGTACCACCACTAGAGGCTGCCCAGTTGACGCTGACCTGTAACAGGGCCTTTTCAGTGGTGGTTCCCCGGTTGTGGAATGCCCTCCCTAGTGAGGTGCATCTGTCTCCATCATTATTAATTTTCAGAAGGAATTTGAAAACATTTCTATTTATCCAGGCATTTGTTAGCTGCAGAAAACTGTTTTTGGCAACTCTAATATCACTGTACCACCTCAGAGATGCCCACCCTGTACTTTGAGGACTATGATGTTAGGATGAACAAACTCATAATCTACTTCCTGTGTTTCTTATGGCAGAACAACAAATTGGAGAAGATTCCTAAAGGAGCGTTTAGTGAGCTTTCAGGACTTCGAGAGCTGTATTTGCAGAACAACAAACTGACAAATGAGGGCATGGACAATGAAACCTTTTGGTGAGCCTGTTGATTTTCTTTAGTGGATGTCAGCCACATGTTGCCTTACAGCTATTCTACTTTGTTAATAATTTGTCAACACATTAAGAACAATTACAACACATCCAATCTCCTATAAGCTGTGTTTTTTTGTGATATTATGGAGTACTGCCACCTCTTCTTTCTTTGCTGCCCAAGGCATCCATTTTGTGCTGGCATGCACAACGTTATTATCAATATATGATCACTGACACTTTTTTTAAAATACCCAAAACAGGGCTGCATATGAGAATAACTTTCCCTCTATTTTTGTTAGACACCGCAATTGAATTGACTCAGAAATCGATTAAGTTATCTCTGAAAACAACTGTTCATTTTCTGAGCCAATGCAAAGCTTGGAAAATAATCCCACACTCTATGCTTCCAAGCACCCAGAATCAAACTCTGATTTTGTTTCCTAGTTTAGAGTTGACGATTAAATCACAGTTTCCTGACTGGGATATAAAGGGAAACTATGGCTTAATGACTATGGAGCCAGTGTGGTGTAGTGGTTAAGGGCGGTAGTCTCCTAATCTGGGGAACCGGGTTCGCGTCTCCGCTCCTCCACATGCAGCTGCTGGGTGACCTTGGGCCAGTCACACTTCTGTGAAGTCTCTCAGCCCCACTCACCTCACAGAGTGTTTGTTGTGGGGGAGGAAGGGAAAGGAGAATGTTAGCCGCTTTGAGACTCCTTAAAGGGAGTGAAAGGCGGGATATCAAATCCAAACTCTTCTTCTTCTTCTTCTTCTTCATTAGATCATGAGAGTAGTTAGAGGAGGGAGCATAAATGTTTTTGCAGAACACTTAAGTTCAAATGAAAAGCTACTAAGTTGTTAGGTTAGGCTATAAAGTGGAAGTGGGTCTAGTTTTATCATTAAATGGAACATGTGGAAGATATGAGCAAAACTCACCTCCCCCCCTTGCCTCCCCCTCTCCATGTTCTAGCTGCTTGAAGATTTTTTTCATAGCTGTCTCACTTCCAGTATTGGAACAGTAATGGGTGTGACAAATTTAAGCAGCGATGTAAGGTAGGATCCTTGGTGCGACAATGATTTGCAAGCTCAGTGGGTAGGAAATATAGAGCAAGAGGCTCAATAGATTTATACAAAGGGTAGGGATCATGTTTGTACCCCAGATCAGGAGTAGCCAAAGTGATATTCTCCAGATGTTGTTGGATTACAACGCCCATCATTCCCGACTGTTGGCCATGCTATCTGGGGCTGATGGAACCCAACAATTGGCTAATCTTGCTTCTGATATTGTTAGACCCCATCTTACATCAACCCCAGCAAGCTTGCCTAAAACTAAAAGGTCAAGGATGGTGAGAGATGGAGCCCAGCAACAGCTGGAAGGGCACAAGTTTCTCACCCCACTTTATAGATTTCAATTCATTTTTTAAAAAAATGTTTAACTAAGAACATTCATTTCACCCCTTTTTCTTCCAAGGAAACTTTCGAGCCTTGAGTACCTGGATTTGTCCAGCAATAACCTTTCCCAGATCCCAAGTGGCTTACCTCGAAACATCGTCCTTCTCCACCTAGAGAAGAATGCAATTAAGTCAATAGGCAGGGATGTCTTGACCCAGATCAAGAACCTGGAATACCTTCTGCTTCACAATAACAAGTTGAAGGCCCGGGGGATCCACCCTCAGGCTTTCCATGGCCTGAAGAAGTTACACACAGTCCACTTGTACAACAACCAGCTGGAAAAGATCCCCAGTGGGCTGCCCAGACGGGTTAAAACTCTTATGATTCTTCACAACCAGATATCGGAAATTAACAGAAATGATTTTGCTACCACTTATTTTATGGAGGAGCTAAACCTTAGTTACAATAAGATCACCAGCTCACAAATTCATCGAGAGGCTTTCCGTAAGCTGAGGCTACTGAAATCTTTGGATCTTTCAGGCAATAATCTCCATACCATGCCTTACGGCTTCCCGAAGAACCTGCTAAGCCTGAAACTGAAAGTGAACGAGATCAGCTCTATTCCCAGGCGCACGTTATCTGGGATGTCAAAGCTGCAGGAGCTGTATTTGAGCAACAACAAATTGAAAGTCGGTTCAATATACAGTGGGTCGTGGCAGGATCTCACCAGTCTCAAGGTACAAGCATATCACTGATATTGTGCGACTCTTTCATTTAGACATAAACACAGAAAAAAGTCATTACATCAGCAAAGAAATCCAGCTTCCGTAATTGAAATAGATTTTGCAAACAGAAGGAATTATGCAAGTATACTTAGTATGAAAAGAAAAGGAAGTAGAATGTTGTGTTATTTCACCACAGAATATGGAAGCTTGGGGCAAGATCTAAGGGCAGTACATAAAGGAAAAGGGGGGGGCATAGGTGTGTTGAGAAGCAAAAAAAATGGGTGGCAAGAATTATAAAGAGACAAACAGTTGGTGTTGTACAATAGCATTTCAAAGAGAGATTTTCAAGGCCTCCAGTTTGTTTTATGAGACTAGCAATTATATGATTAACAGTACATGCAAATGAGTTTTCAAGTGTAATAATTTAAATTTGAAATTGGTTTGAGGTAATGGACTTCATTTGCAGAAGTACACAGTTTTCAGCTAAGATTGTGAATCTCTGGATCAGAGTGAACACTGTGTGTAAAACTCAAGGAAATGGAAGCAGGGAACTGGGAAATATTTATCTCCTCTGATCTGAAGATTGGTCCAAATGGGCTAGTTACAGATGTAAGAGATTCTACCAGGATGGCATAGTATTGGTGCAGAAAAGCTATATGTTTTGGAAGTTGGTTTTCAGATGGGATGTTGGAGAATTCCATCAGAAATCCCCACAGTTTGCATGTTCATTTGAGGTTAGAAACAGAAATCACGTAAGTGAATATGAGCAGTGTTCAGTGTCATTGGGTTTTTCTGTACACAAATGTTACGTACATAATTACATTATTTGCTGTATAGTGTTTGTCATTTACCTTCCAATGAAATGCATTTAAATTAATTATGTAATTAATTTCCTAAGTTTTGGCCACAGCAGATAGTGAGACAAATAATAACATAGAGTTTAGTGAAAGCTGAAGTGTAGTGCAAAGGAAACAGTGCTGACTGCAATGAACCCAGGATGGGACAGAAGTCACTGCCTCCTTACATCTCTACTTTTCACTCAGATGACAAGCCTGTAGAGCTGTTTCCAGATATGAAAAGAAGAAAAATATCAGAAGTTTTCTCAGGAAAAGGTGTCTTCAGAGATATTTAAGCTCAGTTCTAGAACCTACTGGTTTCCTGAGACAGGATGGTCAATGGAAGACTCCAGCATCTGCACAGATTTCTTATGTTGCTCTTCCATAAAAATCTATTGAGAAGGTCCTACTGGCATAAAGTTTAGAGAACCAGAGTTATATGAAAATATATTCTTGGTGGCTGCGTCGCAGCCATTAAACTCTCCCCAGATTCTGAACCTGAGCTTTTTGGGGGAAGCATTGTCTGTAACTTTGGTTAAAACGGTAGAGAGGAGGGCATATGTTAAAATGGCTCACACGCTAGGCTCTGTAGTTCATTAAAACACACACACACACAACTTTGTGGTCTTGCAATCTATATTAAAAAGTTAGTGGTTATTGAAGATGCAGATTATTACACTGCCCCACCCCCACCCCTGCCAGATGAGGCATGTGAGAAACAGTAAGTTAATGAATGTGGGTTTAGGTGTCAACCATGGGTTTTATTGTTATTTATTTTGCCTTTTAAACAACTCTGCTTTTCTTGGCTCCAGTTGGGACCAAAAAGCAAAAGTGCCCAAGTGGCATATTTAGCCAGAAACTGGCTGAACTAGTTTTTCATAGAAAGATGTTTTTGCGTGATTTCCAGCTCTGTTTCTCCAAAGCCAAATATATTGAGTAATCTTTGTGTGAGAGCTTGAACTTCTGGCTGCTTCTCCAGTCTGCTGATTCCAGTCTGGAATGTTCTTCAGCAAGGCAGAATCCTTTAATTATATAAATTTAATATTTAGCTCAGTTTCTTTTGAGTAAGGCCCTGTAGGAATTGGGGGAAATTGGGGGGAATTGGAGCACTGCTTTTTGCAGAGCTTTGCTTTGCCTATACCCATAGGATTTGGAGGGGGGGGGAATTGTTTGTTTAATAAATTTCTGAGAAGACAGACAATGACACCGTTTAAAGAATGAGGCTTGTTCTAAGAACAGGAGCAATTTAAGCCCCCAAAGATCTGCTCACTCGACACTTTCCCAGACTGAGGGTGGATTTTTCATGATCACAATCATTTAACATCACCAGTCCTGAAAAAAACCAGCCTGGGAGGAATTCAGCATTGCTCTATGTGTAAATCATTATGTCAGCGCAAACATTTCAGCTTGCTAGGTGGAATTAGCTCCCCATGGGCTGTTCCTTTTTTCTTATTAATATATACATAAACACAGACACACACATTGGATATTCATTTAATTCCTGATGTTCATCATAAATTTTATATTAACTTGAACCTTGCATAGCCTATGATGTAAGTTAATTGGAGTTGAATTACCATACGATGTTAATCAATGAGGCAGAAGTTAAAGTGAATACACATTTCAGCTGTACCCACTTAGCAGATAGTTAAGATCAAACTTTGACGGTGGTGGTAGCTGGCTAAAAATATAAGAAAAGATGTAATAATGTTAACAATAGTCTAAAAATAAAAATACATCTGATATTGAGACAATTTGCAGGAAGTCACTGAAAGCAAGACCACTTCACAAAGATAGAAAGTAAGCAAACTCTGGGCTGGTTGAGTCCTCAGCCCACTTGTAGCACATTTCGCCACCATCTCTACACCTCACAGAGCTGCAATTCCTTTCCCTCCTCCCCACCTTAGCAAACTACAGTTCCCAGGATTCTTTAGGGGAAGTCATGGACTTTAAATATATGGTGTATATGCAGACTTAGACTTACTTGCAAGTAAACAAGTGTTTTCTTCTACAATAACATTTGTTTCTCTGTAAAAATGCTACATGCAAGTATGTGAATTGTGCTCTTCATGAACGACTTCACTGGCCCAGGCTGGAGAGGTTACTGTGAGACAGTTCACTCAGGAGGTTAGTACAGTGGTACCTCGGGTTAAGAACTTAATTCGTTCCGGAGGTCCGTTCTTAACCTGAAACTGTTCTTAACCTGAAGCACCACTTTAGCTAATGGGACCTCCTGCTGCTGCCGCGCCACCAGAGCACGATTTCTGTTCTCATCCTGAAGCAAAGTTCTTAACCTGAGGTACTATTTCTGGGTTAGTGGAGTCTGTAACCTGAAGCGTCTGTAACCTGAAGCGTCTGTAACCTGACGTACTACTGTATCTGTGTTTGGAGAATATTCAAGTTTTTGCCTGGGGAAAAGCCCTCCAAGTCCACAGTAGGAGCAATCAAACTTCAAATGCATAGTTTGAAGTCACAAGTCACTAGGCCATTCTCTTCCCCGTGTCCTAATCACGTGTCCAGAATTCTGAGAATTCTCAGAATTCTGAGCATCAAATGCCAAACCCTGTTGTGTGTGCTGCAGATTCAACAGCAGCTGCAGCTGTTACTGTTCAGCCTGCCAGGCTGTCAGAACAAAGCTACAGGAAATGGGCCAAGAGGAAGAAAGCTGATGCAGAGGCAACCAAGGAGGGAAGCTGGGACCGCTGCTCACTTGTTGCTATGGCCACATTTCAATACAAATGTCCAACATTAGGTGGGCCAAAAGGAAGGGTAATTGACTAGGATGAGAGACTTCCCTAGGAATAGGGGAGAAATCCATTTCAGTTCACACTTAAAGGCGACCTTACCTCATTTGTGCTTTCCAAAACAATACACACAATGCTTGTTTTGCATGGGGGTTACGTTCCAGACCCTGTGCGTGTTGGCAGAACCTGCATAAAGAGTTCCACCAGTTGTACCCTTGCTTACACAAATTTCAAGTGCCTAGGTACTCAACATTTTTGTACAGTATAATTAATCTAGCCCATTTCAAAGCAAACTGATTTCCATTAATTACTTTCAACTAATGTTGTGCTCTCTGTTTTTCCTTTCAGATATTAGACATAGCTGGCAATCAGTTGACTTCTATTCCATCTGATTTGCCAGAATCTCTAGAGTATCTGTACCTCCAGAACAACAAGATTACCACAGTGCCAGAGGATGCCTTTGAATCCACACCCAACATAAAGGGAATTTATCTCAGGTTTGTAGTCCAGAAGAAAGGTTCCCCTGCCTGACCGAGATGCATCCAGTCAAGGGCAAGGCTGAGAAAACTCTTCTTTGGAACACCTAAAGTGTTTAGACAGGCCTGGTGGGATTTGTTGCATGTTAAATTGAACAACGGCATACCACCCACTCAGTGTTGTATCTAAAATTATCATTAAGAGTCTCCTCTGTTTTATAAGCGGTACCTATTTATCTACTTGCACTTTGACGTGCTTTCGAACTGCTAGATTGGCAGGAGCAGGGACCGAACAATGGGAGCTCACCCCATCGCAGGGATTCAAACCGCCGACCTTCTGATCAGCAAGCCCTAGGCTCTGTGGCTTAACCCACAGTGCCACCCACGTCCCTAATCATGTTCTGCAGCAACTGGTATCCAGATGCATTCTGAATCATGACTAGTCAACCAAGTTGGGAGCCATCACTAAACTTTGTGAAAGTGAGTTCCATCATTTAGCTATGCAGTATGTGAGGAAATACTTCATTTTGTCTGTCTAGGAGACTAGATGGATTGTCCAGAAGGTGGATTGGGATCTACTGGTGGATCTTTGGGTTAATAACAGTTTGATTATGATGGAACAACCTCCCCCCTCACTCCTCCTGCATGTGTTCTCCTGGTGGTTCTCCTGACGTCCCCACAGCTGATTGAGGGGACTTGGGGGTGAGGAGAATTGTACAAACAGGAGCACTTGCACTGGCTCCGGCTAGTGGGACTACTTAGTTGAATCCAGCCCCTGGAGAGAGCCCTATTTGCAACCCTGGGGTTAAGTTCCAACACCAGAAACTCTCTCTTTTTATCTTCAAGGTTTAACAAGATTGCATTCAGTGCAGTAAAAGAAAGCACATTCCAGAGGCTGAAACATCTACAGGTGTTGGACATAGAAGGAAACTTTGAATTCAGCGACCCTTTGAAGAATAGGGACCATTCGGAGGAGGAAATGGAAGAGGAGGAGGAAGAGGAAGAACAAGAGGTCGAGGAATAATGAAGATAAACTTCGATTGAACCAAGTGTATCACATGGTAGAAAATTACTTTCCTAGTAACGCTTTCCTAGTTATACTGTCTCTTTACACAACCTGCTTTTCTATGGCACCCCCAGCCTGTACACAAAATAATATTTGTGACCCAATTCTGTTAGTGGTTGGGTTGAGAGATAAATATATATGTAGGTGCATGAATGTGTGCTGGTACAATGACAGAAGTGGATACATCACCAGGTGACCAAGTGTTGCATAGGGATAGCAATATGTGCCCCAGCAGTAATGCCTAATCCCTTGTGGCTTTCTGGAATGGCACAGTTAACTCACACATGGTGCTTGTATGTTTGCTGTAGTTACATCAGTTTTCATTCCTGATCCTGTAGCTCAGGTGTACTTTCAGTTCATAACCACTGTGGGATAGCATTATTCCTATATGAGTGTGTCCTGGGAGCATAGAAAACAGCCTCTCTGTGGCTGTCTCTATGTACTGGCCATACTTGCAACAGCACTTAAAGAGGTATTTCTGTGGCTGCTGTGCAGCATAAAATGTAAGAAGCTGTGGTCTCCTGAATCAAATGAACCTTTGGTCCATCTAGCTCAGTGCTGTCTACACTGATTGGCAGCAGCTCTCCAGTATTTTTGAAGGGAGTTTCTCTGGCATATAGCTGGAGATGTCAGGAATTAAACCTGAGCCTTTGGGCATGCAAGTGCTCTACCACTAAGCTATAGTCCTTTCCCAGTTTTTAATACTTCTTTTTTCCAAAGGCCTGTAAAAGCCCGAGTCTGGGGATTATTTGGAAGACTTGTTTTTATTCAAGCTTTTATTTTAAATGAGATTCTTAAGTCCTTTGCTTCTGATTTCCTTGTTACTAACCACCTTGGATGTCTGGATAAAGGTAAGGGTAAAGGAACCCCTGACCATTAGGTCCTGTCGTGGCCGACTCTGGGGTTGCGGCGCTCATCTCGCTTTATGGAGCCGGTGTACAGCTTCTGGGTCATGTGGCCAGCATGACTAAGCTGCTTCTGGCGAGCCAGAGCAGCGCACTGAAACACCGTTTACCTTCCCGCTGGAGCAGTACCTATTTATCTACTTGCACTTTGATGGGCTTTTGAACTGCTAGGTTGGCAGGAGCAGGGACCGAGCGACGGGAGCTCACCCCGTCGTGGGGATTTGAACCGCCAACCTTCTGATCAGCAAGTCCTAGGCTCTGTGGTTTAACCCACAGCGCCACTCGTGTCCCAGATAACTGGATAGAGCAGGCTTTATAAAATCTAAACGACTACATTTCTGCCTTGAGTTCTGATTCTTTGCTTAAGTTCTTGACTGCATTTTGAAAGGTAGCTGCCAGCGTTACGAAGTGGGATAAAAATAAATGAATAATGAGCTGGGATGAACATGCAACAAATACATGATTAAAATTTTGATTCTCATGTTTTTCAGGAACTCCATCAGCAAAGCGGCATGCATCCCTGTGTTTATGTATCTATATATATCTGTATCTCCATAGATATACAGAGAGCAAACAGTGCAATGAATTTCATGCAGGCGGTTGGCTCATGTGCTTGGCCAGGCCAGCTGAAGAGAGTCTGCTCATGTTGGGGGGAGACCCCCAAGTGCCACCCCATGTCTTATACTTCATCTTGTCCAAGTACTTTCTGGATCATCAGGGATTCTGGGGGAATTTTCAAAAGCTGGCTTTTGTTCCCCTTCTTTCACTTCTCTCACAGTTTTCCTATGCAAATGAAAGTGAAACTCTTTAAAGCAAGTTCCCTCAAGCAGTGTTTCTGTGTCACTGCATTTCAATGAACCACTGCACTCAGTGATGGGAGAAGGGAGAGCATCCCGTGTGGTTTTGTTTTGTAGAACAACCTGAAGCATCTCAGAACCATCAGATGGCAATAAGACTGACTTACCACACTGGACATTTCTGTCCCCTTTTTTGGTTCAGTTCAGTATGTATATTTGGATTAAGAAAGAAATCCTATTACGGCTGGATCCCATATATAATTTATCCCCATTCCCAAAGCCTGCAATATGCATCCACCTTTATGAAGGTTTAAAATATCAAATTATTATGTTTTGTGAAAATTAAAATATATTTTTGCCTTTGAGAGATTTGTTCCTTTGTGTGTGTGGGTGCTGGGTGGTTGCTAATATCCCTTGGACAAAGGAAATTATATGGACATGAAGGAAATCAGCCCTGAGTGCTCACAGATTGTGAAGCTGAGGCTCCAGTACTTTGGCCACCTCATGAGAAGAGAAGACTCCCTGGAGAAGACCCTGATGTTGGGAAAGATGGAGGGCACAAGGAGAAGGGGCGACAGAGGACGAGATGGTTGGATAGTGTTTTCGAGGTTACCAGCATGAGTCTGACCAAACTGCGGGAGGCAGTGGGGGACAGGAGTGCCTGGCGTTCTCTGGTCCATGGGGTCACGAAGAGTCGGACACGACTAAGCGACTAAACAACAACAAATAAAGTTGGTCCATCTAACCAACTTTATTGGTCTTCAGTTAGTGGGTTGGGACCTACCACTGGATTACAGTCTGGCCTAAGGCGGGTCACAACAACACTGTACAAATATAGGATAAAGAGAAGTGGATCCTCAAGTACATTTTTGGAATGTACCTCTCCCTACTTTTTCTTTAAGAAATATTGTCTTTGATGCCTCTTCTCATTTGGGTTCTCAGCTTCCACACATGGGCACACACTGTGAAACAGTGTTTGTTGACAAATCATGCCTTACGTTAGCTTGTTCAGGCTGTCTAACAAATGGGTAGATCTACACCATCCATGCAGAGCACATTCAAAGCCCATGACTTGCCCCATAGAATCCTGGGAACTGTAATTTCCCCTTCACCAGGCAACAGTTCCCAGCAGCCTTAAGAGAACTACAGGATCCTTTGGGGAAAGTCATGTGGTTTAAATGTGTGTTGAATGTGCATGTGACTATAACTGTGGAAATCTGATTTTACAGTGGAGAGTTCTTTCTTTTTACCGCTCACAACCTTATTTGAAGTTCCTGTGCACAATTTCATTCATTCATACACACACACACACACACACACACGTGTTTCCCCTCCTTTCTTCCCAAACACAGTTTAGCTTTTTACATCTCTTGACTAGTGGATAAGCAGCACTGTTTCTGTTGGGGCTTAGCAAAGAGCTTGGAACAAGAGGAGCATTTCAAATCCAGAAAGAGAAGTTTCTAACTGTAGACCAGCAGGGAAAACACCTGATAAAAATCTGTGCCAACCAACCTTGCCAATAAATCTTTGAATTTAGGATGGCCAGCTACTTCCTTCCCAACCTGGGCCTCTCCAAATGATCATGTTATTGCACAATGCAAATGCAGCTGTTACTCAATTGACCAAAGGATATGGGGAGGGGTGGAGGGGGGTGTTTCTGTTGTAGGGACGCCTCATGTTTCTTAACCCTTTAACTGTAATATTTTCTTTAGGAAATGTAATATCTGCTTGCAACTACAGATCCACTTGCAATCTCTGAAGGGCAGGGTAGAATGTGGGTGCAAAGTTTCATTTTGATGAGTTTCAGTGATACCACCCGTGCACTATTTCAAAATTTTGATGCACATGGTCACAGATTATGGGAATTGTGGCCCAAAACATCTGGAGGACAGCATGTTAGCTGCTCCTGTGCTATATTTCAGCTCAGTAGTAAAATCCCCAAATTCACCAAAAAGTTCACTATGTGTGTAAGTATGTGTGTTTGTTTAGACTTTGGGCTCCAGACAACCTCTTTATTGAGCATTCAACCTGATTTGCTTGCACAATGCTTATGTGGTGGTTAGACTCTATCTAGGCTTTATTGAGGACTGATTTTGATTTGTTTCGCAAGACAGTTAATCATCCAGCATCCATCCAGATCTGCAGGGTGTGTTCACATCTCTCTGTTAATCATTAATCTCACACATTTCACCTTCACTTGCAATTTTTTTAAAGCAAATTTGCTGAGCTAGGACAAGAGTGCTTTAATTATGCCAGCCTAAAAGTTTGACATGCACTTGAATTCTTCCTGTAAAGTACCAACATCCTGGAGACACCCATACATAGTGATAGACCTCTATGTACATCTTGTTTCTTCTCTGTGTGTCACGTGTAGCCTAGATATCTTTAGCAGCCACAAAGAATACTCCACAACTTGATCCCAAAGTCCCTTAAGTTAAGCTCAGAGAAGCTGAGCTGTGGTAGTCCTAAAGCTAAGGGCCTCATTTGTAATCCCCTTTGCCAAAGGCAGCACACTTCCAGCCCTGACCATCTGCTCACAATACAGCACTGCTGCTATCAGTAGAAGAGAAATCTCTATAACAATGGATGTAAACAACCCTTTTAGCCAGATGGGTTGGGGGTTTTGGGTGTGTTTTTGGTCTAATATATATTTAGATGCTCAATAATATCGTGACACCAGTGTGCAAATTTATTTGTTATTTGCTCAATTCATTTAGCTGGAGTTCATCAAAATATTCCAGGGTGGCATACATAATAAATACAAGAATAAATACAATGAAATCATATCAGTCAGATCTCACAACAGCTAAATCTATCACAATATCTGATGCTAGAATACATCAAACATTCACAGATCCTTGGGTAATGAGATGTGTCTTCAGGCTCTATCTAAAACTGAGAACTAAGGAGACCCATCAGATGTCCTGGGGGTGGCCATTCCAAAGATGTGATGCCACCACCCAGAACACCCTGCAGTGCATCAGCCCGTGGTGAACTCCACGTATTGCTGGGAGTGCAGCAGCCTCTCACCCTGGCAGATCTTAAGGCTTGGGTTGGTAGATATCAGGACAGGTACTCCTTCAACTATCTGAGACCCAAGAACCTTAAACTGGGCCCAGTAAGTTATTGGTGCCGGTGTAGTGTGTGCAGGGTCAGTGCTACATGACTTCAAATAGCATACCACTCAACACCCTGACAGCTGCATTCTGCAGCAGCTGCAATTTCTGAAGCATCTTCAAGGTCAGTCCCATTTAGAGCACAGGACAATAAACTAATTAGTGAAGCATGAAGCACCATGGCAAGGCTATCCTGATCCAGGAATGCTGTTGCTTGTGTCTCACTGGGTGTTGGAAAGAGGGCCTCTATGAAAGAGATGAATCCCAGACGTACTCCCAAGCTGTGTACCTGCTCTTTCATGGGGAGTGCACCCAGGACATCTTCCCTGTTCCTGGACAGGAGAACCACCCATGCCTCTGTCATGTTGATGTCCCTTTGTTGACTCTCATCCAGCCCCTTTCTGCCTCTGGGCACTGGCCCAGCACCTGAGGAACCCCACCTGATTCCAATGACATGGAGAGCTAGAGTTAGATGCTGGTAATGCTGCACCCAGGTCCTCAGATGACTTCTCTCAGTGGCTTCAAGTAGCTGTTAAGAAGCATTGGGGTGGCAAGAGGTTGAACAATGGCTGAGCAGAAGTCCTCCACTTCCACTCTCTGGAAATATCCCTGCAGGTAGGAGGGGAACCATTTCCCACTCCTGCCGATATACTCAAGGGAATACCATGGTTGATGGTATCAAAGGCTGTTGAGAGATCAATGAATAACAACATTGTACTCTTCCTGTCTCTCTCTCTCTCAATACAAGTAATAAGGGAGATTAGGGCTGTTCAAGTCCTGAAACAAGGCCTAAAGCCAGCTTGAAATGAGTCCTCTGTGGTGCCATAGTAACCTTGCTTCTGGTATGAATCTAGGCCTCTGTTTTCCTCCTCATTCTAAGCTTCAGTGCCTAGCAGCTATGGAAGAGTACACTGAGTAGAAGGCAGACATCACAGTGTATTAAGCGGGCTAACTGGCTTCCTATGCTCTCTGGAGCCCGCCGCCTGACTTACTGCTACCACTAGCCCAATAGTTCTCTCCTCTGAGCAGTCCTCGCCTCCCTTGCAATCACGCCAGATGCTAGCAACTGGAGTAGTGTATTAGGCAGGTGTGTGTGTCTCTCTGTGTGTGCAAATGGTTTTATGAGAGAGTATGTTTATTTGTTGGTATGAAAGGGTCTGTGTGTGCGTACAGCAAGTAAATATTTTTCAGGGGCTTAATTCCTTGAATTTATGCCATGTTGTGATGACCTGTATTCTGTGGTTAAATTGGCTCACTTTTGCTTTGCGTTGGTTTTGAAATCTCTGCAATAGATTCACTGTCCTTTGCACACAAGAAATGCTTAAAACAAAACAAATTCCTTCCAGTAGCACCTTAAAGACCAACTAAGTCAGTTCTTGGTATGAGCTTTCGTGTGCATGCACACTTCTTCAGATACACACGAAATACAAGAAATGCTTAGTCTACGTGTTTCTTATGTGTAAAACAAGTAAATATTATTGTTAAGAAATTAAATATTTAGATTACATTCTAGGCAACCATTTAGTAAATAGTTTGTGGTAATGTTTTCTAAATGCCTGATTCCTTAGTAATATGCTGCAAATGTGTGTGTAACACATTTGACTTCAATCCTATAAACACCAGGGAGTAAGGTCCGCTCAACTTAAAGGGACTTACTTCTGAGCATAGGCTTGTGCTGTTGATGTATAATCTGCAGGTCAGCTTCATTTGGTTGAATTGTGCTCTTTTAGTCCGTGATGGCAAGAGGACTTATAAGCATAGTCTTCAGCTTTACACCTTAGATGAACAGGTTATTTTCAGTGGGGTTTCCTTTACTATGGGGCTTTCCTCCTGGAAGCATAGATTCTACTGTCTCTTGACACTGCTGGGCTAAAACTCTGTGTCTTAGAAGCTTTTGATTAAAGTAATAAATAAACGTGTTTCATCTTGCATTGGCTTACAAAGACAATTAATCATTCCTTCTCTCTTTTTCTTGTAAGCAAACAAGCAAGGATTAACAAGCAAAGCTGTTCATATAAAATATAATTTTAACACAGGATTATCCGTGGGAACCACGGTGTGGAATTTTTCAGGCTTTTTATCTTTGGAGAAGACTCTCTTCATTCTTGCTTGCCTTGCTCCACACCCACTTTGTAGAAGATGCTGGGACATGTTCTCAGGTGCACAGTCAGCACAGGTCAGGCCTGGGAGACTTCATCATTGCTCATATCAGAGATGGGAAAGCTGTGGACCTTCAGGTGCTGTTGCATTTCAACTCCAGTCGGACCCAGCCAGCATGACCAGTTGTCACAGAAGATGGGAGTTGTAGTCCAACAACTTCTGGAGGCCCACAGGTTCCATATTCCAGCCCGTTGAGACTTGAGATTGCTATACCTGCAGTTTGCAGGGGAAGATTAGTAGCCTAGTGATAGGCAAGCTGTCTTTTAGCCAAGCTTGTCTACCAGTCATGTTTATCAGTCATGAATCTTTGCTAAGCTTCTGAGGAACAGTGGAGTTCCCTGGAGCATGGTTTTATAGGTATTGGGTTAGTAGGTCAAAATAATGCCGCATCATTATTGGAATCATTGTTGTCCCATAAAATGTCACTGGGAAACAGGAGAATTCTAAGTTTGAGCCGCGTGCTAGATGGCTGCCTTTAGTTTACTCAGGAATAGATGAGCAACCAGCCAGATGCACTTAAAAACCACATGAGAGGAGAAGGAAGCGAACTGTTCCTGTCTCTGCCCCCCCCCCATCCTGACCTTCACTAATCCTTGACCTGCCTGAAATTAGAGCAGGGAAAGAAATATCTGTGGAATAGCTATAACAACCCTTTTTTGTGCCTCAGCCTAGCTACTCCTAGAACAGGGAAGGAGTGGCTTCAATATGTGACATGTTCTCCATCTCTCCCTCTCTCTGTTTAACTAAAATCTGTACAGTCCACCAACACATCCACTTTAAAAAAACAAGAATGAACACTCAGGATCTCTTGACAGTTAATCAGTAGCTAATGTATGTGAAGTTATCCTGAGTTTGCACCCTTACGTAAGAATATTGAGAGCTGAGGCCCACACAGTCACCCAGCATTATTTGAAAGAAGCCCAGAAGCCCATAGAAAGTAGGTGACCCACTGGAATTTGGCCAGTGGTCCACTACTAAGTTGACCGTGGTCTGCTTTTGACCTTCCCCTGCTGTAGAACAAAGGAGGCAAACTGTGATGTAGTCGCTGACTGGTGGAAGATACGTTTATTGATCCTAGACAGCATCCCAGAATGCCTGAGTTTTAACTGCAGTGCAGCTAGGATACCCTGACTTAACATGGAATTAGAAAGACAAAGGGAATTCTGGGATAATTCTGGGTATTAAATAATAGTTTTCATCTTGTAAACTGAATCATGTCTATTGTTTCTTAGGCTTTCAGTACATCAAGACACAACATGCGGATCTTGAGTCAGGGGTACAGCTCAGCTCCCAGAAAGTTAAAGAAAATTAGTTAAAATAGCATTGAAACAAATTCCTTTCATGCACATACACTTGGGCGGGTCCACACATCACTTTTCCCCAGCTACATATGTGGTCTAACTGGAGAGAGGCTAGAGGGAATTTGCAACACCTAGTCTGCTGCAGGAAATATTGGAAATCTCTCAGACAGGCATTGAAAGCTGCAGGAAATATTGGAAATCTCTCAGACAGGCATTGAAAGCTGCTGAATTCAATTTTATTGCTCCACTTGTAAGTCAAATGAAACTCCAGCCTAAAGTTTCCCTAATAATGAATTCTTGGAGTGTTACATTGCCTATTTAATTGATCTGATTTCCTCTATTATTATTTTCTCCATTTAGTATTTCCCTCTCCTGTTTTTCCTTTCTGCGTTCTCCAAGCCTGTTTATATAAAATGAAAATTACTTTTTCAGTTTGGGGGTGGGGTTTAAGGCAGAAGGAAACAGCAGCAAACATTGCCAATTCAAAGCTATTTCCCTTCCATTGAGCGGTATGGTATCTCCCGCAGTTGTGATTTGCAGATGGTTTGCTTTATATTATCTTCTGAGCCTGCGGGGATCACATGTTTATTGTCTCCTGGAGAACATATGAGAAGCATTTTCACCAGTACAAAGTGTCTACACATACCACTTACATAATCAACAGCTGCAGTGATATATTGCAGGAAAACGAGACCCAAGCCATATGCTTTAATGTGAGACTGAATTCACAGTTTGCCTACCTAACCGGGCCCCCTCTTCCACACTACTGAAATGGTTTCTGCTGGGCATGCACAAATAGAGAATAGAAGCAAATTCTGTGGCAGCCATATGTTTCAGGACTCTAATTATAGATCTCTCAAACAGTAAACTGTGGGAGATTATAATTGTGGAGAGACATGCACCAAATCCATGTCATAAAGGAATAAGCAAAATAGCCTCCCCCCCTTTTTTTGCAGAATGGACTGGTTTTGGTTTTCATACTAATAAGAGTGATATAATAAAATAATAAATGCTACTAGTATGACTAGTATAAGGACAGTTTTAGCCCAATATGTATCTGATGAAGTGTTCTGCAGTCCACAAAAGCTTATGTCAAACAGTTTAGTCTTTAAGTGCCACAAGACTCTGCTGTCCTATGCAATAATATCTCACAATTCAGGCAACTTTCTCTGCATCAACCAAAAGAGCTCTTCCATATTTTAGAATGGCTTGGGTCATGTCCAAGAGCGGACTCAGTTCACCTGGGCCACTGTTGGGTCTCACTACTGTCCACTGTTAACTGAGAATGTGTGTTAGAAAACATCTAGCATTCTCTTACAACTGTGCACGCCACTGGAAAATTAGTAGTAATGTACACAAATTTATTTTGTCCCCCATTAGTTATCTTCTCGTTGAGGAACTCAAGGTTCCCCAGAAACACTCTGAAAACCACTTGGTATATAACATTTAACTGTATTTGATTGTTGGCAAACAGCAGCTTTTAATATTGAACAATATTTGGTAGTTATGATGCAATGGTATTAATTTGATATCATTTCATTAACATGTAATTATATGTAGTATCTGACAACTTGTTAGATTTCATATGCAAACCCTGCAAAAATCAAGACAATTGAGAGATGGCAACATGTCCAAAGTATTCAAATTCAAATTTTCTAATAATAATAAATCCTCTTTGAGAATGCAAATTTGAAAGCTATATTCAAAATATCTAATTCAAGAGCTGTAGAACATCTTGTCAGATATCTGACAATATTAATCTCTGTTTGAAGGTGAAAAATCATCTCATTTAAGTAGCACATAGGCAAACCTCTTTACAACGGTATGTTTATTAAAAACATTTCCCACTGAAAACACTGGTAATCATTATATGGTACAATTGGTCATACTGGTTGTACAGGGAGAGTTGTTTTATAATTTAAGGATTCGAGAAATAAAGAAAACATTCTTAAAGTCTCTCAACCTATATATAAAAATAAGAAGCCAGGGTCCACAGCAAATTCCCACCAATATAAAAATGTTAGGGGTGGCTCTGATGTGGCAAAGATCGTGTCATCGTTTCCTCCTTCCCCCAAAGGCCCCGTCTCTATTTCTCATCAAACGATGTGACATAAAAGTTCCTCCCTCCCTCCAATGAAGGAATAAGGCAGGGGTGGGAGACCAGCAAAACGCCAGCGTAGTGAGTGATCCGTGAGAAAGTCTTTTTAAAAGAAAGGAAGAAGTGAAAGAAAAGAGAACGAAAGCAGATGCAGAGAGAACAACTGTGAAGTCAGCTCAAAGTGAACAGAAGGGTTTAGGGAAATAATCTTCTGTGAAGGACCTCTCTTCTCCAAAGCAGGCACTGAAAAGGAGAATAGCTTCCAGTCTCAGAAGCAGGCAGCTTTCCAATCACTCAGTCACCTCTTCTTCAGAATCTGACCCTAAGTCATGGCCTACCAGATGAACCTGCTGATCCCACATCTGCTGTCCAGAGGCAGAAGAGAAAAGGGTTCCCACACTTTTAACGGTTCTGCAGAGGAGAATTTTGGCAGATGTACCTTGTCATCATGCAGGGGGCAAGAATAAAGCTACGTCACCTGCTAGGTTTCTCATACATTTTTATTCTGCCTTTCTAAGGAGCTCTAGGTGGCACACTTGGTTCCTCCCCAGCTTTCTAATTTGGGCTGAGTTGACACCAAATGGCCCAACCCTAGCTAGAAAGCTTCAGGAGTGAGAGGTATTTGAACCCGACTCTCCTCAGTCACAATCCTAGGGTTGCAGACACCTAACTTTTACTTGGAAGAAACCCATTGGAATTACGGTAAGTTCAATATGGTCATTAATCTCAATGGGCCTACTCTGAGTAAAAGTCACTTGAATACAATCCCTACATCACAAAAATCTCTCAGAGTAGAATCAATTCCATCTTCTGTGCAACAAGACTATGGGAGTCTTGGCCGCCTCTAATAACCTTCTGCCAATTAGACTGAGAAATTGGCATAGCCTACTCAACAGCCACAGTCTTCCCCCATCCTTCAAGCTGCTTTGACTTCAAATGACTGCCATTCCCATTATTAGAAGCACAGGAATGTGTGGCTGGATACTTGGAATGGAGTTGAAGGTCTAGCCCCGTGTGTGTGTGTGTGTGTCTGTGTGTGTGTGTGTGTGGAGCATGGTTATTAATTCAGAAAAACAAGTTTAAGGATGGGAGTTCACAAGAACATTTACTATGGAAGTGAGGACAGCGTTACAATGAAAATGTACCAGTCATGTACACTGGATCCCAGCCTATGTTTAGTCTGCTCTCTGACCACAAGCTCTATATTAGTCAAAGGATCTGGGCCATAAACGTCATGGTATATATACAGTCTATACAAAGAAGAGAACGTTACGTACTCTTCTGTAGCACCAGGTTTTGTGTGTGTGTTTGGACTCCTGCCATCTAGATGCTGTGGATGCTGTTACAGAATGGAACAAGATTTTTTTAAACGAAGGAAAAAGAAGAAGAGAAGCGCATGCATCTGGCACTTGGAAGGCAAACATGATAGGATATTTGTAGATTAGCTTAATTCCTATCTTTGAGACCATCTTCCAAATAACAGGTTCGTTAAAGAAACAAACAAACAACCTTCTCATTAGTTCCAAAAAGGTAATATACATGGCAACATACACATGAAAAATTTTAAAAAGCGATTAGCCAAGTAACAAACACTCTGTATTGCAAAAGAAGTAAAAGAGAAAAGGATTTTGAGAATCCCTGATTTGCACAGATCCCTTTTTTGTACTCAGTCATTACCATCACAGCCAACGGTGATATAGGAGAATGCAGCTACTGAAATGCAATGAAATTGCCATGGGGATCCTCTAGAAAATCAGTTTATTGAATTTGCTTGCACAAAGCTTATGCAGAGGTTAGATTATAACTGGCCTTTATTGAGTATTCGTTCTGTTTTATTTGCAGGGCAGTTATACAACAATGAGTATCAGTCCTGCATTCATCCTGATTTGCTGTCACGATATTTATATATCTTCCTGTTAGTCATTTGTTCGTCCCTCACTTTTCAATACATTTATGTCAGTTTCCAAACTGCAAAGGGTCTGATTCTTTTTAAAAAATGGATTTGATGTGAAGTGGTCCTTTAAACCACTTTAACTGCATAAATCTAGAGTGCTTGAATTCCTCTCACAGAATAGTGAGTCAACCTGAGTACAGAGAGACTAATATTTCAACAGAATAATGGATAGCATGGAGAGTTGAATTGCAATTCAGAGTGGTTTGCTACACAGAGTGGCGTGATTCACATGAACCACTGTTTCATATGACACACATGAGTCATATGAGTCTTCTCTTTCCTCCTCTAGCATGCTACAAGGAGGAGATGGGAAGCATCCCCCTCCATTTTAAATTAACCGTGGTTTGTTTTTATGTCCCAAGCAGGAACTGTGGTTAGCATTCCTATCATTCATTGAAATAAGCCAGGATCAATAACCATGGTTTAAAGAAAATAAAAAAATTCCTTCCAGTAGCACCTTAAAGACCAACTGAGTTAGTTCTAGGTATGAGCTTTCGTGTGCATGCACACTTCTTCAGATACACTTCTTCTTCAGATTCTTCAGTGTATCTGAAGAAGTGTGCATGCACACGAAAGCTCATACCTAGAACTAACTCAGTTGGTCTTTAAGGTGCTACTGGAAGGAATTTTTTTATTTTGTTTTGACCATTTTTTTATTTTGTTTTGACCATGGCAGACCAACACGGCTACCTATCTGTAACTGGAACCATGGTTTAAAGTTTAGTTCTTTCAGTAAACCATAGCAAACCCTAACCACAGTTTGTCAGGGATTGCATATAATGACAATCAGCAGTTGGCTGAAAATGAAAGCACATGCTTATGATCTCCTTGCAGAGATCATGATCTCTGGAGGAGAGGGAAGACTCCATGAGCTGATGTTGCTATGTGCAAACATATTTAATTTTGTAAGGTTTATAATAATGACGTCCCATTTCAAATGGGAAATATTATTACTTTGGCCTTTCGCTAAGATAAATGCCTTTTTGATTTGTTGCCCTGTTAATTGAATGCAAAAGTTTTACTGTTTGAGGCTAATGTTAATTTTGAAGCTGTTCAGTGAAATAAAGGAATTGTGAATATTGACGTTATCTTCATGATTAGGAGGACGGTGAGACGGTTAGCTCTTATGAATCATTTTAAAGGGGTCAGAGTTCTTTTAAAGAGCATCATAAGCACACATAAGGTTGCCTAGAGTAAACCAAAGTTGTCCACTGATCAGTTCCTTTGTACCAAAACCAACCAAGCTACTGAAAAAACCCCATGCTCGTTGAAGCCTTCTTTCTTCTTCTTCACAGATGTTCACAGCTGGCCTCACAGCCGTACTTCGCACATGGCAGTCATTCCATGTTTTCCCATTCAAGGCAAAAGGCTATCTCCCAATTCCAGCTGCGAGGTAGTCATTAGGTTTCAAATACCTCCAGAATAACAGTTACACATTTGTCTCCAGTTCATTGATTTCAATAGTGCAGTGGTCCTTACTGCTAGATTTCTCTGTATGAGTTTCTGTCGGGTTTTCTTCTTGCTCCACTTGAACAGGTATTTGATGCTGGAATGTCTTTGATGGTTGAGGTCCATGAGGCTCATTCATGTTCTTCACACAGCCATTTCTCTGGTAAGCCATGATCTGGTGGATACTGATGGGTTTTGTTTCACAGATCAAAGGCACCTATGAATGGAACAGGGAGATTCCCATTTTAGAGATGGTAAAATATTACATGTGGTATCGTTAACGTGTATGGAAACTTGGGGCCTTCAAAAGATGGAGAGGAATTAAACCACACTCACTTTTGTGTGCCGTGAATTACCGTATATATTTATGGTCACAAGGGACACAGCTGTCAAAAGCCAATAGGGCATTGCCATGTTTCAAAATGGCAGGATTTACAATCCAGATTGAAGCTTCAAATTCAGAAATCTATGACCCTTCTGGACTTGTACCAGTTCAGATTGGGGGGGGTGCATGTGCGGGTGTTCCCTACACTAAAACAACAATAACTTCCTGCACATTGAAAGGCACACTATAAAGCAGGCTCCAAAAGTATAGAGTTTTGAAGTAAGGGGAATCATTTATACACATGGGGAAGGGTCATATTTCAGTGGTTAAGCATCTGCTTTGAATGCAGAATATCCCAGGTTCAATTCCAAGTTGAGTGATTCCCATCTGAAACCCTGGAGAGCCACGGCTAGTCCTTGTAGACAGTGCTAAGCTAGATGCATCAAATGTCTGACTCAAGACAGTAAACCTGCAGCTTATGGGGGTTATGTTCCAGGGATTGCGCCTAAAGCCAAAATCACATATGGTCAAAGCACTTTGGGTCAATGGCAGGTGGGACTGCCAAAGCCTTCCCCCCTGGAACCCTGCCCCCTTTTATTTATGTTTTGCCATGTGCGTAAAGCTGAACGTGCGCAAGTTAAATGCGCATAAGTTGCAGGCTTACGGTGTAACAAAGCTTCCTGTATTTGCGCCATCCTCATCTGCAGTCTGAAGTGGTATAGTGCAAGAAAGGCTGTTAACAAGGGATAAATATAATTTAAAACACACAGTTTAGCCCTCAAACATTGATAATCCACCACACAATGTGCCTACCGCTACATTCCATTTTTGTTATTGTTCTGGTTGAAAGTGCAACACTATAACTCCATTGTTAAATTTTCTCCCACCTCAGACCCATCCTTGGTGAATTCTTTTCTGCAGATGTGAGCCATGATTCCAGCAGCCAGAGCATCCCCCAGCACGTTGATCATTGTTCGGAATCTGTCTCTGTCAAAACACAGTGGGGACATTAAGGACGCCATTTCCTTTTGTTATGCAAATGCTCACAGATTTAGACTTCTCTCTGTTATACTCCCATGCAAAATAAAAGTCCATGAATATAATCTGATATCATGCTAAAACAGCCAGTTATGAATAGGAAATAAAGGTACCTACTGAGTGTAAATTCATATATCACAATATTAGACCAAATGGGCCAAATATGGAAGCACCTTGAACTGATCTTATGATAGATTCATCCCAATTTGCTTGCAGGGAGGTGAGACAACAGTGAGTCAAAGCAAGTGTTATCCTACACAATCCAGTGCATATCCTCATCACTTTCCTTATTGCAAAAAACCTAATCTTTGGGGGATGTGGGTTTCTTGCACAAGACCTTCCAATCAACCAGGATTTTCTGGTATGTGTGTTAAAACCATTCAAAAATAGGGGCAGTCTGGAAGCATCCCATGAATGCCAAAAAAAGTAAAAGGATATCACCCCAAAAAACATTTTTGTGCCTTCCAAACCTGTGATTCTATGCCATGACTGTCTGTTCTTCTGCACTTGCATTTTGTATTTAATTCCCCCATGTATTTTTTTCCAAGGATCAAAAAAGTCAATTCAGTGGGGCGAAAACCCTTATACATTTTGTTTGCTCTACTCTTTGTCATTCTAAATATTGGCATGCATGGTGGAATGAAAAAGCAAGAAACATGGAGCAAAATAGCATTTGGGTAGTAGATGAGTGGCTAAATTCACTCCGGATTTCCCTAAATCAACCTCCTTCCCCCAACTGACATTGCACTTCTGGTCTCTGGATTCTATTTAAATGGCACCAGAAATTTCTTGAGTGGGTTGATCTGGAATTAATTCTGTAAAGTGTGGAATCCCGTGCAGCAGCTTTAAAGAGTTTGTAAAAAACTTCTATCAGTCCTGAAATATTAAGGACCTTTTGTGAATAATGAAGGAAGCAATCTTGAGCCAAGGATATAAAAATAAAACTGGAATGTGTTTTAAAGACAAAAACAGGAGAACAAGGAAGGAAAGTGTACTTTGTATGGGGTGTTTGTATATGTGTGTTTTTTTAGAAGACATAAGCAGGAGGAGCCATTAAGCATGTCCAGATGGAGAGTAGAACACATTCTGATTCCACTTGGAAAAGAGAAGGCACTTCAGGGGCCAGGAGTGTGTTGGTTGAGCTAAAACAGGGATGAGGAAACGTGGCCCCTAATTTAATGTTTGTGGTGGTGGGGAGAGCTCAGAGAGGAGAAGGAAGGTGGGAGGCAGTGGTGGCTAGTGGCCTTTAGGACTGGTGGGGCGAAAAGCAAGGATGCCAACTGTATCAGTTATAACCAATGACAGGCAGAGACTACTAGTTCTTGGTTTGTCTCCTTGCTGAGTCCTACACAAGCAAAGCTGAGACTAAGGAGGAGGACGCTGACAGCCAGAGCCACCTGTTGGATTGATGGTAAGAAGGAAGCAGCAGTTGGGGAGCTGGCTGATGGCAAACCGAGGTTGGCGGAGCAGTGCTCCATGTGCCCTAAAGGACCAGCTTCCACTGGTGAGAAGGGGAAAGTAGAAGGGCATCTGATGTAGACTGAGCAATGGAAGAAAGCTCTTTGCAAGTGATCAGTTCAGTTCCTCGAGTTGCTAAAGGAATGAAGTGGGAGAAGATAGAGTATGTTTGGCATTGCAGTTCACATGACTCTCCATTATTAGCATTTACTATTACTGTGTGTGTTAGCTCTTGGCAACATTTTTGTTTTAAAATGATATATTTCCCACTTTATTTTCTTTGCACATAGGTTGTTTTGTAGTCATAAGGTAAAACCCATTTCATTTTCACAGAGCAAAAACTGAAAGGGAAACATTTGTAAAATGCAGCTTTTAAGCTGCTTTGAACATACAAAATTGAGGTGAAAGGGCAGGTGTATTAGCTGGAACTACTCTTAGTACATTATTTGAAGCCGAGTCAAATTCATCTTGGCAGAGCTGCATTCAATCTGAAACACATCATGTGATTTCCTTATTTTTCCAATGCAAACAAGCACATCTGAAAACTCAATCACATTGGTTAATATATTGATGTGGGTCATAAAGCTGAAATCCAGGAACATCCAGATGTTTGGCTTAAAAAAGCAAAGGGTGGTCCAAGATCAGCATTGTCCAGGTTTTCTTTCTTTCTTTCTTTCATCTTAATGGAGGTTAGGTTGAACCAGAAAGGTTTTCATATGTTGTTAAGTAGATATGTGTATGTGGGTGAAAACATGGCTCTGCCACTGTAATGTTTAGATCTGCCCACAGTCACAGCCTGTCCCACTGTCAAAGCTGTAAGCCAAAAAAGATGTAACGGCAGCCCTCAGCAAAGTGCTCCCAGGGAATCCCCTCCCACATCCATGAGCCCTAGTGGCAGTGAACAGCAGCATTGCTAGCTGCCATTTTAGTTTCCCATAATGCCACGGTTCTATGCCAGAGGCATTTCACTTTTTAAATTTGGCTCTTTTTCCTGTCACCGTGAGGCAACAGAAAAAGACAGCAAATTCAACAATTGCATAATTACAGCTGAAAATGAAGAACGGCTTTAGGTTGTAAACTGCCCTGTGATCTTTGGATGAAGGGTGTTATAGAAATGTATTATTATTATTATTATTATTATTATTATTAACAACAACAGGGGGCATACTCAGAGTGCGTTCCCATGTCTCTCTTTGCAGCTGTAGATTGAATTCAAGCTGACGCTGCAAGTAAGAATATTTGTAGCCGCCATATGAATTCTTCTTTTAATTCAAGCCAGGGTCACAAATGAAGAAATGAAGAATCAAGAGTGTACTATTCTTCCTTTGCAGGCCACAGGTTCAGTTTAATCATCTGAGGTCATGTGATTGACAGGTAAGCAGCCCCACCCACCTGTCAAAATGACCTACAGAAGGGGGCAGAGTTTTGGATCAGCCCACCATCCAGATCCAACTCCTTCCCTCTCCCCATCATAAAATCTATGATCTATTGGATCTAATTTTCAAATTCACAATCAGTATGTCTCATCAAAGGTTGATTGCCATGACTTGCTTATGGGCATCCTATGGGCATCTAGTTGGCCACTGTTGGCAATAGTGTCCTGTACTACAGATCTTTGGTTTGATTCAGCCAAGCAATTCTGTGACTTTCATGACATGACCACCCTCTATTGCACCTTTCAGCTCACAGTGCACTGTAGTTTGCTATGAATGCAGCTGTTCAATAGTCACACATTCAGTTTGGTTTGAAGATGAGAGAAAAGTCTAAAAAAACCACACCATCCAGTTACTTACAAGGCCCAGTCGACTGCAATGATTAGAGTGATATCATCTGTAGGAAGCCCCACTGATGTAAGAACGATAACCATAGTCACAAGGCCAGCTTGCGGGATTCCAGCTGCACCAATGCTGGCAGCAGTTGCTGTGATACTTTTACCAAAGAGAGACAGAGAGAAGGATATTAATGATCTAACAAGGAAGAATACATATTTGGAACCAATAGAGAGTTTTCATCCATGCTTGTATTTGATCCACACCTATAAGTAACTCTCATATGCTTCAATCTGAACTGAGCTGGAACAGAAGTCCATTGAATAGGCTGGATGGGGTATTTTGATGTGAATGGTGATGAACATCCCTATCTGGGGCCCACCAGAGCCATTTCATGCAACAGGCTTCACACTACTAGAGCTGGACCGGGGCCCTCCTTCACAAGAAACAGTTGATGGGGAAATTTTGTGCCGCTGTCCCACCACACGAAGCTGCCAAACTCAACTTGATATTGTGTGAATACAATTAATGTGCCAGCAATGTCGCTGCCAGTTCATTTTCAGGCCTAATTCAAGGTGTTCACGTTAGGCCCCAAATATTTGAAAGACTGACTCCTTCTGTACAGCTCCCAATAATTTTCTCAAGCGACACTGTTAAAGTCAGTGGGATAACATCAGCAGAAGGTTTCTGCAGAGTCGGAATCCAATTCCTTGTTTTCAATACACCTTACACACCTTATTACACCTTAGTGCAACTTGTGACCCATCAAGCTCGAATGCAACCAACCAACCAACCAACCAACCAACGATGTATTGTGCCATACTAATACTTGGCTGCTGCCAGACATGATCCACATTTGTCTGGCTGGGTTGCACACTGGGCAGTATGACATTTAGCATAGAACAAAGCAATTAATTGCAATAAAATTAATGGCAGGAATCCCCCTGCTCTTAACAATAATCCCAGTGAGCACAAGAACCGAAATGGCAAATCACAGCTACATAAAAACATAGTCTAATATAAAGCTGATTACTTTGGTTCAGTCTGAACAAAATTATGAAGGATCTAGAAATGACACAGTCATGGATTTAATTATTCAGTAGTGAGTTGTTTTGTTTTGGGTCTGATAATTCATTTACCACTACTTTACTGGAAACCTGTCTATTTTATCCCCATCCCAAACACCAGACATCCTGTGTTTAAATTACCCACTCCACAGTTTGGACTCTTAGCCATTAAAAGCTTGTGAAATTTACAGTGCTTAACTATGAAGCTAGGCTTCACCAGGTCCGCCCTTTAGCATCCCAGGATTCAGCCCTGGCACATGCAAAGTAATAAGTAAATCATAGTATGTCTTGGAGCATGAAGAGTGTCTTTCTCTAACCACTGTGTGACCACAAGCAGCCACACACTTCTGGAATTATGAGAAAGAGCTTCCAGATCAGATGTTTTAGCTCACAGGCTCATTTGATCCTTGAGCTTTTTTCATTTTAGAAATTCACAACTGGGAATCTGCTTAGAAGACAAATGTAAGCTGGGCCTAGTTTACAAGGAACAGAGCTCAAAGCACACAGAGTCTTCTGGCAGGCAGGGTAACAGAACGGGGCAAATGAATGAAGCTATCTCCAAGTCTCTGAAGTTACATGCAGTTTCAGAGAATACCTATGGTGGCGATCAAAAATTGTATATTTTGCTACTACATTTCTTTCTGGTCCGAAGTGTTATCCTTTGTATGTTAACCCAGAAACAAGTCTCATTGTGTTCAGTGAGGATTAGGCAAAAGGTAAAGGGACCCCTGACCATTAGGTCCAGTCGTGGCCGACTCTGGGGTTGCGGCGCTCATCTTGCTTTATTGGTCGAGGGAGCCGGCGTACAGCTTCCGGGTCATGTGGCAGCATAACTAAGCCGCTTCCGGTGAACCAGAGCAGCGCACGGAAACGCCATTTACCTTCCCACCGGAGCAGTACCTATTTATCTACTTGCACTTTGACATGCTTTTGAACTGCTAGGTTGGCAGGAGCAGGGACTAAGCAACGGGAGCTCACCCTGTCGCGGGGAATCGAACCACCAACCTTCTGATCAGCAAGTCCTAGGCTCTGTGGTTTAACTCACAGCGCCACCTGCGTCCCCCTCAGTGAGGATTACTCCCAGGTAAATGTGCAGCTCTAGAATTTGATCCCATAAAAGCATCATAATGCTAACAGAGAGGCTTACCATGGGGCATCCATTCCGAACTTTCACTTGCCACAAAGCACTGTGCCTTCCTAACCAATTCACAGAAATATACTCTACGCTCTCCCATATGTAATTATGAATGAGGATGCTTGGATCATGTATCAGCAGTGTGCACAGTACGCAGATTTGCAGGAAATATCTGCAAGTCAAGCTTGCTAAATATGGGACCCCTTTGTAAACTGGTTTTTTACCTTATGGTGATGATCTGCCCAAAGTCCAGCTCGTAATTGTTTACTTGAGCAATAAAAATAGCTGCTACTGCTTCATAAAGGGCGGTCCCATCCATATTGATTGTTGCCCCCACTGGGAGCACAAACCGGGCAATCCTCCTGTCCACATGGTTATTCTCTAACAAGCACTTGAAGGTTATAGGCAGAGTGGCTGAGCTGTGGAGAAAAAGAGAGTGAAGTCAGCAAAACTATAAGGTCTGAAGTAGGGGGGCTATCTCAGACCTGCAGGTGGCACTGCCAAGACGCATCCGTAAAAAACTATAGTCCTAGTAGCAGGGTCAGTACTGACTGTAGCCGTACCCAGGAGGATGAGCTGGCCAACAACAGATGGCAATAAAAGTTGGTGTTCTCTCTCCCCATTCCCAAAATTCAGCTGCGCTTCCTATCTACTGTCATTACCTCTCATTGCCTTTCATTCCAGTCATTTTGCATTTTTTGTGCAGTTCAAATAACTAGCTGAAGAAGCCTTGCTGCAGGTAGTCACTCTCTGGAATGCACCAGGGAGAACAAGTCTTTCAGGATTTCTTTTGCCATCATATGAGCTGTGATGACCTAATGCCAAATGAGAAGCCAGACTGAAATGGATATAGATAATCAGCTTCTGTGAGGTGCTTAAACCTGAGCCTTAGTTCTTCTCTAATGTTACCTAAAAACACGGAGACGGAATTGAGTAGCAGCTTGTTGTCACACTTGCAGAAATAGGGGATCAGCCATTATGTGTTTTCTCTTTTGCAGGAGGCCTGGGTGCAACCCCAAACCTGCAAAGCGCCTGATATGACCTAACTCGAATGTCTCACACACTCCATCTTAAGACTTAGCCTTTACTGGTCTTTCCACACCCCTTTTGTAGTCTTTTTATCTTCAAGCTGACAAAGAATTCTGAGGAACTCAAAATATTGAGCACTATTTTTTGATGTTTTGGTTGCCCTAATAAAGATATTGCCCTAATAAACAAAAAGCATAGCTCTGATTTTTTTAAAAATAAGAAGAATGAGTGCATATTATTTTGTCCACAATGTACTCAGGTCCAGGAGTCATCCATCTCAATATAATCAAAGCAAATGCTTCCATTATCACAACTGCCTTTCTCATGGCTGTCTTTGGAACTCTACCAGGGCATCATCAGCACCACATAACAATCCCCCCCCCCATGCAAATAGGACTTTTATCTCCAACTGGGTATTGGGATGTTCTTATAAGAAGACTACATACGCTGGCCATTTGCATTGCTGCACTATTTCTCAAACGGCAGAAGACTGCTGGTATGAGACACCTGGTTTGACCCTGATCTCTCTATTTATAGTTTGGATTATGAAGTTAATCTGTAGAGCAGCTCTTGTGTTATGGGAATGTGGGGACGTATTGCAGGGACTGGCCACAAAGTACAACATTGGGCTTCTTGCCAGGACCCTTCTTGAGCTTCTGTTTGTCTAGTGACACCACAAAGGATAATTTCTATGGGATGGGCAGAAGATTTCCAGATCAAACCTGGCTACATACCAAAGTGGCAAGAGGAAGCCCACTGCAGATTAGTGTCCCCTATCCAAGTAATCCAGAAGGATTGTTATGGGTATTGAAGCTGCTGACAGATCCAGGAAAATTCTCTGAGCAAGGCAGGGAGGAGATGGTGGGGCCGGTGGAGAAAATGCCAGTGCTGTTGTCAGATGGATTGGACATGTCATTGTCTCACAGTTTAGAATCCAGAGATTGGGAGACCTGGATTTGGAGAACCTGCAGCATGAGTGCCTTAGTGAACTGGGAGTAAGGGAGCTAGACAAAAATAAGGAGTGCAAGGTAAAATTGCGCCAGTGTTTCATTCATTATATGGTACCTGGATGATGTGGCCAGAGCAATAAGCAAGGCTTGAAGAATCCCTCTGATGAAAACAATGGGGTTCTTCTTGGTGATGAAGAAGTATGTCATTGGCAGAATAAAAAGTCCATGTACCACCAGGCCACAAACCACAGTAATAGCGTAAAAGCCTAGCTTCTTCCCGATGGCTGATGGATCATCCATTTCCAAGATCTTACCAGCAATAAGGAACACTATTCCAAATGGAAAATACCTGGGGAAGGAGACAGTGATATTCAATGTGAAAGAACACTTCCACCCAAAAACTGAAGGAACTTAACTTATGTGTATGTATACAGAACTAGTTCTGTGACACAGGCCATCTATTACGATATCCCCTCTGGCCAGTTCCAGAAGTTTTTAGAGTCAAACTGCATGTGAAACAGGATTAGTTAGTCTCCTGATTAGTTTTTTAACCTGAAATGCACCCTTGGAGCATTGCAAATTTTATTTTGCATCATCATGTGGTGTATATGCTGAACCCTTTTTCCACTACAGGCCATTTTTGCAGTCAAAGTTGAGTCCCTAAGCCACTAATTTTCCTCCAGTGATGCTGGTGTGTGTTAATAGTCTCTGTGGGCGATTTTCCCTGTGGATGAGAAAGCAACTGTAATGGTGAACTTTGCTACAAAAACTGCCCCCAGTTAACAGGTTAAGCATGCAGCAGAACTGGCTTACCACATTTTGAGGTAAATTAAGTAAGACACAGTACCATCTAAAAAGCTACTTGCCCCACCCACTGCAGTAGATTGTTACACCCAAAGTCTAAAATTACCTAATTAATACAGTAGCACATTGATGCACACCCAACAGCTGCTGCTATAATTAAATTTGTGGTTCCCAAATAACACACTGTGGTTAAAAATAAAATAAAATCAGAACCATGAGTCTCCCATATCACATGTAGTTTGGCCCATAGTGCAGTGGTTGTGGCACACGATACTAACATAGCGCTTGAGTTCCTGTTAATAGGTGCTCTCTTAACAATTCTCAGTACCATTAACAAACCACTGTTTCCAAGATTCTTTGAGGGAAGTCATGGCTGTTTAAAGTGGTATGATACTGTTTTAGCTATTGTCATGGACTGGCTGGATGCAGATGAATGGTGGGAGGAATCAGGTAGGGAACCCCAAGGGATCTCCAACAGAAGAAGGCTCAGAGCCAAGGGATTGGTGGTGGGAAGACAATGAGTAGTCAGAGGGAGAAGAGGGAGGAGGATGTGTTGGAAGCTGAAGAGGCAACAGGGTTTAGTGCACAGGAAGAGGCTGTGGCAGACAGCAGTCCAGAGTGGAGACAGGCTGCTGAAGAAGCCAGGGAGTTTCTCCATCCTGTTGTGACCAGCTCTCCTCCCCCCCAGTCTCCCAGAACCAGGAGAGGAATGAAGAGGGCGGTGGAAAGCAACACAAGAAGAAAGGGGCCTTAGGTTGCTGGGGAAGGACCCTGGAGGAGCCTTAGAGAGCGGCAGGAAGGCGAGGCCCTTCAGTCCTTGCAACTGCTTCATTGGGGCAATACCTACTGAGAAGAGTTGCTGTGATCACTAGGCCTGAGCTGTTTTTCTTTCTTTGAATAAAGAGTTAACTTCACTGACAGCGGGTGTTTTATTGCTGACCTGTGCCTGACTCCAACCACTGAAAGTTATATATTGCAGATGGGGGCCAAACTTTCACTTGCAAGTTTTATTTTTTCCTAACACTGCATTTACTTACCATACGGAAACAGCCACTATCTTCATGACAGATTCATTTAAGCACTGGCAAAAGCTAACCAAGGGAACGCCACTGTTGCCCATCCTCCCCAACATTATTCCTGCAAGTAGATAAATATTGTTTCATTTTATTCACCATCATATGGATTTACATCACAGGCCACATTAGCATATAAGTGTGTATATCTATATCTCTCTATCATCTCTCTATCATCTATCTATCTATCTATCTATCTATCTATCTATCTATCTATCATCTATCTATCTATCTATCTATCTATCTATCATGAATTGCTGGACTCAAATTTGGGACCTAAATTCGTGGGCAGGAGCTGCTTCACTCTGTTTGACAACTGTAGACTCTGACCCCCCCAATACCCCATGAGTCTAATTTTCACTTCCATTCATACTATGCTAGTACATTTATTATATAAGTATATTAATACCAACATAAAATTCTATATTTAAGTAATTGATGCTACTGTTCCAGATTTGAATTATTTAAGCTACTACAGTGGTACCTCAGGTTACATACGCTTCAGGTTATATACGCTTCAGGTTACAGACTCCGCCAACCCAGAAATAGTACCTCGGGTTAAGAACTTTGCTTCAGGATGTGCTCTGGCGGTGTGGCAGCAGCAGGAGGCCCCATTAGCTAAAGTGGTGCTTCAGGTTAAGAACAGTTTCAGGTTAAGAACGAACCTCCGGAACAAATTAAGTACTTAACCTGAGGTACCACTGTACATTTTTAAAATTAGGATTTATTTGGATTTTCACTTCACAGAATTAGAAATGTTACATATGAGCAGTGATGTCCAACTTATGAGGGGCTGCAAACCACATATGGTACCACAATAAGTTTTTTGTGCCCTCCCAAGACCCCCGAAAATTTGTCATATGTGTGTGTGTGTTTGACTGCTGTTATAGGTTTCCCACTGCAATGCCACAATACCAAAATATGCTGTGTCCTCCAACATTTTAAAAATGTTTTTAAAATTTCTAACCTTTTTTTAACCAGTTGAAAAGAAATAATCTTAAAAAACTAGTAACTCCTCCATAGGTACCCTGACATTGTGATGCCAAAAGTTTTTTTTTTTTACCATGCCTACTTTGATATGTGGCACCCAGAGGATTGACCATGAGTCTGTGCACCCCTCAACCTGAAAAAGGGCAGAGGTTTCTGCAGTAATATAAGCCAGTCTCTATTATTCTGAATGGAATGTAGGCTTTTCTTCATTGTACTGCCCAAAGGAAAAATACTGCTGAATCTCATGCATGTTTATCCAGAGGTAAGTTATGCTGAGTTCAATGAGATTTACTCCCAGGTAAATATGTACACAATTGCAGTGGGACTTATTTCTGCATAGGAGTAAACCTACATTGGACTTAACGGTAAACCTACTGTGGGAATATCACTGACCCATAATACCTATTAGACACAAAATTATAACTTTGTGGAGGCTGTAAAGTGAATTTGGAAGTTCCAGTCCAGATTCTAGGTGAAAACTAGGTGAAAAAAAGCCAGCATCCTATTCCTAACTGTGCTTGCCTTTTTTGCTTGGCAACCTTAGCAGACATAAAGGAACTAGGTATGAAATCCCAGATGTCTAATTTCTACACAGCAGAACAGACAAACAAGAACTTGACAAAGGCCAGGAACTGCTACAGGTAAAATCATTATAATTAAGTACTGCTGGGTTTCCATATAGTAGGGTTTAAATTTGAGGGATTTGACACTCCTGTTTATTCATTTCAATAAGCAGTCCATCTGCTACAAAGGGTTGTGGTAGCTGGTAGCAATATGTTTTAAAAAGGCATCACAAACTATAAAAACAATAATGTGTCTGCTTTAACTATCCAAAGCACTTAATGGCGGTATTCATTGCCCATGTTGTGCCAGTGCTAGGGTTTCCATTTGTGCAACAGACCTTTCTCCTCCCTCCACACGCAGCCCATACCCTCCCCAAATCTGTTCCAGGGGGTTGGGGTAAACCCTAGAACAAATTTAGGGGGGTCACGGGGAAGGAGATGCTGAGAACGTCCCATTGCGCAAGCAGAAATCCTTGTGGGGGTGGAATGAGGGGTTTAGTGCTAGGTTGGATTCCACCCAAAGTCTCTACATGACTTCTGCAGGGTGAGTCCTTTAAAAGAGTATAAGATGCCCAGGTTCAAGCTGAAGTGACTTTCTGACAGAAGGCAAATATCATGACTAAACACCGGAAGGAGCCAGGACTGAACATGTGGCACTCCAAAGGGCATTATGACGTTGTGTACTTGGCTAACTGCCCATGCCATTCAGCATGGTACACAGGAGGTGCTATCAAAAAGAGAATAGCTCTCTTGTAGCTTAATGTCACTGAAGTCCTGAGAGGAAATGATCATTGTCTGAGGGTGGCATCTAACGCTAAGCATACTCAGAGCAGACCCACTGAAATCAGTAATTTATGTTCCTTGATTTCAGTAGGTCTACTCTGAGCGGGTGGCACTGTGGGTTAAACCACAGAGCCTAGGACTTGCCGATCAGAAGGTCGGCGGTTCGAATCCCCGCGACGGGGTTGCTCGGTCCCTGCTCCTGCCAATCTAGCAGTTCGAAAGCACGTCAAAGTGCAAGTAGATAAATAGGTACTACTCCGGTGGGAAGGTAAACGGCATTTCCGTGCGCTGCTCTGGTTCGCCAGAAGCGGCTTAGTCATGCTGGCCACATGACCAGGAAGCTGTACGCCGGCTCCCTTGGCCAATAAAGCGAGATGAGCGCCGCAACCCCAGAGTCGGTCAAAAGTGGACCTAATGGTCAGGGGTCCCTTTACTTTTACCTTGCTCTGAGCAAGACTTAGATGGATATTACCCTGAATGCTTTGGACATCACCATTAAACAGAACGTGGTCTATCAGCTTGGTACTGTCACCTGCCTGTTGCTTAACCCACCACACCCCCTTTCCCCCCAATCTTTGGTTGAAGTCAACAGAAACTGGAGGTTTAGGGCAAGAGCTCAATGGACGCCCGGCAACACAAACCCGTTCAGCAATTCATGCAACCACACCTGTGGATTTGACTACTTAGAGTGGGAGGAACAGAGTCACACTCATGGGCCACACTTCCAACCTCCACACATTCATCGGTAGGTCAGAGCAGAGCATATCAGGGTACAAATATGTATGTGCAGGCTGCAATCACAGATAATCACTGGAGAAAATGCAGGGTCCCTATGTTTAGGGTGAAATCCTACAGGCACACATTAGTATGTGTGTAGGCTCTGAGTCTATCCTGATAAACATGGGGCAGTAGAGGGGAAAATAAAGAGATAATAGATCCATGATCCAGCAGCAGGAAACGAAGTTAGGTCCCTTGCCAAGAACCAAGTGGGAACAGTCTGAGAGGAGAAGTCCATAGATCAGTCACTGAAAAAAATGCAGGCTCCACATTCAGGGAACCATTTCAACAACAAAAAGAATACTCTTGACAATGATTTAGTGAGAGTGATTTTCTAAGTCTCAGTGAACTCTCATATCTGTCTGTACAGCAAATATATCCCAGCCAAGAACTGAGTGTCAGAGCTCACGTCTGTGCTTGTACAGCAGGTTCCAGGTCTCAGCACTAGTCTTGATTTAATGGCAAACAAGCTGATCTGCTGTCAAGATGCAGCCATTTCACAACAACACTTGCTAATCTCTGGCTCGCCATAAATTTCAAATCTGCAATATGTTTTTTGAATTATGTTGCTCCTTCCTCTTAACATAAATTTGAAGGGCACTTCAGCATTTTAATCCAGTCTGGGCTTATTATGAAATGGCAGCTTCAGGAGAACATGGATATTCCATGTTGAAAAGTGGAAATGGCCCTGTCCATAATCTAAAGGTGGAGGGAGAAGACAGAGAAGGCAAGGCTATAGGCCACATGAAAATGAATAGCAGGCCTGGGCGTATTTCTCCATGTGACTGACAGAAATGTCCATGTCTGTAGTTCAGATTCATATCACTTCCATTCAATTTGGCCAGTGGGGATTGGTCCCTCCTCAACACCTACGTTTCATATCTCCTTTTCTTCCACCCAAGACATAAAGCAATGAATGAAAGGTTTGGGTGGATGTGAGTTCAGGGTTGGAGAAGTGATGCAGGTTCAGGGCCGCCACTGGGATTGCAGCCTAAATCCACTCTACCCTTTCTCACAACTGCCCTTGTTGCAATACTCTTTGCATGTTATATTTCCCTGTCATTCACTCTTCTGAAAGAATCAGTAAGAAGGAAATAGGTGTGCACAGCCAAACTGAGCAGGGTTCAATCCTACCCCACAATAAGCTGTGAGGCTGGCTAGCTTAGCCCCACACCCTTCCTAAGAATGTCCTTTTTGGGGGCTTTCCACTTGCGGTAACTCATCTGGTGGGGATATTGGCAGAGGGCCTCTTGCCCACCCATTCAGTGAGCAGAAGAGGGTGGTTGAACAGGAGGCCAGCTGGTCTGGAAGAACTGAGTGGAGGGAGGCCTCTGCTCAGTCCAGCAGCCCCACAAAGGCCAATGTAATGTAGGGGATGGGGGTGGACTGCAGCCTTGCTCACCATTTTTCTAACCAAAAAGGGACCAAACGTTGTAACCTTTCCTCACAGCAGAGTATTCTCCACCCCCTTGATCATTTTGATTTCCCCTTTCTGAACCTTTTCCAACTTCACAATATCCTCTTTGGAAAGGGCTAAACAGCTTTTCATTTTAGATTAATCTGCTAGCATGCTTGCTCCAGAAACTGAACTTTACTTTCAGATGCTACAAACTTTTCCTCTTTGTGAAGTTGCAGTCCAGCACATGAATCAGTCTTCAGCGTGACAATCATGTGATAATTCATGCCAGCAAGATTTATGCTTAAAATAAAATTGACATCATTTTATTGGAGCCAATGCGTTGGGGGTAAATCAAGGAGAAGAGAATGCTCAGCTACTGAAATATTCCACTGCTCCCTGCAGGGCATTCTGTGAACTATTACACCAAAGCTCCTAATATAGGAGTGCAATGAAAATTCACCAACAGGAAAACGTGAAGGACATTTCAGAATCTTTAGGCGCCAGGCAAAAACATTCCTCTGAAACCAGGCCTTTGGCTGATTGACATCCAATGCCCTTTTAAAATGTGTGTGGGGGGGTGGTTATTGGGTTGTTTCTGTTTTTATTTTGATTATGTATTTTGTGATTTTATGTTGTGACTTTATGTTGTAACCACCCTGAGACCTGAGGGCAGGATACAAATGTAATAAACAACAACAACCACCTCACACCAACATTCTACCATTTGATCACGATCTCTCAGCCAAACCTACCTCACAGAGATGTTGTGAGGGAGGGGAGGACAATGTATGTTGTCTTTAGCTCTTTGGAGGAAATGTGGAATATAAATGCAGTTATTAACTAATAGTAGCAAATAGTAAATCTTATTGAAAACTGGGCTTGAATTGGGTAGGGGCAGGTTGCGGAGGGGGGGGGGTTAATACAATCCACAAGCCATTCCTCCCACTTTTAGCCAAATCATGGCCCCCTGCAGCTTTTAAAGTCAGTAAGTATGTAGGCAATCTCACAATGTATGGGAGACTGGTCTTCACTGTAATATGTGTTCCAAAATCTGAAATCCATAGAATAGAACTTAGTGATGACTAACAAATCCATTTCACTTTAATGAGGATAAGTCATGACTTGGGTCTGCTAAATTTTTCAGTGCAGTCCCCTGGCAAACATGAGACATCCTCCTTCCAGGTTTCCATGAAGAGATGTGGCCCTCAGGTCCCTACCCCTGTCACACAAGCTCACTGGGAAAGCTCTATGAATTACAGAGGGAAGTAAAAATACCAGATGAGGAAACTATAGAGCAACGCAGGACAGGCGAAACTGCAGCATGCTCTTTCGCAGGTGGCTGGAAGTTTGGCTCCAATGCTCAACTGCTCAAAGCTATTTCAAGTGGGTGCTATTGAGGTGGTGAAAGAACAGAAACGGCACCAGGGGTTCCAAACATAAAGGTTAATTCTCCTACATCAAAGTACAATTTCACAGATTACAACCACATACCCATGGTAGCAGAGAATATTACAATCCCCAACACGTTCATGCCTTCGCTGGTGCCTGGTTCTGACTTGTAGATAACTTCGGGTGGTGGTGTGATGTCCAAGGCAAAATTCTGGATGTTGGATCCATTTTCATCCTGAACCCCGTAGATAATGATTCGGCGTGTAGTGCTTTCAGACGCAGCTTTGTTGGCTTTCACGATCGGGGTGCTTTTGGTTCGGTACTGAAAGAGCGGAAGAGCATCTCCATTACATGTAGAAGGATATTTTCTTGCTTTGAAGTTCCCTTCATGAACGGAACTTTATCAATAGATAACGGAATACCTCTGAAGATTCATTAACTCTTTGCCTATTTGAAGGGGAAATTTCCCTAGTGTTCAAACTAATAGTGGTCCAGACACTCACCTGTTTAAAAGTGGCCTCAACAAGGTTGGCAGGGAACATGTTCCTGAAAAGAGATAAGAAAGATGTTTGCCAAGGTATTGGGTAAAAATTGAACTCATTGGGCCACTAATGTTTATAAGTTACTTTCTCTTTTAGGTGGCCATTTCTATCTGTGTGACATTTTATTTGGGAATCAATCACATTCCAGTATTTCCCATTGTAATATCTGCAACCTGCAATATGTGGCCAAACAGGAGCTAAATGACATTCTGTTAATTGAAGCCTTACTACAGCTTCTTCAAAAGCTTTATTCCTCTGCTGTAGACACACAGAAGCATTGGAATCAAAGTGCTGGAAAAAGTCTGAAAATCATCTAGTCCTATTTCAGTAGGATCCTGCATGCCCAAACTTAGTGAGATACTACTGTCTGTCCATCTCTATTTGTTAAAATACTTATATATCACCCTTCTGGTGCAAAACTATCACTAAGAGCAGCATTCATCATTTAGACATCCCTATTTTATTAAACAACCATCAACCAAATAGATAAAGTCAGCTGTTAAAACCATAGAAACATCACCTTTCACATACAACAAAAACCTGCTGGAATAAAATGGTTTTCAACAACTGTTGCAAAAAAAGCAAAGGAAGGAGCCAGCCACATTTCACAGGGCAAAGTCTCCACAATCAGGGAGCAGACACTGAGAAGTTCCTCTCTCTTATCGCAGTCAAACATGCTTCCACCCTAGAAGGTACACAGAGAAGGTCCTCCCCTTTTGATCTTAGGAAGCAGTCAGAATGATTTAAATCTATAGCTCTTCCACAACGATGCGACCGAACATACAATGGAGACTCAATCAAGTCCTGGCATCTTAGGCAAACATGTCAGACAGTTTTACTTACATGCACGTCTGTTCAGAAATTAGTCCCACTGAATTTTCATAAGACCATAAGAAGAGCCTGCTGGATCAGGCCAATGGCCCATCTAGTCCAGCATCCTGTTCTCACAGTGGCCAACCAGGTGCCTGAGGGAAGCCCAAAAGCAGAACCTGAGCACAACAGCCTTCTATCCATTTGTGATTCCCAGCAACTGGTATTTAGCTATGGTGGCCAGTCGCCATTGGTAGCCTTATCCTCCAATGGGACGTTCTCCCCATGGAGTAAATGTGTATAGGATTGCAGCCTGAGTTTTGATCATACATGCATGTTCATCGCATGACAACTGCTAGTTAATGTGCTGTGTCGCATGTGTGGATGATGAACCATCCAAGAGCAAACAGCGCAGGCACAACGGTCTTATCATCTGAAACAGTGCAATCATGTCACACATTCTGCAAGAGTCATCCAACGCTTGAGTAATCCAGAAATGGAAAAAGCAGAAAAATATATATTGTGGTATGAGTGCTAGAAAGTGTGATGTGAAAGATGTTGAGTTTCTCCCCAACATCAAGAGAATAACATCTGTGCAATTAATTACTTCTTGAGTAATAAAATACAGTGGTACCTCGGGTGACAGACGCTTCAGGTTACAGACTCCGCTAACCCAGAAATATTACCTCGGGTTAAGAACTTTGCTTCAGGATGAGAACAGAAATCGTGCTCCAGCGGCGCGGCAGCAGCAGGAGGCCCCATTAGCTAAAGTGGTGCTTCAGGTTAAGAACAGTTTCAGGTTAAGAACAGACCTCCGGAACAAATTAAGTTCTTCACCCGAGGTACCACTGTAATTATTTTTTTTTGGGGGGGGATGCATGAACATCTAGCTACACCTTTACAAAACAGAGAATTTCCCTTTAACTTGCCTCTCAAATGATGCTGACTTCACCGGGACAATTAGTCCCCATGAAACCTGCATTCCATCCACACACATTAACTAATTCATGCTTGTCATGCGATTTTGGGATGCGAGGTGCTACAGACATACAAAAGATTATTGCACTGATTAAGTTAGTTTGCGATGGATAATTCATCTGGAGCAGCAGATTCCCATTGAGGATTTTCCTTCAACCTGAACTGAAGAAAAACGACACACGTGGCCCATGGCAGCTCTGAGAGCAGAAAATAAATTGAATGTGGCTTTGCTCCCTAAACCATAATTGGCAGCATTAAAATGCAACTGGGACTCCACAGGAGAAGAAATATCAGATGGTTAGTAGCTAGATTTAATGTTAGCCAAATTCGTGGAGGATTACAGCATTTTATTTCTTGATCATTCTTTATCCTGCAGGAATTACAACTGCTGCTCTTAATACAGGGATCTGGAACACTTCCACTATATTTTAAATAGATTGCTGTTTATTTCTATGGTGAAGAAACATTCTTTGGGACTAGCTTTTTTGAAGTGACCAAAAAAGGATCACTTCCAGGTAAAAGGATGGCCTTCATATAATTGCAAAATATATGAGAAAGAAAGAAAGAAAGAAAGAAAGAAAGAAAGAAAGAAAGGAAATTTGCACTACTCTGCCTGGTACACCACCGTAATGTCACGCCAGCAGTAGAATGTCAATTCAATAAATAAAATAAAATAAAGTAATTCATGTTGTACTGACTAACAATCTGATGCCTCAGGGGAAGAAATGGAGTCTTGAGAGAAAGTCCCATGTTTAGGTATTGTCTGGCTTACAGTGAAGCCCAAGATTAATAAAAAATTAAGAAATAAAAAATATTTTTATCACACAGAAGTACAGGTGAGGGGAAGGAAAATTGTGCATAAAACAGAAAAGAGTTTTTGTTGGCTGAAATTCCAGACAAATGCCCAGTTTTAGCATGCAATATTAATTTTTTTAAAATATAAAAATGTTTTATTCCCGTTTAGTAAAGTTAGGATGATCCACACATCTATTTCAACACTCCTCTTAGCACTGTTTGACCAATACTGAAACCTGTATATCAGATACATGATCAACTTCTGTTCCTCAGCACTTTGTAGCTCTCACACATATTGGAATACATTAGGAAACAAATTCCAGAATGATGATTCAGGATCCACAGTTGGCTATCAGGAAGCATAGGGGCAGTTTGTTAATCTGTATTGAGTAATGGTGACAATACTCTTGTGGAACAAGGTTCTATGTCATTTTAAATGTTCTTGTGGGAGAGGATTGTTGGTTTGTTTTTGTTTTATTATGTATTTTGTGTTCTCATTTTGTATTGTTATGTTGTGAACTGCCTTGTGATCTTTGGATGAAGGGCAGTATACAAATTTTAATAATTTTTGACATCGGGAGCTGGTGTGGTGTAGTGGTTAAGAGCGGTAGACTCGTAATCTGGGGAACCGGGTTCGTGTCTCCGCTCCTCCACATGCAGCTGCTGGGTGACCTTGGGCTAGTCACACTTCTCTGAAGTCTCTCAGCCCCACTCACCTCACAGAGTGTTTGTTGTGGGGGAGGAAGGGAAAGGAGAATGTTAGCTGCTTTGAGACTCCTTCAGGTAGTGATAAAGCGGGATATCAAATCCAAACCCTTCTTCTTCTTCATCAATGTTATTGAATAGTTTTGATGAAACCAATGTAAATATATTGTCAAAATAATTGGTCTCATATATAATCTTGGCAGTATAACTAGCAATTGCAGTTTAATGGAAAACAGTCCCAGATCTTACACTGATTGCTTGGTACTGCTCACTCTGGAGAAAATCACACATAATTTGTGATTTCAACAAGAACTATAAGCTCCAGACATTTTTTATATAATTTAGCATTCCTTTTATGACATATAAAGCAGAGCCATCATTTTAAAGACAATGCTACTCACAAGCCTGGCAAATCTGGAACTATACCTGATCTGATAAAGTGGATAGTCTTTACTTGGGCTTTGTTATTTTAACTCATGTGCAACTACTCATTCTACATGCCTATTTTATAGTTTTTGTTTTTCATCTTTTAATTTTTGTCTCTTGTTATAATTGTTCTCTTCGTTTTATATATATTATAAAACAAAATAATACAAAAGAAGCTTTACAAATAAAAGTAAAAATTACTTCAGCTTGCAAAGAAAACCCAGCCAGAATAAAAATGTTTACACCAGCCGACAAAAAGGATCTGGGGTTGGAGTCCATCCACTGCCCATGGACAAAGTATTCCACAAGGCTGAAAAGTATGATTTAGAGTTAGCAGGCAAGTCAGCTCAGAAAACAGATCATAGCTATAAAAAAAGGTCACTTGCACCTTAATTCCTTCAATATTTTAACAGATTCTAAAAGAAATCTAACTGAAGGCGTCATGTTTTATCAGCACACACCTTTGTCTTCTGCTATAAATGGTTTAAGTACAATTTCAGGTTCTGGACAAACAGGGCATTCATTGAGCTGTAGTCAACAATGACAATCAAAACTTGGCGTGGACAGGCGGAGTCCCCAGATCCCACGCGGTCCCCCCCGTCATGTGGAATAACGACTCAAGACAACGTGCTATGGGATTAAATTGGCCACAACTTTATTAAATTTCAAATGTGGGTAGACCTTGGCTCAGGCATTGGGCATTCTCCCTCCCCAGTCCCCAGCCGGGGACCTAGGGAGCATCAGGGTTATCCAGTGTGTGTGGGGGGGGATGGGCCGGCTCTGGAGAACATATGTTCAAGCAGAGGTAGCCGCCCCGTTACACCGCCGACGCAGGGGAGAGCAATCTGGCCTGATCTCCTTGGCAACGCTTCCCCCAGGTGGGATTGGACAACTGACTGGGGTAGGCGGAGACCTCCAGGTATCCCACCTGAGGGAAGGCAAAGCCAAGCCTATGCTGAATGGAGCCGCTCCAGATCCAGGGGCTGCGCGCATCCAAACAAAGGTCACCCCCCGTTTTATGCGGGGAGCGGTCATTCTCTTGTCTTGTAAAAACAAAGACAAATTTCTGTTCAGTTTAGGATGCGTTCTTAGCCTTTGAGAGATAACACAAAGGTAAATTTAAAGGGACAGCTAATTAAGGGGTCTCATTGCACTTCAGCTACAATATAAGACAATTATATGTCTTTATATATTGGAGGGGAATCTGATATATTGGGGAAGAGAGACCATAACTCAGTAACAGAGAACATGCTTTGGACGTGGGTGGCCCCAGGTTTATTCCTCAGCACCTCCAGTTAAACAGATCGTAAGAACAGCCTTGCTGCATCACACCAAAGGCTTGTTGAGTCCACCAAACTATTATCCCAGTGGATAACTAGATGTCTTTGGGAAACCCACAAGAAAGACCTGTGACAGATGATGAGATCATGGTCAGGCAAAGGAGATGATATTGGCTGGATGGTCATAATAAAGGTGTCGGGGGAGCCCCGCATGCAGTGTATATCAGAGAAACAAACTACTAGGATGTTCCCTAACCAAAGTATATTAAAACTTGATGCAAGTAAAATAGAGGCCACAGCTACAGATGTGCAACCCCACACAGTGAAATCTGCTTTCATTAATATCTTTATAGAGTACTAGAAAATTGATTAATGGATGGGAAACACTGACATAGAAAGAAACCAGATATTTTGTATGAGAGCCAGTGTGGTGTAGTGGTTAAGAGTGGTAGACTTGTAATCTGGTGAACCAGGTTCGCGTCTCCGCTCCTCCACATGCAGCTGCTGGGTGACCTTGGGCTAGTCACACTTCTCTGAAGTCTCTCAGTCCCACTCACCTCACAGAGTGTTTGTTGTGGGGGAGGAAGGGAAAGCAGAATGTTAGCCGCTTTGAGACTCCTTCGGGTAGTGATAAAGTGGGATATCAAATCCAAACTCCATCTTCAAATAGACCCTCCTTCCAGATGTTACGTAAACAGTATGAAACCCAGTCATAAGAAAGGTTCCTATGCCACTCTGTCAGTACGAACCAGGCTTTAGTTCAGTCTTCCTCAACCAGAGGTCCCTAGATGTTGTTGGACTACAGATCCTAATAATAATAATAATAATAATAATAATAATAATAATAATAATAATAATAATTTATTATTTGTACCCCGCCCATCTGGCTGGGTTTCCCCAGCCACTCTGGGCAGCTTCCACAGAGACCAAAAACACATTAAATGTCACACATTAAAAACTTCTCTGAACAGGGCTGCCTTAAGATGTCTTCTGAATGTCAGGTAGTTGTTTATCGCTTTGACATCTGATGGGAGGGCATTCCACAGGGCGGGTGCCACTACCGAGAAGGCCCTCTGCCTGGTTCCCTGTATCTTTGCTTCTCGCAATGAGGGAACTGCCAGAAGGCTCTCAGTGCTGGACCTCAGCGTCCGGGCAGAACAATGGGGGTGGAGACGCTCCTTCAGGTATACTGGGCCGAGGCCATTTAGGGCTTTAAAGGTCAACACCAACACTTTGAATTGTGCTCGGAAACATACTGGGAGCCAATGTAGGTCTTTCAAGGCCGGTGTTATGTGGTCTCGGCGGCCGCCCCCTGATGATGGACCGTGACATTTGGGGATGATTTGTTTACTTATTAAAAGCATTTATAATCCTCTCGTCACCCAAAGGTGCCTGAATGGAGAATACATAACTATTCAACATCAAGTATTAGCACTATGTGAACACTAGTGAAACAAATGATGGGGATTGTTTATCTGGCAACAACGCTGCTGTCCCAGGCAGCCAGCTATTGCTGTCGCTTCATATTTAGAGAGGCTTAGCCTCCTCAGCAGGAGTCCAGCTCTCAGCCAAGTTGATTTCTTCTCTGTCAGCCAAGAGACAGGCCACTTTCTCTTGCCGTACCAGACAAGGTCAACTTGGATGCCCGGGTTACAGGTTTTCATTTATTTAAAAGCGTTCCCAAACTGCTTAGTATTTTTCAAAAATCGCTAAGTGGTGTACAACATGAAAGCAATCAACAATATTGTTAAAACAAAAGCATAACATAAAAGTAGTATAAAAGCATATGAAAACAACAGGAGTTGAGGGAATTCAAACAAATCGAAGCGGGGCCACCAGCACAATGGACCACTTCTACTTTCTCCTCATAAGTTGCAGGAAGATAATAGCCTGATATCTTCCTTCAGCTGTTAAGACAAATGGAGGCCACAAAGAAAGAAGGGTCGTCCCATTCAGTACTTCCCATTCTCCGAGTTAAGCCCAATTCACACAGGCTAAAATCCTGTATGCAAAGCAGTCTCACAGTTACACCTGTCATTGCCAGTCATTTAGGTTCTTGGTGGCAATTCACATAAATGCAGGATGTAAAAATATGCCTCGCCCCGAGCATTTTAGAATTATATTTCCTGTATTTTCAGAAACTGGTGATTATTTTGATCTACCCTATGGAGAATTCACAGACTTCAAAATGTATCTTAAAATGCCCCACAAAGTTACAGGATGCGTAAGATTTTACCTTTCATAAAAGCAGTAAGAATGAATGTAGTTACCGAATTAAGTCCAGCAAGGCATCTGCAGAGCTCATGATTGGCTTCCCACTTTCCTCCGTGTTCTCCTTCTGGGCTGCCCCACCAGGATGGATAATGGAGACCATAATGATTCCCACAATAACAGCTACGAAAGTGGTCCAAAGGTAGTATGTGACTGTTATGATGCCTAACCGACTAGATGTCTTCGCATCGAGGGCTGCTAGCCCAGACATCAAGCTGTTGAAAGAAAATACAAGATATGTGTTACCCTTTCCACATGTTTTCTGAATGAGATCTATTACTCTAGGCTGTGAGAAGAAATGGACACGGTAAAGATATATCTCAGATGCTAGTTAACTTAGATTGACAGTCCTGAAAGCAGATCAGGATTTGTACACTGTAAGTTATAAATGCAAAACTCATCCTTAAAAAAAAAAAAGGCAATAGGTTGCATCTTTAAAAAAAAAATCTAATAACATAAATATTATTAGAAAAAATGCAATTATTAATTTATGTTGAGCCCCCATTTTCTGTATTTTTCTTCTATTACAGATTGAGTAGTGGGGCTTGGAATGCTATTTCTTTTCAAATGTGGGCTGATACGAATACAGATGTACAGATGATTACAGCCCCTTCCCAACTCAAACATACATTGGCACATATCTAAAAGAAGCACCACTTTGTGCAATATGACCTAAATCACAGGTAAGTTTGAAATATTGCAATTTTTGCATCTCTGTAATTCCTGTAATTTCTGTAAGCTATAAGACCTCAGAACAGGCCAATGCGATAATGTGATTGTGTATACAAACTCAGCCCGGAATTAGTATTTTTCTGGGAATGCAGTGAGGCAACACCGTACGGGTTTACATGGAAGTAGGATAGGAAATTGGAATGTTCACTTCCAGCACTTGGCTTTTAATCCATGTTCGCACAAAGTTGCCCGAAATGCATTTATATCCTGTGCTTTGTCATAAAAGACTACTGAATGATGCACCCTTTCTTAAACCATTTGGAGTCCTAATTTCTCTCTAGACAAGGTTTGAACACCTTTGCACAGGGTAAAGACACCCCGGCCCGCCAATACTCCCTGGTGTCTACACAAACAGAAACAAATCTGACACTAATGAAGCCATGCTGATGTGAACATCTGGGGTGGGCAGAGAGGGGGGTATTAGAAACTTGCATGGTGTGGGATATTGAAAGGAGCACCACTCAACCTTCCTTTTATACGCAAAAATATGAATGGGTGGCAGGAAACAGCAGCATGATTTGGTAAGATATGTAATAAAGCTTCCGGGGCGGGGCTGTTTTCTAAGATTTCAACACTATTAATTAACAATAACCAAACAAACTAGTGAACATTATTAATTTATTCTAGACACCAAAATTTCCCCAGACATGACAAATGTCATTTGATGAATTTGTCTAGAGGTCAGGCTGAAAGGCAGCTTAACCTTTATAACAAATTTCGTGAAAACACAGTGGTAGGATTAAGCCATCAGGTTCCACTCATCCAGTAAATTAATTAAGAAAATGCACTGCTTAACTGCTTGCCAATCTTTAATCCTGCAGGTTTTGTTTTCAGTTCGATGCATTGGGGGGGGAGGGGCAGGGGGCGGGGACAGAGGGAACAGAGGGAACAGATTTTTAGCTTCATTGTACAGTATTGTATTTTACTCTCTGCCCTAGAATTCCTCTCCTTTAATCCCCAGGTACTGGAGGGGAACTTGTGATTAATTCACAGTTATATTTTAACTGCTGTGTTCAAATGTGGCGAATGCTATCAGATGCAAGTTAAAGAGATACCTTCTTAAGAGATGGCATTTGTCAGATTTTTTTTAAATGAAAATTGCAAATTGCTGTTTACTCAAATGCATTAAAAACATTAGCAGAAGTATCGTTCATTTTTTTTTGCATTTATCGCCATAAGTTTAAAAAGTGAAATAATAAAAGTCATCCAAATACATTAATAATCCAAACACATACAATATATAAAAGACTAGATTGTATTGCTCAATTAAAGAGATAAAAGGAAGAGATAAAAAGCAAAAGGATCAAGGCCTTGGAAGCAAATTTGTTAGGTGGTCAGAGTGTTCCTGCAACATTTTTTTTTTTTTTGAAGTCACTATAAACCCTTTCTAGAAGATCTGTTTAACATATTTAACTTCTGTGAACATCTGCATTATAATCCGGCCTGCCAGGCTACTCTGAAAGAAAGTAAATCACAATGAGGTTGTTTTGTGCCATAATGACATCAGTGAAAATAAGCAGAATGTCTATTCAGTGAAACTATGCAGTATACGTGAGTCCATCAATGCTGCTTTTTTTTTTTTTAACAGTTTCACTGTGATCCCAGTAGCATTTCATGTCACTTATTTTCTCCAATGCAACACCCACTTACAAAGTCTTCCTGTTTCTGCATGAAGCGTATTTGTTTTACGGTCAGATTGCCAAGATATGAACACCATGCAATCTAGAGTGACTTTACTACAATCACATGGTCATAATGCTGAAGTAATAAGGAGCTGTTAACTTACTAAACAAGTGGCTAATCCTGGGAAGTGTAGTTTGTTAAGGCCGCTGGGAATTGGAGCTCTTTGGGGGATAAACTACAATTCCCAGGATGTGCTTTAAAGGTATGACATGTACACAGCCTTGCAAGAGGACAGGTTCTGCCCTAACAGAATAGTTAAAGGAATCATGGACGACTCTGTGGGGTTGCAGCGCTCATCTCGCTTTACTGGCTGAGGGAGCCAGTGTTTGTCTGCAGACAGCTTCTGGTTCATGTGGCCAGCATGACAAAGCCGCTTCTGGTGAACCAGAGCAGTACCTAGGCTCTGTGGTTTAGACCACAGCGCAACCAAAAGACATAGCAGAGAGACAACAAAGGAAGTGGAAGGAAATGGAGACAAGGATTTCTTCTGTCTCTTTTTTAGCCTATGGCAGTACTACTGTTCTAGTCTCAAAAAAGGAAAAAAAAGACAGAAATTAATTTTCACATGATATCCCACCACCATGGGAACTCCAGGGAAAGACTTTCTGATGAGTTAAATTTGGATATACGTAATACACCCCAAATACTAAAACAAGAAAGAAAATGTAGAAAATGTTTCACTTTGACCTATCAGATTCATAAGAACTTAAGTAGAGCCCTGCTGGATCCAACCAAAGGCCCCTCAAGTCTAGCATCCTCTCCTCGTTCTGGTCAACTAGATATTAATGGAAAGTCCAGAAACAGGACATGATCACAACAACATTCTCCTCCCTTTTGATTCCCAGCAATTGGTATTCCAAGGCAAACTGCCTCTGAAACTGGAGTTACTACATAGCTATCATGGAAGAGAGTCATATCCTTCACAATTTGCAAAGAACATTAAGGTAGAAGAAAATGATGACCAGTTCAGATATTAATCCAACAAAAGGTGCAGCATGACCTGCCACATCTCTCACATATTTACAGCAGCTTGGTTACAGATGATGCTTGATCACCAATCATGGTATGGCTTAGAGTTAGTGTCCATTCATATATTAGCTTCAAGGTGACAAATCCTAGAGGGGTCTAATAATGAGATTGCCCAGTCTTTGGAGCATGTTCATTAATAAGATCATCATCTGTAATAAGATTACGCTGTCACCAGATAATGTAGTGAGAAGAGTTAGAATTGTAAGGGGCAAGTCCACAAAAGTAATTAACTGTTTAGAAGCAGTTAATTAGGGGTGCCTCCTGAAAGGGTGGAGAGTCAAACTAAGGCTAAATGTTGCTAATCTAAATGCAGAATTCTGTGCGGAACCCAGGAATAGCAAACCAAATTTTAAAAACAACGCAACCCAAGGTGAGGGGAAGGTATTTCTCTCTGTATATGTATGAATGTATATACAGTATAGCCTAATAAAGACAGATGGCTTACACTGAATAACAAAGTAGTAAATCTACTTGCCAAAGATGACAATTAAGGCCACTGCATATACAGGCATCCTTGTTTTGTGTGGCGGTTATGTTCTGGACATCACCACCCTGTATGCGTCAGCGGTGCCTGTGTAAAACATTCTGCCCGGCACACCCTTGTAGTGACTTTTTCTGGTCACTTTCGGGTTTGGCACCACACGCACAATTGCATGTCAATCAGACACGTGTAAATCGGTTGTTGTCTGTAATGCATAGTGCTAAGACCATATCCACGTTATACATCTAAAATGCTATGGTATCACTTTTAACAGCCATAACTTCTCCCCAAAGAATTCTGAGAGGTGTCATTTGCTAAAGGGTGTTGAGAGTCCCCCTTACAGGGCTACAGTTCCCAGAATTCCCTGTGAAGAGGAATATATTACTGAACCATTCTGGGAATTGTAGGTGTGATGGGAATAGGTATCTCTAACAACTATCAGCACCCTTAACAAACCACAGGTCCCAGAAATCTCTGAGGGAAGCCATGACTGTTTAAAAGATACCATAGCGCTTTAAATGTATGGTGTGAATGTGGTCTTACAAGAGAGTTAATAGCAACACATGTAGAAAAGGAAACGTGTTAAATTAAACAGCTCAATTGTCACATACAGTATTCACACTTGACTTCAAGCATCTGTTGACACATGAGAGCCCAACCTGCATATACATCAGCCTTAATAAAGGCATCTCCTGGCTATTCCTGGTCTACTGCTTTGACAATGACAGCTGGCAATACTTTTGAATTGGTGACAGAATGATAATGGACCATCTACTTGTCTGTTCTATTCAGCTAAAAGGTTATTGGAACGTGGCAGATATATCTTTACCTGGAAGCTCCTGGTTTGGAAACCATTTTCAGGTGCTGATGTGAACACAACCATCATTCTTGCTTTTCTCACATTATTTCTGAAGGTGACAATAAAACTGGCCAAATGATTCAGAAAGTTGAGCTCCTGCACTTTTAAGATTAAAGTGAGTTTATTTATAAAGTGCAGTTGTTTTAATCCGCATGGCTCTCTGCTTAAATAACTGTCAGTCTCTTTCTGAATGGGGTTAGCCTCAAATGCCATAAACCCTGGGAAAGGGAAACATAAGGAGCTGCCTGCAAAGCCCATTCATCTCATGTCTCTCTCTCTTGCTCTCTTCCTCCTCCATCAGAAGCCATCTGGATATTGCTTTGAAATAGATGGATTATGGATACAGTTGTCAAAGGGGATTAGTGTGATTAGAAAGGCATTAATCTTGTCAAGAAGTAATGGTCAAGTATTAACCACCAGCGCAGTCGCTAGAAGATGCTTGTTTGTTTTCATTCATTCACCTCCCGGTCATGTTCTCATTTCCTAATTGCTTGCTATGGAAAAGCCCTTCCTAAGTAAGAGGTTACTAGCGAGGTTCCCCTTTGTCAACAACATTAGTGATGATTAAATGTAGCATGATTATCATTGGCAGAACAGAAACACCAGCTTCCCTGGTTTGCTACTGCAAGGTCATTTTTTAAGGTCTCAGGGAGGGGAGAGAAGGATGTATTTCATCTCTGGAGCATAACCAATTCATATAAAACAGGAGTGGGGAACATGAAGTTCTCTGGACTCCAGCTCCCATAAGCCAGCATGGCTAAGGGCTGATGTTCCCCACCTCTGACAAACAGAAAGAGTTTGTAGGAAATGCCTTTATTTTTCTAAAGACACTTTATTGTCAGGCCAGTTCAAATATAAACATACCCGCAAAACATTTTACAAAATGTGGCAAGCCTGTATTTTACTAGTACACATGTTAGTGGCTTTGGACATGGAAGAAAAAATGTTACTCTTCACATATGGTTGAAAGAAGCAATCTAAGTTTATGTACAACAGAAATACAACTCCCCCTATTATGAGCATGTAATTTGCAAATCTGCAAATATGAAAAGCCCACGAGAGGTATGCTGGGACAGAACAAGTGCATATCAGTGCTGTAAAACATTACAGAAAGGTGCTTAAGGTGGTGGAGTGTTTTCCTAACTAAACACACATTTTGCTTAACTTGGGGAATCTGAGCAGAAATACAGAGAATTATCACCATCACAGCATTATGGCCCATCTTGTAAAAGAAGATTGCTTTGCATTTAGCTATCTAGAATTTGGATCAAGAAACAAAAAGCAAAATGTGGCTCTCCTCATTAGCGTGTCTCTGAAGATTTCAAGCTATACTATAATACTATACATATATATTAAGGATTTTATCAAAATTAAAACTTCTTCTTATCCCTAGTGAGGTGTTGAAAGTTGAGGTGTGCTGGGAATGGAGAGACCTTCTTGGAGCAATGGACTGCGGCAGGGATGGCTAACTTCTGGTCTGGGGGCCTGACCCACAACCCCTCTCCCACAAATTTTCTGCCACCTCCTCCACCAATTTTAAATGCTTTTAAAGTAATCTCACTGCTAGTATAAACCTCTTCATGCTCCCCTTCACCCTAATGAAGATGCACATCAGCTCTACCTTGTCAGCAGAAGGTAGGAAGAAGGGGGTTCTGTGCCTGTGTGTCTTGTGCCTGTGAAAGTGTAAGGTGCTAAACTCACTTCAGATCACACCCACCAACCCCAAGAAGGTTGGCTAAGGGTGACTGTGATCCTCAGCCTATAAAAGCTTAGCTACCAATGGACCAAGAGGAAGTAAGATTTGCAGGATGGGACTCCTCTTATATTTAGATCTCTTCATTTACTTTGTACGTGAATAGGGTAGATAAATTAATGATGGACCCATTACATACAGTTTGTAGTAGTGGGCTGCATGGTGGCCCCTGACCTCTTGATAGCGGAGTTGCTGTTGCTTACCAGGAAGGAGAGTGGAAGGGAACAAGGAGGCTGGCATAATACAAATGCACCATCAGGAACACTCTGCTGGTGCATTTGCACCACACTAAACTCCCTGCCACCTTGCCCCTCCCCCTCTTCTTCCCGGTAAGCAGCAGTGACGGTGCTGTTGGGAGGTCAGGTGAGCACCACCAACACATCACACTGTCTGCTATTGCCAGTTTGGCTCCAAGTGTCTCCAATGCACAAATGTTCATTTGACCCAGAACTTTATATGCAGGATTCTAACTTCCTTTATAAGTGTGTCCAAAATAATTCTAAGTGCTGTTTATTGAAAATATATACAGTGGTACCTCGGGTTACATACGCTTCAGGTTACATACGCTTCAGGTTACACACACCGCTAACCCAGAAATAGTGCTTCAGGTTAAGAACTTTGCTTCAGGATAAGAACAGAAATTGTGCTCCGGCGGCGTGGCGGCAGCAGGAGGCCCCATTAGCTAAAGTGGTGCTTCAGGTTAAGAACAGTTTCAGGTTAAGAACGGACCTCTGGAACGAATTAAGTACTTAACCTGAGGTACCACTGTAATAATAAAAAGATCATAAGTATTACTGCAGAAGTATTACGGTAGAAGATTCATACTTCTTTCAGAGGTACAGTACACTGTGCAGGCTTATTTGCAAGTAAATCCTATTTATTACAATGGATCCTACCCCCACATAAATATGCCTAGGGCTTCAGTCATTTTCTTCAAAACTACTACATTAAAATGCAGTTGTCCTGTTTAATCCGTTTTCTTTTAGGGACATGGGAAGCTGTCTTGCATTGAATCAGACCATTGCTAGATGCGGGTCTGCATCTAGCAGCTGTTCTCCAGAGTTTCAGACGGGGGCATTCCCAGCTCTGCCTGCAGATGCTGGTGACTGAACCAGGGACTTTCTGCATGCAGAGCAGATGTCCAACCACTGAGCTGTCGCCCTGAAAATAGGCTGTTAAATTACCAAATTGTAAATGCTGCCAATTGCATACAAGTTTTCAATGTATGCCTATTTGATAAACGTTATGAATGGAACTGCTATTAGTTCAAGAAACCTGTTTAAAAAACCCATTCTGAAGACACCAGTGCTAATCAGATGCTTGTTACGATGAAACTCATTCTAGCCATCAGGCTGTGTTTGACTGGATGCTTTCCGTGTCCTGCACTCACCTTTGGCACAGGGCATCTTGCTCCCATGAGGTTTGAGCACATGGCAGACTACTGTCTGGATGATGCTGACTAATCTGTTAGAAGTCTCCATCTCAAAGGAGATGGACAAAATTCTAAACTTGGCCAAGTGACATTATAACTGCAAGGAATTGTTAGATACAGATAAAGGTCTACAGAAATGCTCTTTGAAGGGTGAAAAGTTGTTATGTCCTAGTATGGAGAGTTTACATTTCATCAATGAAAATTAATGATAGCAGATGGTCTCCTGTTAGTTGAGGATCTCTCTTGAATATTCTGAATGAGACACTATCAGAGCTTAGTTGACATCCCCTCCAGCTAAGGTGAGGGGCAGAAAGGCCTTGGAGTGGCAGTCATCAGATGGAGTATCATACTTCGCATGGGCACAGCCAGGATATTTGTTAGAGATAATAATAATAAACATCGGATGGGAGGGCGTTCCACAGGGCAGGCGCCACCACCAAGAAGGCAGAACCTCAGTTTGCTATATATTTTTATTGATTTTTATTGATTTAGGTGGCAGCTGCCCCTCCCTGTCCGCCCCTTGGCTACGCCCATGTATGGAAGCATGCTGTGTATCTGTTATTGTTGCTGACATCTCTGGTTCAAATCTTCTGCTGAGTATGTGCTGCACAAGTATGAAACCACTATAGTATTTCTTGATATGCAGTGGTAGTTTTGAGTAAGTGCATGCACAGGCAGGCATAGAACAATGAAATTTTGAAACTCCAATATGATGGTGACTGCAGTACTAACAGGCAGGAGTAGGAGCCAAAGGTCAGCCAGGGGCAGCGTGTTCAAAACTTAAGAACTTTGGACCCAAAGTTTGGAGACATGAGAGGTGGTGGACTCTCTTTTTCTTGGAGGTTTTAAAGAAGAGTTTGGATGGCCATCTGTCATATATGATCTAGCTGGTGTTTCTGCATTGCAGGGGGGTTGGACTAGAATCAGCGGTTCTCAACCTGTGGGTCCCCAGATGTTGGATTACAACTCCCATCATCCCTGAGCTCTGGCCTTGCTAGCTAGGGGTGATGGGAGTTGTAGTTCAGTAACATCTGGGGACCCACAGGTTGAGAAAGGCCTAGATGAAGGACTAGATGAAGTCCCTTCCAACTTGACAGTTCTATGATTCTATGAAAAGGACTCAAACATTCTGTACAAGACCTACATTTTTTTATGTTGGTATTCTGGAGAAGAAAGCGTACCTTTTTAGGAAGCATCATAGAATAGGTGTGGTATATTGTAACATCACAATATCCACCTTAATAATAATTCATTTGTGTGGAAGGACAAAGTTTGTCGCATTTGCATTGTTACTGACAGAATTTGTTATGACTTATTTGAAGTCAAATACACTCAATATTTATCAGTACAGTATATTATGAAATACAAGCCACATACCATAAAGCTATCAATCTTTGTCAACTACTAGGACACCATAAAAATGATATATTATGGTTATATTATATCTATATTATACAGCAACAGATGGGAGCCGGAACAATGTTGTTGGCCTTGTAATACATAGTGGCAAACATTATATAACGTGTTTTCCTCTCAGTGTTATTACCTAAACAAGGGATTATTTAAAACAACAGCAAATTACATTTTCTATATAACAGTCTGTGTTAGTTGACATACTTGATTTAGCTTGCTAGGTATGCATTGTATCTAAAATGCATATAGGACAGTGTTAACTATAATGCACTGCAAGCACAGGCAATGAAGCACTAACTACATTTTATGTGTAAATGCATTTATATTAGAGACCCCACCTAATATAAAACAGTCTTAGGAGAGGGAAGTGGTAGTGAGAAAGGAGACCCTGACTTTTTCTTGTCCCAAACCACTCCTCTTTCTCATTACTTCTCCCCTCCCCCCCAATGTCTCAAACACATGTTTGCCTTGAGTTACAAGTAATCTGATTTAGCTGTGAATTGCAACTATATTTTCTACATGTTTATACAGTATTATCATACCCTGCTTGGTAATCCTGTGACATTTTCAGCTAAGACCATAACTTCTTGCTAAATCAATTGATCACAAATATGCATGTGCCTTTAAGGGACAAGCAACTTGAAAGTTAACTTTGTTTCTTTAATCAAAGGAACAAAGTTGGGTAAATCATGCTACAGCTTGCTATCCACTAGCTCACCTTGAAACAACCAGTGGTAGAATCAACATTTTCAGCATTCTCATCAGTAACTCCCCAGGAAACTGGAAATAGCTTATTTCCTAAAAAATAAGGAGGTGAATCAGTTATTTGAACATATACACATGTATCTCTTTGTTGAACCACAGTTAAAATGTGCTAAACTCTTTACTGCTACTTTCATCTCAAGGCGTATCATTTCAAATGATGGAGAGACATGAAAATCAATAGGATGAGATAGCACTATGGCTTGGGGGGAAATAACAAGGTTTCTCTCACAGTTAGATAATTCAAAATAATGAACCCAGTCTTTACTGCACTAACTCGAAAAGGTTTTCAAAAGCGATCAGATGAACACCATGTGTTTAGTATGACAGACAATCTGAATACAGAAACGAATTTGGTCTTAAGAGCTGTTAGGAGAAATAACACTAAAGCTTCTGCCAATCAAAGACATCTGTCCATATCTCTACTAATATCACAATGACCTGAACGACAGTTTACATTATCAAACTTAATCCTGAAAATGAAGTGCAAAACAAGCTATAAATAAGGGTATACTTCTGGCATCAAACACTACACATGATTTTCTTTTGGCTTAATGTTTACTCTGTATGAATGACACCCCTTGGAATGAAATTCAGTTTTCAGTTACCAGAAACAAATAATTTACGTCTAGATATATAATACATTCAAAACAGCAACACAGCATTCCTATTATATGCAAAAAATAATAATTTAACAGCCTATTTCTCTCTGGCTTGTTCAATGTTTCCAGTTTATTCTGAATGGGAAAATCCATACTGTTAAACAGATGAATTCATCAGATTGCTCGAACAGCTGGAATGTATTTTTGAAATAATTGAATTTTGTGCCCTGATTCCAGAATAGTATTTTGGCTACAAACCAAACCACTGACCTTGAAGTGTTTTCCCTAAAACCTTATTGAAATTGTGGTGACTGCTCTGGAGTAAATGGCTAGCTGGGGGCATAACCTTTTTACATACTGCAAACCTGTTGCCACCAAGACAAAAGAACTTACTTAGTTTTCATTAAAAATTAAGACACCCAAGCGTACCAGAAATGCAACATAAAAATGTTAGGAATCGTTTCTCCTGCAGTTTCTTCTCTTCCAGAATCTAACATTTTATGCTCATGTTGGTGTTAGTAGTGAGATCCTGGTGATACCTGTAGCTTTATAGTCTATACAGCCAACATATTTAAAACTCTAAAACGAGCAATTCATGTTCTTTCCTACAAAGAGTAACACTAGAGCCACACAACTTGCTTCACAGATTATCATGTTCTGCACTGTGACACACTGTTTTATTTCCTATTTCATTATGTAACAAAGACCTTTTTAAAAATACACTGCTGCAACACCTGCTTATGTCACTGACCTGCTGAGAGAGGCGTCTGGTCCTGAGGAAGAACCCAAGGAGACATCCCACTATGACGGATAACACGGAGAGAATGAGCAAACCATTTCTTTTACACACATCCTTGACCCGAGCCAGCATTGCATCCAAAGCCACTGCCATGCTGTCCTCAGTGCTCTCTGGAAGAGAATCAGCATCCCATAGAGAAAGAGACCTCACCAGCCTCTCTTGTTAGAATAGCCAGCTCTGGCTTGGTATAGATTAGATCAAAGCGTTTCTAGTGCTGCTTAGCTGACCTGCAATGTCACCTCTTCTGCCAATAGCCACCAAGCATGTAGCTGGCATTATTTCCAAATTAATACCAACAATCCTATTAGTGACTACATCAATAAGAACCTGGAAGAAGATTACCGACTCTGGAAAATTAGAACAGAGTAGAGTAGTACTTTTGAAACAAGAGTGATCTCTAAGCAAAGCAACACCCTATATGAAAAGCAAGCACAATTCGTTATTCAGCCCTTATAAGCTCAGTTTCAACGTTAGCTATAAAAGGAACAGAAAAGGGTATGCAGCAGTTCAAGCGCTGGGTGAGTAATGCTGGATTATCACAATAGGACAGACTAGGGGAAAAGACTGGGCTTCTTTAATCAGGTTTGCTGTTCACTATTAGTATCAGGATGAAAAGGGCAAGTGCACCTGTAAATGCATGATTTAAGACATATCCTAACCAGTAAAAATGCATATAGGGGCTACTGACAAAAACTGGCATTTGTGGTTAGTTTGGGAGAACAATAACATGAACTCAATAACCATCTTCACTTAAAGCAAGAGAAGAATTTGATTTATGAAGATTATCAGCCACAAATATGACTCACATTTTTCAAAGGGTTTGCCTCACTTATTTAGACAATGATTACTATGGCATTTAGGGAGCCTCTCTTGTAAAAAGTATTTCCCTCCTCCCCCATTGGTAGCCATCCAGCAGAATTATTCCAGTGGTGAGGGTTTTTGTTTTTTTATCATCAGCCTTGATCAACAGGATATTGGAACACTCAAGATACCAGCAGGGACAAATCCCTCATCTCTGTGCTGAATTGGATGCTATTTAATACAGTTCTTAACAAGCACACTGTCTAGTCCTGACCAAGCAGATTCAGTATCTGGTGAATGCCTCATTGCATCCTGAAAGCAGTGGTAGTGCGACCACTTCATAAGGGCACATTGGATCTCAATTTATGTAACAACTACAGTGGTACCTCGGGTTGCAGACGCTTCAGTTTACAGACTCCGCTAACCCAGAAATAGTACTTCGGGTTAAGAACTTTGCTTCAGGATGAGAACAGAAATGGCATGGTGGCAGCTGGAGGCCCCATTAGCTAAAGTAGTACCTCAGGTTAAGAACAGTTTCAGGTTAAGAACAGACCTCTGGAATGAATTAAGTTCTTAACCCGAGGTACCACTGTACCAGCCAGTTGCTAATATCCCCTTTTTGGCAGAGGGCTCAAGAGGGACGTGGTAACACTGTTCCAGACGTTCTTGGAGGAAGCGATTGCCTAGACCAGCCTTTCCCAAGCTTGGGTTCCTAGATGTTGTTGGACTACATTTCCTGGCAGCCTCAGCAGCATGGCCAATAGTCAGGGATTATGGTAACTGTAGTCCAGCAACTTCTGCACCTTTGCTAATCTGGGTTCAGGCTGGTGTTTGGGACTGAAGTAGCCTTGCTTGTCCTGACCGATGGATTGTTATTGTGAGAGGGACAGGGGAATGTTACTCTTTTGGTTCTCTCTGAATTCTCAGTGGCTACCATCAGTCATGGTATCCTCCTCGGATGTGACTCAGTAGGATGCGAGTTGGTTGTGTGGCTCCACTCCTACTTGCAGGGCCCCTTGCAGGGAGCGCAGGCCCTGGGAGTCCCCAAAATCACTACGGAGTATATGATGTATATGCACATGTTGATGCACTGCCGCTATTGAAGTAAGATTAAACATGGGAGAAGCTTCCCAACCTTCTTGCACTACGGCACAAAAACATGCATTATTATTTTTTTGCCCTTCCTCGTCACCTCACCCTCACTCCAGATGCTCCAAGTATGGTAGTTTGGTTGCGTAAAATGACAATTTTTAATGTGGTTGTGGTTATTGTAACAAAGTGATTTTCCCCCCCGGGATGTGTGTGCTGGTACAGCCCTTTATCAAGGGCGCAAAGGACCCTCGATATGCCTCTGCACATGTTTAAACATGTCACACAAGATCAATGCTTTTCAGCAGATAAGATGCTTGTGCATCACGTAGGTTTCCAAATGGTGGGGAGAGCCTACAGGTAAGCACATAAGAACAGCCTGCTGCATCAGGCCAAGGGCGGGAAGAGGAAACCCCAGGACTAGCGACCACCACGGATCAGAAAGGGGGATGTCGCCGCCAAGCATTGCAAGGCTCGGTGGGCGCCTTGATGGACGACGTCTGTGCATGTAGCCGGATGACGAAGGGGCCGCCACTAGCAGAGCGCTCCTCGGAACTCTGTGGCTGCCGTCGAGCTTTTCTTATTAGCAGGAGCAGCCAGGGAGAACGGTGCTCCCCGGAAGCCTCCTGGACGCCAGCCTGAAAACTCTGGAAACTGGGAAGCAAGCGGCCATCAGCGGCCCTTGCCCGCGGAGGGCGCGGAAACCTGCACAGCAGCTTCTTTCCTGCCCCGCTGACTTATGGGGCGCTGAGTGAAGGGCGCCGGAGGAGCAGAGCAAGCCCCGGGCAGGGCGCAGCGCTGATAAGCCAAAAGGCAGGCCCTGGTGGCCGCCTCCACCCTGAATAAGCAGCGGCATCCCCTTGCGGGAGGGAGGCCACTGCCGAGAGCGGCTCCCCGTCCCTTCTCGGCAGCCCGAAGCGCCCAAAGCCTCTGCAGTTTCAGGAACTGGGAAGCTGAATGCAGGCGGAGCAAAAGGGTCTGGCGTTTGCCCTGACGCTGGCTAGGCTGAGTGTCCCGGACCACCAAGCGGTCCCTAGCCCTTTCCTCCTCCGGGCCTGCGGCCTACAGCTGCCCTGCCCCCGCTTCCTCCTCCCAGGGAGGCCCGAGCTGACTCCTCCCAGGGGCGGCGCAGGAGTTGGCTGCGGCGCGGAGGGAGGAGGAGGAGGAGGAGCTGGCGGCGGCCGCACCGGGAAAGTGACGAGCTCAGCATGGCGACGGCGGCGCTGCTCTTCTCTCCTTGGCCCCGCTTCTGCGGGGCGTCTGCCGCCCTGCTCCCGCCTGCCCTGGCCGGGCCGCGGAGAAACTACAGCCAGGACGGCTCCGTCTCCCAGTATTTGCACCGCAGCCTCGTGCCCACCATGCACTATCAGAAGAGCCTTCCCCGGTAAGGCGGCGCTTCCGCGGCGGGAGGAGGAGGAGGAGAGGGCTGGGCTTGGCCTGAGGCGCCCCCGCTGCCGGCCAGGTTTCTTGGCAAGGGCGCCTCTCGAGCAAGTTTGGTTCCTGGCTCCGCCTCCTTCCTTCTGAGCAGGGCGGTGCTTTCCGGTGCTCAGCCTCGCAAAGGTGGGAAGCGGAGCGCGGGTCTCTGGAGCATGTGCAGGGGGCAGAGTGGCTAGTATCCGGCTAGACTAGAGCCTCGGCCGCTAAGCTCGGTGGGTGACCTTGAGCTAGTCACTCTCAGTCCAACCTCCCTCCCTAGCAGGGTTGTTGTGAAAATAAAATGGAGAGGAGGAGGAGAACAACAACAACCATGTGACCGTCTTGAGCTCCTTCGAGGAAAGATGGGCTATAAATATAATAAATCAATACATGCAGGGTTTTACAGGGAGACTGGAGACAAGCCACGTTGTAATTAAGCTGGGCGTTGAAGCATTTCTAATTAGATGTTGCCAAATCCAGGACACAAGAGACTTTTATTAAGAACCCCATTATGTGAAAAAGAGAATGCTGTAGGATCCCAGTTCTCCATAAGTGGGAGATGGAAACGCTGCATTTTTTGACAATCTCCCTTCAGTGTGAGTCTTAAAAGGTATAGGTGTGCTTTCACATTTGGACCTTTCAGCTGTAGCCCAAGGAATACAGTTTGCCTACCCTCTGAGAGGATGTCACAAGCAGATCAGCAAGGGGGAGGAGGACATTACCTACTGGATGTTGGACTCTTATCCCTGCTAACTGACCATGCTTTCTGAGGCTGATGGGAGTTGGAGTCCAATAGCATCTGGAGGGCACAGGTGTCCCACAGGTTTTTTTAATAACTCACACAGCCACCCACTGGAGGGCTTCCTCTTTGTCTGAAAACTCCAGGTGTCTCTTCCCCTGCCCTCATAGCGCACCTAAACAAGATTGTGCCCTTTTACTCAGTGTTCAATCAGTCAGGAAGCACTATCACCCCTGGGTTACATTCATTAACTTGACATAGATAAGATCCCATGGATTGACTCACAAAATTACATTGCATGGATAGAAATGGCACAATGTTTCAGTGAGTACAGCAGCGAAAGGATTTGCTGTGTTAATGTGATCTGGAGAACGTTTCCTTATGTTAGTTCCTACCCCTTTCAAAAGCAAATTAGTCCTGGAAGAGGGCACAGTTCCATTGCCAGAGAGAAAGAGGAGAAGCATATGTAATACAGCTGGTAATGAAAAGCCTTCTGCCTTCATTTAGGTTGAGATAAAGGTACAGTATGTAGGTGAAAGGTTAGTGCTAAATGCAGGGCGTGATTTTCATGATTGCCATCTATATTTAAATTTACACTAATATATTAGTTCCCTCATGCTTTTTTGCCTACTTTATGAGTACCAGGCGAAAACATATGGAAAAGTTTGGAGAAAATGAAACTGTTTCAGCTTGTTTGCTTTGTGTATTGTTTGCTGTGATGTACTTCTAAATAAACATATTTAGGATCACACTGTAAAGATAATAGTTATATTCTTAGTATGCCTAAGTACCAGAGAAATTCAGTGGAATCTACTTTTCTTTGGATTGTTACTAATTTGTTTTAGAAGTATATTTGTCATATAGCAGTTCCTTATAAGCAGGTAAACTTCCAAGTTACAAAAACTGGTAAAAGATCTGGAGATCTAGTGCCCCTTAAATATTAACATAAAAGTAGAACCTGCAGCAAAATATTGCAGTGCTCCTGTTCAGAGTTCAGCTTTTCCAGGATAGTCCATTCCATCTCCTCCCTGTCAGCATTCTGTGCCCACTGAGAATGGGCAGTTTTTTTGTGGCAGTTTTTTGAGCTGTAGATTCAGGTAGGTTGGTCTGACGCAGTCGAAATAAAAAAAATAAAAAAATTAAAAATTGTCCAGTAGTACCTTATAGACCAAGTTTGTTCTGGTACTGTATAAGGTTTTGTGTGTATGCACACTTCTTTTGAGCTGTTCTTTTTGATTCCCCCTCCCATTTAGGTTTTTCCTACTAAATGTTTTTTTCGGGGGAGGGGACTTTAGCAATCCTTGGGTTTCCCCAAGGCTTTGTTGAAGGTATGTTATTGGTTTGGCTACGTGAATATTGGCACTTGAAAAACAAGTTTGCTATTTGTATATACTAGGATACTGTATATTGTACCATAAACCTTAATACATGGTAATGAACATTCTCTGTAACTTTCAGAACCTTCTTTATTTACTCTTCTAACTTCAGAGCAGCTAATTGGGATTTCAATGATAGCTATGGGAGCTGTCATCCAAAATGTCTGGAAGGTACCAGGCAAAGCCTGATCTAAAGAGAAATGGGGTCAGTGTACAAAAGGTTAATGTGTAGTTAGTAAGGGATTATTTTAGACTGAGGTCCTTTCATACCTGCATTTAACTTATAATAAATTGCTAGGGAAAACTACTTATTACACAGAACAGTATTATTCTTGCCTTTTCCTTTGGAATGTTTAACATGGTGTGGCCTTATATTGTTTTGCTTCTCTTCTCCTGCCTTATCAGTTTGCCTATTCCAAAACTTGAAGACACAATCAGAAGATACCTAAATGCTCAAAAGCCTCTTTTAGATGATGCCCAATTCAGGTAAGAAAAAAGAAGAAACCAAAGACAGTATATATATCAACAGTAGCAATGTTGAAGGATTATGCACCTCTGTAGGGAGGGAGTTACACAGTTAGGGGGCCACCACAGAAAGGACCTTGTCTCTCAGGCCCACCAGTAGCATCAGCCTGGCAGGTGGGCATTTGAGGCAAATCTTAATACAGTCGTACCTTGGATCCCGAATGCTTTGCAAGTCAAACGTTTTGGCTCCCAAATGCCGCAAACCCAGAAGTGAGTGTTCCAGTTTGCGAACGTTCTTTGGAACCCGAACATCTGGCTCAGCTTCTGATTGGCTGCAGGAGCTTCCTGCAGCCAATCAGAATCCGTGCCTTGGTTTCCAAAAGTTTTGGAAGTCGAACAGACTTCTGGAATGGATTCTGTTTGACTTCCATGGTATGACTGTATTCTAAGAGACTTGTATTGTGTTCCTGGTCTTTTAGAGGACATGGGCTCAAGCTACTGGTGGCTTTAAAGGTCAAAATCAACACTTTGAATTGGATTCAGAAACACAACCTGCAACCAGTACGACTGGTACAGAATAGGAGTTGCATTCTGTGATTACTGTGCACCATCTAGCAACCAAGCATCAGCATTCTGCACCAGTTGAAGTTTCTCAACTTAAAGGCAGCAGTCTGCCCTAGATGTGAATAGTGTGTGGATTACTGAGGCAAGGTCTGATCTCTCTAGGTAAGGCAATAGCTTGCATCCTCGCCTCAGTAGGAAAAAGGCGCTCCTAACCACAGATGTAACCTGTGCTTCCACAGACAGTGCCAAGCCCAGGAGAACCGCCAAGCAACAAATCTAGTCGTTCAGGAGAGTTCGATCCTATCTCTTTAGCCAGATAATTCGGCTTCCCCACCCAGAGCACAGGTGTCTTGCCTAGATATAGCTTTAGCTAATTGCCCTCATCCAGTGAAAACTGTTTCCAGGTACCTGTTAAGGTTTCACAGACTCCTTGGGATTAACAGCTGAAAGAGAGAGGTAGAGCTATTGGTGACACTGCAGTACAAACCTCTGGATGAGTTCTCCCGGCACTTTCATATAGGTGTAAACCAACATGGGGGGCAGAATAGAACCTTGATGCCAAAGGCCAAGGGGTGCAACTTTCTGGGACTGATCCTCCATGACGGACTGGCACCAACACAGTAGTGTGCCCCCCGTGCCAACCCAGCATGATGGCCCAGAAGGATACCATGACTGATAGTAGCGAATGCAACAGAGAGATTCAAGGGGATCAACAGAACTGCACTCCCCTTGTCCAGTTCCCAGCATACACCACCCAGCAGGAAAACCAAGGCTGTTTCTGTCCTGAATCTGGGCTGAAAACTGGACTGATTTTTAAAAAAATCAGTATTCTCCCAAGATTGCCTGGCTGCTCCCTGAGTTGCAGGTGTGAGCTTAGAACATCAAACCCTCCATGAAATATTACCCCTTTCTGAAATGCAAGTCTTCAAACTCTAGACTTCAGTTTACTTATATCACACCAGGTTGCCTGAGCTGACAGGTATCTATGATAACATAGTAGCACAGTGCACCAGTCCAAACTAGTTCTTGTATCCTCACACATCCAGCATAGTGATTACAGAACCTTCTTCCAGTGTAGATCCAGAATGGATCAACTTCAGCCTTTGAATTAACAACAGCCTTTCCTCATTCTTAGCCAGGAGCATTTGCAACATCAAGGGTGGGGAAGGGAGGAGTCATACCAGTCCAGCCACACAGGATGCTTTTCCTCTTGACTCTCAGAAAGGCATCACAATTTTACTTAATTTCTCTCTCACTCTCTCTTTTTAAAGGAAAACTGAACAACTCGCTGTCAATTTTAGGGATGGAATTGGTAGAGAATTACATGAGCAGTTGGTTGCACAAGACAAGCAAAATAAGCACACTAGTTATATTTCAGGTAAGGAAGTAATTGTGAAACTTGCTTTGCATTCTTGGTATCTGTTCCTCAAACTGTTTGCTTGAGAACAGACTAGAATTTGGCGTGTTAGAGGGCGCACTCTGATCATTAACTCTTGCTGCAGCTTGCTTACTTGCATGCATCTTTTGAATGCTCAACATTTGATTCTCTGTGGAATGTCTAAATTGATGTCATTAAAGTTCATTCACACCTGCAAGTCACCCCGATGCTTTAGCCAGCTAAGTGATAAATAGGCATGTTTATCATTAACCTTAGTTATCATTAACCTTAGTTTCAGGTTAATAAAGCTGGATACTCTCTGATTTGAAATGCTCTTGACAATGTTACAATCAGTACTCCAAAACAACTGACTTATCTTTTCCCCTGAAATAGCAAGATGTCATGGAAACATCTTCACTTGGCAAGTAATGTTGACCCAGACATATTCTTTAAAGTAGAGACAACCAGAATCAAAGTATCAACAGCATAAAGGGTGCATGGTCCCTTGATCACAGCACCATTCATTACTTTAGGCACGTTTGGTTCTGAAGACTTCATTCTGCAGTGTCTTGTTTCTTGGTTTACAAAGTCTAATATGGACTTCTAATCCCATAAGAATATGATGTCTTGGACTGAAAGGTCATTTTATGCAGAGAGAGGGAGAAGTGGTTGCATAGGCAGATTCCTGGAGCTGTGTTGATGGCTCCAGCGTTGGAACTTGAGGTCATGGCTAACTGCTAGGTCACTGTGCATGCTGAGGGCCTCAGGTTTAATCCCTGGCATCTCTAGTTAAAGGATTTCAGGTAGTACATAGGCACCACCTCTGCCTGTGACGTTGGAGAGATGCTGCTAATTGGAACAGACAGTAGTGAACTAGATGGGTCAGTGGTCTGACTTGGTATAAGACAACCTCTTGTATCTCATCTCTTGCCTTGGAAAGTGGCGATGAAGGAAATGGGAAGGAAAGCTACCACTACAATAAAATATCCTAAATTGTATCCAGTGTAGTACTAAGTGAATGTTCCATCAGTGCAAGGATCTCTGCTTGTGCAATGGAACAGTCTTCCCCTTTGTGCCCCTTAAATTTGTTCTAGGGGCTCCCCGAACCTCTGGAGCAAATTTGGTGAGGGTGCAGTGTGGGTGGCTGGGATGAATTAGTTGAATGCCGCCTGTGTAATTCTTAAACGGAAAGCACAATGAAGGGAAATAGTTGCTGCGGTGATCCAATGAGTGACTCAAACCATATGTAAATCTATTTCAGGATGTCGAAGCAAGTACCACCTTTGGAGAATCCAGCTCAGTCAATACTATAAAATTTCTTGCCTTTGAGAGGGCAGGCAGGATGACAGAGAGAGAACAGCATTTCTTTTATCAAAGAACAAGAAAGATGAAAGATGCAGACAGCAAGACCAGAGAATAAAGAAAAGGAGACAGCAAATTTAATAGGACCAAAGTGATTGAGAGAGAGAGAGAGAGAGAGAGAGAGAGAGGGAAGAAAGCAAGAGAATGTCTATAGTGTTTAGGTTAGTGATTTTTATTAATTTAGCCCCCAAAGGAGACAGCAAATTTAATAGGACCAAAGTGATTGAGAGAGAGAGAGAGAGAGAGAGAGAGAGAGAGGGAAGAAAGCAAGAGAATGTCTATAGTGTTTAGGTTAGTGATTTTTATTAATTTAGCCCCCAAAGGCATGTTGTTGTTGTAGCTTATAAGGATATCGGAGGAGAGCAGAAGTGTTTATGTACAGAGCAAACCTGGTATCTGTAAATTCCACCCATATTCTCCACTATTGTAATTCCTCATCAAATTAGCTCACTGACTACTGAGTGGTTGCGATGCCTGACACCCAAGACACTCTGCACTGCACATAAATGAAGGTGAAATTAGTGAGTGTGAACTGCAATACTTCCCCCCCCCCTTTTTGACACTCAAGAATGTTAAAATGATGTTGAAGGTGAGCCAAATTATAAACCTTCCATTATAAATGAAGAAAAAAGGTCTATATCCATGCTATAGCCATGGATTTAAAGGTGGTTCTTCTTCTTTGGCGATCACTCGTAGCCGAGTAAGATTGTCTTCCATAAACACGGTTTTAACATTGAGTCCGTAAGTGACTGTGGAGGCCAATTCTGGATCCACACGTCCTTCCATAGTGGGGACATTGGTTCCCTGGGCCTGGGGCGGGGCCTGAAGCCTCACAAGGACTGCGTGCTGCTTGCTGCCTGCTGCCCAGGAGGACTCCCCTGAGTGAGTGCTTGAGGGCCCTGCTCTTGCCACTTACCATCTGGCCTGGGGCGGGGCCTGACAGGCCTCACAAGGACTGCGTGCTGCTTGCTGCCTGCTGCCCAGGAGGACTCCCCTGAGTGAGTGCTTGAGGGCCCTGCTCTTGCCACTTACCATCTGGCCTGGGGCGGGGCCTGAAGCCTCACAAGGACTGCGTGCTGCTTGCTGCCTGCTGCCCAGGAGGACTCCCCTGAGTGAGTGCTTGAGGGCCCTGCTCCTTCCTGCCACTTACCACCTGGCCCAGGGCGGGGCCTGACAGGCCTCACTAGGACAGTGTTACTGCAGGAGGGGCACAGAGTATTTTTAAAATGTTTTTTAAAAATTTCTTTTGGATTTTTTGTATGTGGGGGGTGGGGGTGGGATGGAAGTTTGGTTGGGTTTGGGGAATTATTTTTTTATTTTGATGTTCTTGTAATTTTTATATTTTTTTGTTTGTATTGTTTTATTGGTTTTGTTTGTTTGTATAAGTTGTTATTTTGTTCTTAGGGGGAGGGGTCAGGGCTGCCGGGGAGTGGGCCCCAGCCCACAAAATGGCTGGGGCATGTTCCACAGGGGGGAATGCACTGGGACAACCGATCTCAGTGATCACGGGTAGGAGGAGGAGTTACGCTAAGACCAGACCATGTCATTACAGAGGAGGCAGGTTTAGTCGTTGTCTGAGGACTATTCCTGCCTCCGGGTCTGGTCCTGACCGGATGGATACTAGAATCAGCAAGGGATACCCACATGACCTGAAAGTGTTGCTGTGCAATGCCAGGTCAATGATTCATAAGACCACTGCCATCCATGACTTGATCATGGATGGAGGATTTGATCTGGCATGTGTAACAGAGACTTGGTTGGATGAAGCAGATGGGCCTGTCCTTGCCGCTGCTTGCCCACCAGGTTTCTCTTACGCACAGCAACCCAGGTCATGTGGGCGGGGAGGGGGGGTTGCAGTGATTTTTAGGAAGTCATTAGTCTGCACCAGGCGTCCTATTGGGAAGACCCAGTTTTCTGAGTGCATGTTCTGGAAGTTGGGCAATAGGGGCAGTACAGGATTCCTATTGGTGTACCGACCTCCCCGCTGCACCAAGGATTCCCTGCCCGAGCTGCTTCAGGTCGTGGCGGATATGCTCCTGGAGACACCTAGCTTGGTTGTCCTGGGGGATTTTAACATCCATGCCGACACGACCTTACAAGGGGCCGCTCGGGACTTCGTGGAAAGCATGGCCTCCATGGGGCTGTCCCTGAATAAGTCTGGCCCAACTCATAGCCACGGACATGCCTTAGACTTGGTGTTTACCTCTACGGATGCTGGTGATCTGACATTAACTAAAAGCGAAACAAAAGAAGTGCCATGGTCAGATCACTTCCTGGTGCAACTGGACTTCTCCGCAACCCTTCCCCTCCACAGGGAGGTGGGACCGATTCGTATGGTCCGCCCCCGCCACTTAATGGATCCAATTGGCTTCCAGAGAGTGGTAGGGGATGCTTTATCCCAAGTTGATGGCCTTTCAGCTGATTCCCTGGTGGCCCGCTGGAATGCGGAGTTAACCAGGGCTATTGACTGTCTGGCTCCGAAGCGCCCTCTCCGATTGCATGGAGCCCGGACAGCCCCGTGGTTTTCCCCGGAGCTGAGGGTGATGAAACAATCGTTGAGACGGCTAGAGCGCCGGTGGCGGAAAACTCATTCTGAATCAGACCGGACACGGGTTAGAGCTCAACGTCGAGCCTACCAAGTGGCAATGGCGACGGCGAAGAGGGCCTTCTTCACCGCCTCCATTGCATCTGCAGAAAACAGCAGCAGGAGACTTTTTCAGGTGGTTCGCAATCTATCAGAACCACCTGTACCACCGGGGCCTGGTAGGGACCCCAAGATCTCCTGCAATGCTTTTGCAAAGTTTTTTGCAGATAAAATCGCTCAGATTCAGAAGGAGGTAGACTCCACCGTGGGAGCAGGGCCAGGGCGGGAGAGTGCCAGAGTTCTGTCTGGTCCTGTTACATGGGATCAATTCCAATCTGTTACCTCCGAGGATGTGGACAGGCTGCTTGGACGAGTGAAACCGACCACCTGTCTCTTTGATCCTTGCCCATCCTGGCTGATAAAAGCGAGCCGGGAAGGGCTGGGCGATGGGATCTGCGGGGTGGTGAATGCTTCCCTCTGTGAGGGAGCCTTCCCAGACCCGCTGAAAGAGGCGGTCATTAAACCGCTTCTTAAAAAAACATCTTTAGACCCGGCCAATTTGGCCAACTATCGCCCAGTCTCAAATCTGCCATTCTTGGGCAAGGTGATTGAGCGGGTGGTTGCTGAACAACTCCAAGCACGCCTGGAGGAAACGGACCATTTGGATCCCTTCCAATCGGGATTCAGGCCTCACCATGGGACTGAAACTGCCTTGGTCGCGCTGGTTGATGATCTCCGGCGGGCTAGGGACAAAGGTGAGAGCTGTTTCCTAGTTCTGCTGGATCTCTCAGCGGCCTTTGACACCATCGACCATAACATCCTTCTGGACCATCTAGAGGGGCTGGGAGCTGGGGGCACTGTTATACAGTGGTTCCGCTCCTTCCTCCTGGGCCGTGTCCAGAAGGTGGTGGTGGGGGTGAGTGTTCAGACCCCTGGGCTCTCACTTGTGGGGTGCCTCAGGGTTCTGTCCTCTCCCCCATGCTTTTTAATATCTATATGAAGCCGCTGGGAGAGATCATCAGGGGGTTTGGACTGGGTGTTCATCAGTATGCAGATGACACCCAGCTCTACCTCTCCTTTAAATCAGAACCAGTGAAGGCGGTGAAGGTCCTGTGTGAGTGCCTGGAGGCGGTTGGAGGTTGGATGGCGGCTAACAGATTGAGGTTGAATCCTGACAAGACAGAAGTACTGTTTTTGGGGGACAGGAAGCGGGCAGGTGTGGAGGATTCCCTGGTCCTGAATGGGGTAACTGTGCCCCTGAAGGACCAGGTGCGCAGCCTGGGAGTCATTTTGGACTCACAGCTATCCATGGAGGCGCAGATTAACTCTGTGTCCAGGGCAGCTGTCTACCAGCTCCACCTGGTACGCAGGCTAAGACCCTACCTCCCCGCGGACTGTCTCGCCAGAGTGGTGCATGCTCTAGTTATCTCACGCTTGGACCACTGCAATGCGCTCTACGTGGGGCTACCTTTGAAGGTGACCCGGAAACTGCAATTAATCCAGAATGCGGCAGCTAGACTGGTGACTGGGAGTGGCCGCCAGGACCACATAACACCGGTTCTGAGAGATCTGCATTGGCTCCCAGTACGTTTCCGAGCACGATTCAAAGTGTTGGTGCTGACCTTTAAAGCCCTAAACGGCCTCGGTCCTGTATACCTGAAGGAGCGTCTCCACCCCCATCGTTCAGCCCGGACACTGAGATCCAGCGCCGAGGGCCTTCTGGCGGTTCCCTCATTGCGAGAAGTGAGGCTACAGGGAACCAGACAGAGGGCCTTCTCGGTAGTGGCGCCCGCCCTGTGGAACGCCCTCCCATCAGATGTCAAAGAGATAAAGAATTACCTGACGTTCAGAAGACATCTTAAGGCAGCCCTGTTCAGGGATGTTTTTAATATGTAATGCTGTATTGTTTTTAATACTGATTGGGAGCCGCCCAGAGTGGCTGGGGAAACTCAGCCAGATGGGCGGGGTATAAATAATAAATTATTATTATTATTATTATTACTAGTTGATGTTGATACAGGGATAAAGCCTCTCCTCCTCAGGGAGGGGAGGAGTTGTGAGCAGGAGCCGTTTCCCGCGTTGGCAGGGGGTGTTCAGCCCCCTGCCCAGCTGCTCTGGCTGCCGCGCCACGCCCCCAGATGGCCAGCCAATCGGCTGGAGGCTTGGGGTGGGGTTTTGCCGCTCAAACACGGCCTGGCAGCGTGTCTCAGCCATTGTGTTGCTGCTTTTAGCGCATTAACCTTTAAAAAAAAAAAAAAAAAAAGTTCACCTTTTGGACCTCAGCAATGATATTTGGCTGGCCGACATCATCAGAAGCCTTAGGTTGCAGCTGTGAGGTTATTGGCATCGAGCCTCTTTTGGCTCGGGTGGCGGTTGGGCATTGGAATATGGTTCTGTGTTGGAGGGCAGGGTGTGGCCATCACCTACCCCTCCATTTTATGGGTAAAGGAATCCGGCGGTCATGGATCCTGTCTGACACCCTTGCTGGTGGCTTGGGCCATGGCATGACCGCCGGTGACGTCCTGAGGGGGTGGAGTCACGCTCTTGTTTTATCCAATGCCTAAGCCAATACCTCTCACATGCTGTAATCAATAAAGTTGTGGCCTTTTTTAGCCCATTAACCTAATATACCGTGTCCATGTGTCTTTCTTATCCTCAAGTGGGTGGCAGGTCCTTGAATCACAAGTGGGCATTTGCAGATGAAAGAGCAAATCATTCACGCCTAATGGCTGCAAACAATTCAAGCCATCACCACACAGAGCTGAACTATTTTGCAGTGAAGGCCCGAGTGTTGCCCAATCCCCTGAGGACTGGAACTGGTGGGCAATTGCCCCCCATCATTGCCACTCTTCTGTCATATCTCATACCATGGTTGCTTGTATATAAAACATACAGCTCATTGGTTTTATCGATAGCTGTGTATGATTTTCTTAAGTACTTACTGAAGTAATTGTGTGTGTGTATGCATATGCCTGTTGCATTATTATTTTTTTAAAAAATGAAATGGCTGATAATGGCTTAAAATTGATGACCATCCACTAACGATTATGGAAAGATGCTTTCTTAATTGCCTAGATAAGCTTGGCAGCATGGGAAAATTTTCAGCAGGCGTTTAAAGGTTGAAACAGAAAGTGGCTTCTGCATCTCTGTTGGCAGAGCATTTCACAGGACTGGGTCACTTCCTTACCTAAGATTTAAATTTGGTTTGTGCTTTCTCTGGAATGCTTTATGAATGAAAGAGAGCATGCTAAACACTAAAGGGAATGTTCAATTTTACATTTCCCTGGGCTTTTTGTTGTTGCATTGCTATTTAAAAACCATCCTGCTGTAAACTTTGAATGTTACTAAGCTATAAAACTGAAGAATTTTCAAAGCATCAGCTTGAAAATTATTCTAATGCATTTATGTTACTGCTTGAACTGTGTAGAGTGTTGCCTTTCATCTCCCACTAAAATTTACTTTGCAGCCCCTGTATTTGTGAAGAAAAACCACAGGTTTTAAGCCAAGTGTAAAATTCAGTTACTTTAGTGGCTAGAATGAAGACAGGGATTAGACATGAAACCGTGGCTGAGGAACTGAGACTTGTTGCAGAAAAGAGGAAGAGGAAGGAACAGAAAAGGTAAAGGAAGATGGTGAGGAAAGAGCAGAAGTGGATAGGCAGGTAAACAAGTAAATGTTCTTTCTCTCTTCCCCCTCCCCTCTCCCAAGACGACACAACACAATGGTATGTCAAAGAGGAGAGCGAATTGTGAATGGATCGTAGATGCAAAATTGTAGCCCTCAAGCAATAAACATAAATTATGCATGTTAATTCCACAAAGAAGAAATCAGAGGGTGTCATATTTTGGACTGCAGGAGCTTAGAAACCTAGCGTATTTACCATACCTCCTGGCCCACAGATTAAAAAAAAGGTCCCTCTCATAAACATTTGCCCACATTTCATGTTTATGAGCCTTGTTTGTCTTGTGGTCTTTGTGTTGATCTGTTCTGTCCACCTCTCGATTTTAGGTCCCTGGTTTGACATGTACTTACGGGCACGTGAATCGGTGGTTTTGAACTTCAATCCTTTCATGGCTTTCAACCCTGACCCCAAAGCTGAATATAACGACCAGCTTGTGAGAGCAACTAACATGACTGTTTCTGCTCTGCGTTTCTTGAAGACTCTCAGGGCTGGCTTTTTAGAGCCAGAGGTTTTTCATCTCAACCCATCCAAAAGTGACACACAAGCTTTCAAAAGGTTCATTCGGTTTGTGCCTTCCTCTCTCTCATGGTTTGGTGCCTATATGATGAATGCCTACCCACTAGACATGTCCCAGTACTTCAGGCTTTTTAATTCCACACGGCTGCCTAAGCTCAGCAAGGATGAGCTGTTTACAGATGAAAGTAAGCGGCACTTATTAGTGCTTAGAAATGGAAACTTCTATGTGTTTGATGTTCTAGATAGAGATGGGAACATAGTGGCGCCTTCAGAAATTCAAGCACACCTAAAATACATCATTTCTGACAGCAGCCCAGTCCCAGCTTTCCCTCTTGCTTGCTTGACTAGCGAAAACAGGGATACATGGGCAGGGCTGAGACAAGAGTTACTTGAGAATGGCAATAAGGAAACTTTAACAAAGGTGGATTCCGCAATCTTCTGCCTGTGCCTTGATGACTTTCCAATTAAAGATCTCAACCACTTGTCCCATACTATGCTTCATGGTGATGGAGTCAACAGGTGGTATGACAAATCCTTCAACCTTATTTTAGCCAAAGACGGCACCGCAGCAGTTCACTTTGAGCACGCCTGGGGAGATGGTGTAGCTGTACTCAGATTCCAAAACGAAGTGTTTAAAGACAGCACCCAGTCGCCTGCAATTGCTCCATCATCTCAGCCTGCTGCAGTTGATTCTGCTGCAGCTGTACAGAAGCTGAGCTTTAAACTGAACGATGCCTTAAAAGAAGGAATTACCAAGGCCAAACAGAATTTTGACGCCACTGTGAAAACGCTGACTCTGGAGGCCATTCAGTTTGAAAAAGGAGGCAAGGACTTCCTAAAGAAGCAGAAGCTGAGTCCTGATGCTATAACGCAACTTGCCTTCCAGGTGGCTTTTCTACGGCAGTATGGCCAAACTGTTGCCACCTATGAATCTTGCAGCACAGCAGCATTCAAACACGGTCGCACTGAAACCATCCGTCCTGCCTCAGTTCATACAAAAAAGTGTTCTGAGGCTTTAGTCAGGAATCTGCCCAAGCACAGCGCCGCAGAACTGCAGCAGATGATTGCGGAGTGCTCCAAGTTCCACAACCAGCTCACAAAAGAAGCTGCTATGGGTAAGTGGCAAGGCTCATTTTTTAGCATCAGATGCAATCCCTCTCCCTGGTGGCTTCAGTCGAGGTAGACAATGGGTTCAGAGCAATTTTCACCATGATGCAGAGTGTCTTGCTGGACCTTTGCATCACATTCACTCACAGAGCCAGCGTGTTTGCAGAGTTAAATACATTCCCTACATTTAAATAGCGTTTTGAAAAGACTTATCCAGAATCTGACTTCATTATATGAATGTTTGAAAAATACTTATTTGCAATATGCAAAACAGCCTTTCCAGGTACATCCTTGTGTTACTGTAGTGAGTTGGAGCTAAAGGTGTTTTTCTATTCATGAAAAGGACTTATTTCTGTAAAGGAGGTTGGGGAGTAATTGCCACTAATTTCTCCCATCCCATTTCCCAGGCTATTCTGAAGGGTTCCCTCAGTCCTCTGGAGATTTTCAAATGGCTGAAATTTTTTTTGGTACTCCCTTGTTTGCTTGAGTTTTTACTGCAGCCTTCTCAGCCTGGTGCCCATCAGATGTTGTTTGATTACAACTCCCATCAGCTCCCCGAACCAGCATGACTGATGCTTGGGGTGATGGGAGTTGTAGTCCAAAACATCTGGAGGGTACCAGATTGGGGAAGAGTTCTCTACTGCAAGGCCTTTCAGTAAAGAAAAAGGGCAACTTTTGATAGTCTAGTTGTGGTTTTAGTATTTGTTTGAACAAATGAGAAAGATGTGCACATATTTTGGCACAATAGCGCTTTTATTTTTTAAACCAAGCAAGAGCAGCTTGTCTGTTAACTTTGTGGCTTTGGAAGTGGAGTTAAGCCAGGGGTAGGCAACCTAAGGCCCGTGGGCCAGATGCGGTCCAATTACCTTCTCAATCCGGCCCACAGACAGTCCAGAAATCAGCGTGTTTTTACATGAGTAGAATGTGTGCTTTTATTTAAAATGCATCTCTGGGTTATTTGTGGGGCATAGGAATTCATTCATTCCCCCCCCCCCAATAGTCCAGCCCACCACATGGTCTGAGGGACGGTGGACCGGCCCATGGCTGAAAAAAGTTGCTGACCCCTGGGTTAAGCCATAAATACAGGCAGTGTTCTCTGCAGTGTCATTCATTACTGCATTTTGTCTTGACAGGTCAGGGATTTGATCGACACTTGTATGGTTTGCGGCATCTGGCAGAATCCAGAGGTATCCCTCTGCCAGACTTTTACCAGGACCAAGCTTATGCCCAGATTAATCATAACATTCTCTCCACAAGCACTCTGAGCAGTCCTGCTGTGAATATGGGTGGATTTGCACCAGTGGTGCCTGATGGTTTTGGTGTCGGATATGGAGTTCATGACAACTGGATTGGATGTAATGTTTCTGCCTACCCGGCTCGGAACGTGCAAGAATTCCTCCAGTGTGTATACAAGTCACTAGAGGATATTTTCAGTGTTTTGGAAGGTAAACTTGGTAGCAAGTAAGACACATCAGGGCTGGTCTTCTGAAATGAATCTTCAGCCCAGAATTTCTGTACAGCACCTATTGCTTTGTAATTCCTTGGGGGGTGGGGGGTGCAGCTTTCCAGGGGAGAAAATAATGAATTTGATTCTGTATGCACAGCTCATTCTAATAATACCAATTAGAAAATAATTCTGCCTTTGTTCTGGTACCTGTCGGCAAAGACATGTTCTCACAGTCAAAGTTTATAGGTTGCACGAGGTATGGCATAGCCTTCGTTCCTCACAAATAATGTATGTGGACTTAGAGGATGCAGACTATTAACTTAATATATAGTTAATGCTCTTGTCATCATTCAGATGTTTAAGACCAGCCCTTCTGTATCAGACCAAAGCCCATTTAATTCAGCATCCAGTTGGTATTCAGAGGCCAACTGACTCCAACACTGGAGATGGCACTGCAGCCGTCATTACCAGTAGCCATTGATAGCCTTATGCTTCATGAATTTGTCTAAATCCTCTCTAAAGCTATTCAAGTGAGTGCTATGGCTACATCTTAAGGTAGCAAATGTGCTATGTGAATACGTACTTCCTTTTGTCTGTCCTGACGCTTCCAATATCCAGCTTCATTAGATGACCCCAAATTCTAGTGTTATGAGACCGTGCATAATTTTATACACCTATATAATGTTGTTTCCCTTTTTTCTAAACTAAAAAGCTCCAAATGTTGTCACATTTCCTAATAAGTGGGTTCTTCCAGCCCAATGATAAATCTTTGTTGCCCTTTCCTGAACTTTTTCCAGCTCTACATCCTTTTTGAGGTGCACTGATGACCAGAAGTATATTTGAAGTGTGGTTACACCGTAGATTTGTATAATGGGGTCATGTCATTGGCTGTGTTATTTTCAGTCCCTTTCCTAATGATCTCTAAAATGGTATGTTAGTTCAGACTCAGGGATCTGCCCTCCATCTTCAACAGTGAATACAGATGCAAAGAATTAACTTGGCTTCCTGTAATCTCTTTTTCTTCCCTTGTCTATAAAGGTTAGCTGCCTCCCTAGTCTTTTTGTTGTTGTTGGTTCTACTGTATTTAAATAATTGTTTTGTCAGTCTTTGCTGGGGTGGCATGCTTCTTTTTAAAATTCCCCATTGTCTGCTTGCATTTCTTTCCCCCCAATTTTATGTTTCTTTTGTTCATTTGAACAAGGCTTCCATTTTTGGAAACTTCTTACCTCTAACAGCTTCCTTGATACTGCTAGTTAACTACACTGGCATACTCTCAGGCTCGGTGGTATCAGTGCTATTTTTCTAGAAAAAGAGGTGCTAGAACTCACCATGAACACCTCCCTTGTCCTTTTACTGTATAATGGCAATGGCACCCACCTGACAGGTGCCGGAACTGAGTTTCAGCCCTAAATGTTCCCATGTAAAAATCTAAATACATGCACGTGAAATATATGTATTTTAAAAAACAGCTGCCTTATTTTTGTTGATCAAGCAGAATGTTAATCTAAAATGTGCCTTTGTTGGAAACCATTTTGCTTCAGAAGGTTTAAAGTGAAACTCAAATGTGAACTGTTAGCAACCTTCCATCAAATATTCAGATGGTTGCAGAATGTACTTTTATTATAATAAACAGTCTAAGAAATGCTGGCCTGGATACTAACGTTACTTGCACGGACTTCAACTTTCCTATCTTCCTCTCCCTTCTACAGTCATCTGCATCCCTCACCCCAAAAGCCTCTCTAGAAGGCCTGGGGCTGCACCTGAACAATATGGAATTGTATTATTAATTAAGACTGTTTAGTCAGCTAACCTTGGAAATCTAATTAAATATATCCAATAGCTTCTTAAGATTTCAAAATACATTTCTAGGTATAAGGCACTTGCAATTATACATAAATGTGAGAGAAGCCAAGAACTTTAATGGCAGTAATAGTTATTACAATAGGTGAGCGAGCATCTTTCCCACCCTCCTATGAAAGCTCTTGGGCCTTACATGAATAAACGTTAATCAAATTCTTTGAAGAGGCAATCCCAGCATTAACCAAACTGTAAGCATGATTAAAAACTAGTATATTTTTCTGCATAAATATTCTTATTTGCATTTATTCTTTAGAGTTTGGTATAATAATAAAGCTAAGCCCACAAGTGTGGAAAAATAAATCCTGCAGAAAGTATAAGACTTTTATTCTAGGTTCTGTAAAGACAATTTAAACATGGCAACATAGAAAATGATCCCACACAAAACAAAAGCTTCAACATTTGACAAACCTATGTGTTACTTCATAGATGCCAACAGATTCCTTTATTTTTTCATCGTAGTCATTCCAGTCCTGTGGAGTTAAATACACATTAAATTTTAGAATTCTCTGCTTAGGAGTCCAGCCTGAATTTCAGGCACATTATGAACTTCCTTGCAACCCTAGTATTTTTTTAAAAAAATTAGCTTCGTTGAAAATCTTTAGTATAAGGAATCAGATTTTCTGTGTGTGAAGTCCACAGTCTTACTTGCCATCTCCCCTAGTTGAAAGGATTAAATTGGTTGAGCTATTGGTGGGTCACCAGACAGACTGATCTTTGTGCCAAGAAATGGAGCTGATCCAGACACTGCTGCTCACAGCTGAGGAAGGCTATGTGTGAAGATTTGCTAGCCTGAGTTTTCCAAGAGTTTATCTGACACCATCTAACACTACAGAGAACAACAGTGAAGTCAATCTGAATTTGTATTCCCGGGACTTGTATTTTTGCATATATTAAATACTCCAGGGCTACACCTGTCCCTACATTATGCTACCACAAGGTTGGAGTTTCTCTGCAGCTTCTCATGCCGCTCCCATGGGAGCTTTCTTTGGTATATAAATAGCAGTGTTAGAAAGATATTCTTGCTGATACTGTGATTGAGAAAGAGCTCACACACCCCTTGCCAGAAATCTTGAGGCTGCCCTGGTATCATTCTGGCTGCTATTTCTGTAATTAAAAGATGCCCTTTACAGTGGTGCCCCGCAAGACGAATGCCTCGCTAGACGAAAAACGCGCAAGACAAAAGGGTTTTCCGTTTCTTGAGTTGCTTCGCAAGACGAATTTCCCTATGGGCTTGCTTCGCAAGACGAAAACGTCTTGCGGGTTTGCTTCCTTTTTCTTAAAGCCGTTAATACCCGGGGAATCCGCGCTCCGCAAGATGAAAAAATCGCAAGACGAAGCAACTCGCGGAACGAATTAATTTCGTCTTGCGAGGCACCACTGTATTTCTATTAACGTTACATCTAGTTTGGCTGCAAGAAGGTAAAAGGAATATCGAGAACCACAAAGTCCAAAGAAGAAAGACTGCCACGTAGAACCTGTCAGATGAGAGGCTTGATTCAAAGTGATCCTGCCTTTACTTGAGAGCCCTCCCCTGTTTAGCACGAAGCAAGCAGGATAATCTCTTCTGGCCCCAAAAACTTTATAGTGGTGGATACATCTAATATAAGGATGCAGGGCTAACTTTTCAAATGGAAACGTTTGAAAAGTCTGTTTGGGTGGGTAGAGGGGCAGGTGAGGTTATTTTAATAGATTTTTTTTTCCAGAGACAGTACCTTTTCCAACAAGTTGATGTCATCAAAACGTGTGCCAGATTCTGCGCCTTCTGCAGAAAACCCAGCCTATAAACATAGAAATCTCTTTAGAACACAGCCATATGGGGAACAATACAGGTGGAAAGAAACAACAAAGGAACTCTCCTGTGTGACAAAGGGGATCTACACATAACTATATCGATCTATATAGAACTATACATTCCTGCACCAGATCTGAATTCTTGGAAACACAGCTGAGATGCCATCCATGGGGACAGCTGTGTGGGAAGGACCATTGCTCATTGGTTCAGCAGCTGTGTTGCATGAAAGTAGTCCCTGAAGGACCAGGTGCGCAGTCTGGGAGTCATTTTGGACTCAGCTGTCCATGGAGACGCAGGTTAATTCTGTGTCCAGGGCGGCTGTCTACCAACTCCACCTGGTACGCAGGCTAAGACCCTACCTGCCCGCAGACTGTCTCGCCAGAGTGGTGCATGCTCTAGTTATCTCCCGCTTGGACTACTGCAATGCGCTCTATGTGGGGCTATCTTTGAAGGTGTCCTGGAAACTGCAATTAATCCAGAATGCGGCAGCTAGACTGGTGACTGGGAGTGGCCACCAGGACCACATAACACCAGTCCTGAGAGATCTGCACTGGCTCCCAGTATGTTTCCGAGCACAATTCAAAGTGTTGGTGCTGACCTTTAAAGCCCTAAACGGCCTCAGTCCTGTATACCTGAAGGAGTGTCTCCAGCCCCATCGTTCAGCCCAGACACTGAGATCCAGCGGTTCCCTCATTGCCAGAAGCAAGGCTACAGGGAACCAGACAGAGGGCCTTCTTGGTAGTGGCGCCCACCCTGTGGAACGCCCTCCCTTCAGATGTGAAGGAAATAAGCAGCTATCCTATCTTTAAAAGACATTTGAAGGCAGCCCTGTTTAGGGAAGTTTTTAATATTTAATGCTGTATTGTTTTTAACACTCGATTGGGAGCCGCCCAGAGTGGCTGGGGAAGCTCAGCCAGATGATGATGATGATGATGATGATGATTAATTCCTGGCATGTCTAGGGAAGGCTTTGAAAAGACTCCATGCTGAAATCCTGGAAGGCTACCTGTTGATCTGTTACAGCAAAAAGCAGACTCTTGTGGCACCTTGAAGTCTAAATCCCACATCCAACAAGGATGAATCTAACTTAGTCTACATCTATGACTAGCACTGGATTCAGCCCTAACAGATTTACTGCAGCACAACTTAAGTGTTTATTGCGTAAAGATGCTCTGTGCTACAATAAATCTTAAGTCTTTGTATTATGTAAGATTTTACAGAGAGATCCAAACACAGTATTTTGTTTAGTAGAGAACTGAAATTTTTGCTAGAGTGTCTAGAATGGGCCAGCTGCCCCCTGCTGGCTGTTAAAGGAACAAGCAGCCTTCAAACATATTACAGAGGAAATAGCAATGATCAGTGTAAATAATACAATGTATAATTCCCAATACCTATACTCCTTGTTTCCTGGTAGATGCTAATAGAATGACTACCCCACCTCCTTCTGCAAATATACAGTGCTTCATCCATTTTTTAAGCAGGCTGCCTTTGGACAAAAGGAAAAAATTCAGGGCCACTGACCTTGCAAGGTTTGTGGCCTGTGCAGATATAAAACTAGAACTTATGTCTACATGAACATGTGGAGTCTCCTGTGCTGATTCTCCCTTATCCAGTCTCAGAATTTCCTACCACCTGCTGTGTGCTGAAAATTTGTAGGATTTTGGGTGCCGCATAATTTCAGGATTTTCAGAATATACTGTACTGGGAGAAATTCAAGGAAGCACTAAGCAGTTTGAACAATCTGCCCTCTCCTTCCCCCGCTCCACTCTGTTCCAGGGATTCCCCAACCCTCTCCATTGGCGGGGAGTCCTGTTGCACTAGCAGAAGTCCTTGTGTGAGCTTCCACTGTTGGTGGAATGCTACCCAATAGCTTGTAAATGTACCTATTGCACATACCACTTTATCAAGAAATACATGTCTAGGAAATCACCATCTGTCTCTTGTCTCCTGGTTGTGTTACTAGGTCCCAAAGGGACTATTTACTGAAAAGCAAGTTAAATTATAATTTAGGGTTCATGCTCAGCAGAACATTCATGAGAACTTGCCTGTGGTTGAAAGTCCACTGGTTCAAGGCCACGGCACTCAAACTCCACTATGGTCTTAAATGTCTCATTGTCTTCAGCCTAGGATGAAGCCAAAGTAACATCAGAGGAATAAAAATAGAACACAAAATTTCCAAAGTTATCATATCCCATAAAGATACAAAATAATGCAATGATTCTAACACTAATAAGTTACTCAGGAACTTTTGTTGGTCTCCATGAATAGTTTCAGTCTCCCAGGAAAAGGATAAAAGCAAACATTCAAGTGTTATTCAAAAAGGTAAAAGAAAATTTTACCTTGAACACTGAAGCTCATTTTAAGCTACAGGCTGTAGCGAAATAATCAACAATCAAATATCTGTTGAATCAAGCATGCATTGAGTAGGACAAACTAATAAAAATAGGTTACATCTTCCTATCCAATGGATTTGAAATATCCTCAGAATGTATCACTACATTTCTGTAGGGTTCTGCATGCTCAAATAATGCTTTCATGTAAAGCAGCACAAATATTTTCCCTTTCTATCCTAGAGGCAAAAAAACAAACATTTGGGAAGGTCCTGTGATTGAATCACCCACAATGCAATTCTAGGCATAGCTACTCAGAAGTAAGTTCCAAGTTCAATGGAACTTATTTCCAGGTAAGTGTTTCTAGGATTGAAGACTAAATTAATCTGCCCAATTGCCTTCCTCACACTGCAGAATTGTTCCGCATGTACAACTCTAAGGGGATCTCACTACAAAAGGAAAACAAGAACACACCCGCCACTCAGCTTTCCATGTGCAGACAGAGTATCAACACAATATGAATAATTAGTATCCATCATAATTTGCTTGGTTCTCTATAGGCTGAGCTCCAACAAAATTGTCAGGGAGGCTTACAATGGGGAATCATAATGCAAAGATGAATGTATACCCATATGTAAATCCAGGTACTTGTGTTTATCTCCCATTTATAGTACTAGCCACATGCAGAGAGTCATACAAAACTGTGGCTGTGTGGATCAAGCCCAATAAGACCAGTATACCACATCCACAATAACAAAAATACAACAAAACTTACATTGTAAGGCTTCATTGTATGACTTAAGATATCTGAAAGAAGTGGAAAATACATAGCAATGAAGCACATCTATGAAAGAACAGTGGAAATCACATTGTGTGTATCATTTCCTTTGGTATCGACCAGTTTTGAAAACCAGATGTCTCCACTTATAAATCCGGGAAAGGAGAAAAAGTAGATGACGTGTAGCTGTGCACTCCTAACCAAGTAAGTTCTACTGAATTCTGCAAAGCAAGTTTAAGACCGAAACCTGAGCCATTTACAGTGTGATCCTAATTCCCCCTCCTGCCAGTGAGGATGCCCACATACCCTGTAACTATACAAGTTTTTTTAGCTAGTAAAGCAAAATGGAGGGGCTCCTCTGCTCAATCCACCACCACTTCCTAGCCCGACATCAGGGGAGAGACAATTGGTTTGTTCTGTTGGCTCTCCCTTTCCAAGAATGGCAAGCTTCCTAAGGGAGGAAAGAAATGGCAACAGTTTGGCAGGATGCTTGTAAATCTTAGTTTAAATGGGAAATAAAATCATTGGAATACACACACACACACACACACACACACACAGAGCTTGGTTTAAGAACAGCTTAGTTTATGAACAACTTGGATTAAGAACGCTGCAAACCCGTACGTAGTTGTTTCGGTTTGTGAACTTTGCCTTGGAAGTAGAACATGTTCTGCCTCCTGTTGAGTGTGCTCCATTTGCAAATTGAGTCCCCCACTGCTATGGGAAAGCATGCCTTGGTTTAAGAACACTTTGGTTTAAGAATGGACTTCCGGGACGGATTAAGTTAGTAAACCAAGGTACCACTGTATACACATAAAAACAAACAAAACCGCTTAGCTTCTTCACATTTGGCCCATTCAAAAACAGAATGTGAACGAATACATGGGGGTAAAGGCTGCAATCCTATGCATACTTACCTAGGAGCAAGCCATATCAAACTCACTTCTGAGTAGACATATATAGAATTGTGCAAAAAAACCTGCACTGGAACTAATGCTGAGCATTATTATGCCAAACAGTTAAGTCCTGTTTAGCTGTGCAGCACTTATGGTCACTTGGGCCTTGCAGTCATTTGCTGTTTATTGTCAGTTCCAATTACACGCTCCTTCAGCATTTAACTGAGCGTTTACAACCTGTACTGCAAACATCACTGCTGGCATGCCCAGCGTCCCTTAACATGGCTGCCTGTCAGAACTAGGCAAACTTCATGGGACTTAAGCTTGTCAGGGTACAAAAAAAATGTGTGTGGATGGGAATGACACAAACTGGGTCTGGCTGTTTTCCACAGGCTGCACACAGTGTCCTTATGAGACAGCATTTCTTACCTACTTCCCCTTTGCCCCTTGGATGTCATACAATTGTGCTTGTAGCATGGCAATACTGCAATGTCTGTGAGAAAATGTTGATAATAATAGAAGTCCACTTGAAAGGGGGTGAGGAGCGAGGCGGAATAGTAGTGTATTCAAAAATAGGAACAAGGGAAGAATAGACAACTAGGCTCAAATGCAGCATAAAGCAAATGGAACCAGCAATACTGGAAGCAGAGATGGCATGGTAAGGATGATTTTAATAGTGACACTATACAACAGAAGTGAAAATCCTTATAAGGTTAACAAAAATGGAATGCCACTTGTTCCAGCTTGGAATAAAGCTTGGAAAGATCGTACTCAATAGTCCCTGGCTTTGGGGGAATATTACCCCCCCCCAATTGTATTTTCTTAGAAGATATCCCTCCAATTTAGTATATTCTGCCCTCCATTTTGAAAATCTAACTAGGTCCCACAGCCTGCAGAGAATCAAGTTTTCAGCTTCTTTGTGCCTTCATGCCAAAGGCATGGAGGTGCATGGATAGGCTTACCTATGGAGTTTTCTCGGGAGCACAGTTTGCATTTCTGCACCATTGTGGCACTTCCCCTGCCCCCTTTGAGAGGGTGGCTGTCCTAAAAAAATGTCAAAGGGAGGCATCAACATCAAGGCATTCACAGTTTAGAGAAGAGACATCAGGAAAGAAAGTTATTTTCCCCACCAATAATGGCTAATCCTAATCCTGTAAAGTGTTGGCTAAGGCTGATGGAACTGTAGTCTAAAACATCTGCAATTACCTGAGAAAATGCCTAAAAAATAACCCACCTTGTACATATAACAAAAGTCCATTTCCCTGTGTGTTGGAGGGGATGTTAAGCTTCCACATGCATGCAGTTAATCTGCAAGAGATTTTTTGAACATATAAGATATGGGATATATAGAATGCTGTGCCAGTTGGCTTCCACAGCATCAGCTGGATTTCCATTTCCCCTCATCCTCATGTGCTCCAGAGATCTACTCTAGAGAAGACTGAAGATGGAGGGGCAAGAAAGGAAGGGAAAGCTCTGTTGCACACGTGCAAATCTATTGCTACAGTGGAGTTGTAGTGTTAGATATCATCTTATATAAATGGGTAACAATTATACATTTTTTATATTTATGAAGATCTCACCTCCCAAGGGCTCCTTCTAGATTCAGGCTGAATCTGTTTGTTCAGACTTGTTGATTTGCCACCGAAGATGATTTATATATAATCATTTTTCTAGAAGTAACTTTATCATTTTCCAGCATCATTTGAGTCAAATATAGATCTGTGTATGTCACACAGACAACAAATGGATAACTTAGCATGCTTGTGTTGTAGTTCTGAGACCTACCATTAACCGTAGATATTGCCATTTTTCTGAAACCTCAGCACAGTTTCCACACTTCAACTGAAAAAGTAAAGAAAACCAGACGCAAATAATGAGACACTTAGTGGAGTCAACAGCAGAACAGGTAAACAAAAAATAATAATGATGTTAAGATTCAAAAACAAAGGTATGCAATGGACACGAATCGCAGAAGTAGCACTCCCATGAAAATGAAGACCACAACAACTTAAACACCATAACAACTTAAACCAACAATTTTCATATGGTTGGAAATTAGCCCCAGATATAGCACAAAAGCAGTCTCACAGATCTGAGAGGCTTCCTAGAATGAATTATAGAAGGGAAATGTGCTATTGTGGTGCACAAGGACGGAATTTCCACCCTTATGTTGCAGAAATGACATACAACTGCATTTACTGCAGCCCAAATTGGTCCAAACCTGTAAGTGTGCACTTTCACTATAATCATGACTACAATATTTATATATCAGACAACACAATCATAGGTATGATTATCCAGAAACAAGTCCCATTGAGTTTCCAACAGTAAGTGCACAGCATCCATAGGTGTGGTGGGGCAGCATGAGAGGGCATTGCTTGCATATTCATTTGAAAGCATGCCAGTTGCCAACTGCATGGCAGAAATGCTAACAAAGAGCAATAAGATGGCAAAAAAGAACCAGTGAGATGAACATAGTACACAATGCAATGGTGAAAAAAATGTCTATAGCAGCATTTGTAGTGTCGGGGCTCAAGGAAAACTACGAAACAATATCCATATCCACTGATTTAATAAAATGATCCCTGATCAGAAGGTCGGTGGTTCGAATCCCCGTGACGGGGTGAGCTCCCGTTGCTCGGTCCCTGCTCCTGCCAACCTAGCAGTTCGAAAGCGCGTCAAAGTGCAAGTAGATAAATAGGTACTGCTCCAGCGGGAAGGTAAACGGCGTTTCCGTGCGCTGCTCTGGTTTGCCAGAAGCGGCTTAGTGATGCTGACCACATGACCTGGAAGCTGTATGCTGGCTCCCTCGGCCAATAAAGTGAGATGAGCGCCGCAACCCCAGAGTCGGTCACGACTGGACCTATTGGCCAGGGGTCCCTTTACCTTTACCTTTAATACCAGATGTATGGGATATTGGTTGTGGTTAGTGAGGAGAGAAAGGCACTCTGCAAAGACTTACAATGTACCAAGAGCCAGCAAATCCCACTAACTGAAGGCTTAGGTCATGTAATAACATTTCCTGCCACTTTTAGCACTGCTAAATTCAATGTGGTTTTAATGTTTCAGTATGAACGAAGAATAAATCCTTAGGCCAGTAAACAACATCGACGTGTAGCAATACAGGAAATATGGGAGCGGGAGGCGCGAGGAAGTCCAAAGATGTTATGAAAAGATGTTATAATATATGTTATACTGTTTTTTATTTTTGCATTTAAGTTTGAAAAATCCAAATAAAATATTATATATAAAAAAAAGCAATACAGGAAATATTGTCATTGCAAACCAAGTGCACGTGTGTACGTGTGTGTGTGTGTGTGTGTATGTATGTATGTATAGCGTGCCCAGGTAACACCCGTCGAAGGCCCTACCTTCAGATACCATCGGAAATCCTCCCCCACCGGCCGGAGATTTGTAATATTTTCCAGAGTGGCTTTGAGCTGCAGCCCGATCTTCTGCAAAGAGAAGTCACCGTGTCAGCTCATGTACTCGAGGCATTCCCAGCCCCAGCCCCAGCTCACGTCGCCTTTGCACAAGTGAAGCTTTCTCTTACCCCCATGGCTTCAGGTGGCCAGAGGAAAGCCTCTGAGGCGAGCGAGCTTGCTTTCCTTCCCAAACACGGGCACTTGCAGGATCACACCGGAGCTGCGGGGTCTTTGCAGAGACCCAGCGTCTCTGAGAGCGGGGCCGCTGTGAATCAAGCCTCGCGAGACTTGATACATTGCCGTTTTCTTGGGCCTAAAGGGCGTCGAAGCTGGAACTTGCCCTTACTCAAGATGGCTGCCTCTCAGCTAAACTAGATAGTCGATCCATTAGCCAGCCTATCCTGAGGAGGCGTCCAGGAAACAAGGATGAGGTGGTTGAGATTCAATACTGCGTGAGGTGGATTACATGCCAGCGATAGATAGCCACCCAGAGTTTAAACAGGAAAATGCCTCTTGTTTTAAAAGCACTTGCCTACACACCACTGAACCCAATGTGTTTTGACTATAGCGATTCTGGCTGTAGGTGCTATCCACCATGGACAGTAACCCCAGCATAAATTGAGTGTCACCTGTAGTTACATTTGCAGCATTTTTTATTTTTTGTAAAACAACCCTCACCCTGCAGTCCATTTCCCTGTAAGATTCAAGTCTTGTTTTTATTTTTGCATTTTTTGAGGTGGAGGGTGGATGTGCATTCTTATCAAAAAATAAAAAACCCTAGAAAATAGTCTGCAAATGAGCTAATACTTTTTGATCTTTTATAATCTACACAAACTTTAGCAGTGCATTCCCCAGCTAGTGCTGCCATTGCAATGAGTACAATGTGGCATTAGTGTTGCAGACATGTTTTGCATGGTGTACAGTATCCCCAGAGTCCCACTTCCCTAACAATACTTGTGCCATTTTTGTTAGTTTCAAAAGGGAGAGGGTGCTTTTTAAAACATAGGTAACACAGTCCAAGTGCACTTGCACCCAAGGCTGGTACAGCAGTTTTACTTTCAGTCCTTCTGCTAATGATTCCTATCATAATATTCACCTTTTTCACAGCTGTTGAACACTGTGTTGACATCTTTGAGATATCAATTACAAGGTCTTCTTCCTGGTCAGAAACCACCACTTCAGAGTCCATGGGCATATATGCAAAACGTTTTTGTTTTTCTTTGCCCCAATGTGTAACACTTGCTTACACTGAATTGCACCTGCCATTTAACTGTCCATCTGCCAAATTTGGAGAGATTCTTCTGGAGCTCTCTGCAACCCCTTATTGTTTTAACCACCCAGATATCAAAGCAATTTGGTTTCAGCAGCAAACTTGACGACTTCACTGCTCATCGCTCCTTTTATGTATCAGACAAGTTTCATATCTATTGTCCTTTGGTACCTAACACCTTCTTTCAACAATCTTTTAGTGGAGATTGTTATCCAATCCCTGCAAATTTCTTCTTTTTTCACTTTTCTGGAACTCTGGAGAAGGGATTCTACTCCCAGCTGTAATGTTTCAAAGCAAGTAGACAAACATTCATTGAAATGTATGAAACAGCTCTTCCATGTATTAATGGTGTTGACATCCGAGAATCAGCCTCAATACTGCACAGGGATATCAACTATCTAATCCTCATTAAAACCTCACTAAAAAGGGAGGCGTTAACCGATACTTAAAAATGTCCATATTGTTGTGTTGCTGACCCTCATTTTCCCTTCCCTGCAGAAATTAAGCCAGCCATACTTTTAAAAAATCTTAATGCTTTCCCAAAAGTTTAGTTTCGATAACAAACACATTTTAAATAAAAAGGGGAAAAAAGCTTTTTAGCATTTATTAAATTCACTCTGTAAAAAATCTGACATACATAAAACCAATGAGAGATAAGGAATGGAAAGTGACCCCACCGAAAGAAACTTTACAGTACAAATTTAAATCCATACAATTTAAATTGGCTTAATCTTGAAGTGTAATCCAATGAGGCTGAAGACGAGACACTTGAGGTCCTGGACAAGGTAGTAAAACACTCTTAGACCTTCTGGATCCCTGAAGTGCAAAAGGAAAAACAAATAGAAATAAAATATTTTTAAAAATATTATGTGACCAACTCATAATCATACTCTGTTTCAGGAACTCAGGATTGAGAATCTCCTAGTCACTTATCAAAATCCAAGCATCTTTTGGTAGTACAGTGGTTCCTCAGTTTATGAATTTAACCCGTTCTGGAAGTCTGTTCTTAAACCGAAACCATCCTTACACTGAGACGCGCTTTCCCTAATGAGGCCTCCCACCCCCAGTGTCCTTCCACCGTTCAGCTTCCATTCTTAAACCGAGGTAAAGTTCGCAAACCGGGACACTACCAGTATTGCAGAGTTGGTAAACCAAATACTTCGTAAGCAGAGCTGTTCTTAAACTGAGGTACCACTGTACTGCAAGATTTATTTGACTGGCTTTTAGCAGCTGGGGATAAACCAGATGGCTTTAGTAGGGCATTTATGAAAGGTTCTGTTTGTCCTCAGGGTAGATTGAGTTAAATGAGTGAGCAAATAATGCAATGCCACAGCTGAGACAAATTCTATATGCTGTTCTTCAGGTTTACTAAATTATTATTACTTAAAATCAATGTAATAACTGTATTTCCAGATTGGCCACAAATACATGGTACAGCATTTATAGAGGCATCTTAAGCAAGACAACTGGACAGAGCTGTACTGCTTCTGCCTCACCTTCTTTCCAATCCGCTAACAAAACTAGCTTAGTGAATAGTCTTCAAAAAGAGCACTACAACGGTTGGGGCGGCTGGTCAAAGAGCACTTACTTGGACTGATTTACATCAATAAGAGAACCAATTTTTGATGTGGTAAAAGAGATGTGTTCATCACCAATTACAATTTCAAGCTCCTGGAAAAATAAATAAATAATTTCAGAGCACTGTTTGAAGATCAATAATAAAATGACCATTTCACACCTACCCAGAGGGAGGGAGGGAGGGAGGGAGGGAGAAAGAGGAGAGATATGGATTGCTCGTTCCCACCTCCAATAACTTTCTCCCAGATGTCTTTCAAGATCTACTCCAACAAGATATTCTGTTCACAAGAAACAGATATAAGATTTCCCACCCATCTGTTTACAGAAATAGCAGCTGCAAGTGTACACATTAACTGCTGTACACCTGTCAGCTTAAAATATTTATATAAATAAGGGAAGCCGTGAATTTGCTAACCTGCCGACCAACTCTGTCAGGAGGTGGCCATAATGCATCATCTTCTTTCGTGATTTCACTGTCATCGATTATCCTCTTTAGCTCTTCCATCACACTTTTGTGTACGTAGGCCTACAGCAGCATGTAAATAGTAGCATTTTAACTTTAAAATAAAGTTTAGTATAGAAATACGTGTGTGTCATTTGCCCACTACCTGCTTGTTGAAGTATGTGTATTAATTTATTTTGATCAATAACTAAGTACATGCTTTGCTATCCACTGGAATGAGCTCAGCATATATTGGGCAAAACATCTGCAAACAAATTTATAGAGTGAATACTAGATATAACTTTTGAGATACAGACATAAATTATTTATGACATTTTTTGTAGTTTGCAGATTTTTACTATCCAAATACATACACTTAAGATGTGTGGAGATATGTAGAGAAACAAAAAGCTAAATTCTACTAGCTACAATTTAATATTTTGAGCCCAAGTTTCAATAATGCAGCTAAAAGGGGAACATTAGATATGTAGTAAAAGACAATAATAGGCAAATTTAATGGCTTGCACTGAATACACAGTTATATAAACTCAAGACATCCACTGGTCACTCTAAATCAAAGATACAGCTAAAATACAAGAGATGTCAAGATTTTTCCACCTGCTTAATTTGTTTTTATTAACTAAATGAATAAAAATTAAATTAATATTTTATATTACGTTTATATTTTAATTTGTGTTGTGAGGTACCCAGAGAACTCATGCTGTAGAATACAAAATTCTATAAATTATTTAAACACAGTCAACTTACTTCTTTTCTGATCATGACATCATTTTTATAATTGCTGTTGTTTGCATATCTCAGTTTCCCTGTTGAAAGAGACAATATGACATTCAACACTACACTACACAAAGCAACACAGAACTTGGGCTTAATTTAATTTACATTTTTCCCTTTAACTTGTGCCTGCAAAGTCTTGAAGGGGCTAAAGAAGGCAATGGGTTGAAAGTCAGGCCACAGAGATAACTGTTGCCCAGTGACTTAAAAACACCTGGTTTCTAAGCCCCTTTCTGTTCAGCATACACCCACCCTAGATATACCCAAGTTCTGCAGGCTCACAAAGACCATTACTCGCAAGTAGAGTTTGCTCCCTGCAAAGGGAAGTGTTCTGGACCACTTTAAGGAGTGACTTGCTCCCTCCTCAGTCAACCAACAGGGAGGGTGTACGACCAGCTTTTCAGTGCCTTCACAGCAGAGGGGATGCTTTTCTCTCCAATTTCCCTCTCCCTTCCTCTCCCCATAAACTCTAAGAAGGATCTTATTCTAGCACTCCTGCACCGGCAGGAAAAGACAGCTCTCAAAAACCCTCTGTCAAAAACTGTAACTTACTTTACCCCACTGAGGGTTTCACATAATAATAATAATAATAATAATTTATTACTTATACCCCTCCCATCTGGCTGGGTTTCCCCAGCCTTTCTGGGCGGCTTCCAACAGAACACTAAAATACAATAACCTATTAAACATTAAAAGCTTCCCTAAACAGGGCTGCCTTCAGATGTCTTCTAAAAGTTTGGTAGTTGTTTTTCTCTTTGACATCTGGTTGGGAGGGCGTTCCACAGGGCGGGCGCCACTACCGAGAAGGCCCTCTGCCTGGTTCCCTGTAGCTTTGCTTCTCACAGTGAGGGAACCACCAGAAGGCCCTTGGCGCTGGACCTCAGTGTCCGGGCAGAACGATGGGGGTGGAGATGCTCCTTCAGGTCTACTGGACCGATGCCTGCCTGCCACTTACCAACCCCTCTTGCTACTGAAACGCAGGTCTCCTCAGGAGCCACCTTCCTCTCTTCGGGCAATGGCTAATTTCCCCCGACCCCATTTCCTTTTCTCAACGAGCAATACCCCCTTCCCGCCTCCCTCCACGCCAACCCCCCCCCCGGGGGTCTCTTCTCCCTCCTCAGGCGACAGGCCCCTTCTTCCCTCCCGGGGCTCCCTCGCTCCTCCGTCCCGCCAGGCTTCAGGTCCCCGGGAGCTCCTCTCTCGCCTTCCCCAAGCGGAAACCCTGAGCCTCACCGTCAGGGCGGAACTCGAACTCGAGAAACTCGTGGCCGAACTTGCCCTTGTGCCCAACGTAATAACGCAGGTAGAAGTCGCTCGCCATAGCCGCATATGCCCCGCCGGCCCGCCGAGACACCAGCATGCACCGCGCACGGGAAGCTCCTTGCAAGCGAGCGAGCTAGCGCGGGAAATGTGCGTCATCGAAGGGCAGGGTTGCGCAGGCGCACACGGACGACTCAAGGTTTTGCTTGTCGCGGGCCTCACTGCGCAGTTTAAAGACCATAGAGATAGAAGAGTGATAGAGTCAAACGCCATCGCTGTCAATATCTATGTTCACTTCCGACTTTAAATGCCCTGCTTTAACTTCCAATGCGAAGTGCAAAGGGCTTTCGCCATAGTGATGACGAGGGTCAAGTAGAGCGGAGCCGCTAGACCCAGGCCGATGTATAGACTTATGGTTAGATTCATATAGGCTGCCTAGCTTCCGGGCTCTTTTCCCGCTTTGGCATGTTTATTGCAGGGCAAAATAGGGTATGGGATTTCTATATCTTTTGGGGGATGAATTGCTATTAACAGCGATAAAAAGCATATTATTGTTGTTGTTGTTGTTGTTATTATTATTATTATTATTATTATTATTATTATTATTATTATTTCAAAGCAGGATTTTAGCGAGCTGTATTTGTGAATTGCACCTCCGCCCCCTGAAAAGTTATAGCAAAGGGGAGCCCCATTAAAAATAATGAATTTCTGCTTGGAAGAAATGCTTCTACCGATCGCTTTCCAGCCCCGTTAAACGTTGCGGTTAAACCCAGCAACGCTCAGAAGAGAGCGAGGGAAGAGCTTCAGCATTTCTGGGGTGCCAACCTAGGGAGGGTCCTAACACGAGATGACTGGCAATGATTCAGTTGGGGTTGTCCGGTTAGCCCAAATTTCATATTGGCAGTTGCCTGACAGGTTACAAATCCGCGAGGGGGGTGCGCTTTAAATTCTGGTGGTTATTTTTTGAAAGGAGCCTTCTGCCCCCTACATATGCTCAGACGTGCTCTGCCTTTTACATAGGATGGGAAGGCGTTTGGTATATGCTCAGGAGCAACCCTAAATTTATCCAGTGCCTCCTTGATGTAGCCATGGAGAAGGCTGTACAGTGTCTTGTTTCTGCAAAGTTGCTAAAGGCACTGAAATCCTGAGACAGACAATGTGGCAACTATATTGTTCACTATTCAGCCAGGATATGTGAACTGTTTATGGTCTTTCAGGGTACAGGAACGCCAAAATTGGCGCCAGGGATTGCATTGACTTTAATTGGATCACCAAGTAGGGATAACATGGATTAAATTAGGATTTGCATTGAACACTTGAATTTGTATTGAATCCACAGCATTTCAGTGAACAGCAAAACTATAAATCCCATTTGGTGTGTTTGTGGGATTGATGAAGGAATGTATGTCCCATTTCATCCCTTGGGAATCTTCCAAGGGCATGCTTGAAAGACAAAAGCACATTGTGCAGTTCAGATACAGCACATTTGGAGGGTGGGGACGTAGAGAAGACAGTTATATTGGTGTTACAGTCGCCCTGCCCCTGGCATATGTATACTTGAAAAAAACAAACCCAGTGCAGATGTGCGCGATAGGAAATCCACAACCAATTTTTAAAATTTTTTAAAAGTTTTACTAAATATAGATGTCATTAGAAAACAAGAGTGTTTTCTAATTACCGTATTTTGAAGTTGGCTATGCCAATTGATGTTGTCTGTCTCTTTTTCTAGAAAAATAGCACTGGCATAAAGGGTTTTAAAAAAAAATAAAGTTTGATTGACTTTAATGAGACTTACTCCTAAGTGAATATATGTTGGACTGTAGCCTAAGTAGCTTTTCTTTGCAAGTAGCTAAAAGGTACAGTTATTGAGAGAACTGACTAGTTTCATGAGAGGAAGACTCTGATGTTGAAAGTCCACGAGTCAGAACAAGCTTGTAAATAACCACCTGTGACATGTAAAATATAAATCAAGGCAAATAATTTTTGTAAATGTGGAAGCATTAGCCCTCCTGCTTGCTTCCAATTTAGGCCAATGACATCCTACAAATGGTTAACCTATGTTTGTGTTCATACTGAAATTAGCCATTTGTGCTAAACCCATGTGTAGGCTTGTGTGTGTAATCTGTCAAGTTGACTTAGGAGCAGTTTGATATTTTCTTCAGCGGTGGTGGGTGTCATTAAACAAAACAACACATTACAATCTGCCAATAAAAAAATTTAATCTCTATAGAAACAGTGCACTGTCTTACAAATGTATTCATTTGGTTTTCAGTACCCCCTACTGATGTAAGTACAGCAAATGTTATAAATAGCAGAGCCCTCCCACATCCCAAATCCCTAGACCTTTTGTTCAGAAAAACAGAAACACAAAAGGCACCAAGCAAGAACGCATCCTAATGAAACTTCCATATGACAAAGACAGAGGTCAGAAATGGTTACAATGTTAAACAAGATTATAACGCTCCCAATTAACACATGGAAAACAAATCATTTTTCTTTTTTTAAAAGAAAATTTGGTTATTGACTTGATTTAGTTACAAATCTGTCAAGTTGGAAAGCAGGAAAATGTCACATCATAGTAATTTACAATGATTTGGGGGGGGGGAATTCCAGCCTTTTTACACATGGGATTTATACAAGGTTTTTATTGTTTTTTCTTAAAAAAGTATCAAAACTGTAGAGCCTTCAAATCTATTTACAGATTGAGGTTAGTTACAGTTATTACATACAAAGATCTCTCCTTGTTATTGTTCTTCATGCACATAGTGCATGACCTTGTAGTAAAATTAACAAGTGAATCACATTTTCTTTTCTCCCTCTCCAGCTTTCTTCAAAAGTATGTATTTACTCATAGGCCTCTGTTTGCAAAATCTAGTAGAAATGGGAAATACTTGTTTTTCAATACATGTTATAAACAAAGGGCATATCCTTCTGAAAGTGCAAATTATACTACATCCTTAAAAAACAAACACTCTTTTAATGGGACCTGTGTGGCCAGTTCAAACATGATTTCATCACTCATTTGTCATTAAGAGATGACTCACACATGTGAATGAACTATCACAGATTTCATATAAAACAACATTTTCCATGAGGACAGTTCAAACATTCAGCTGGAGAGTCATCATACCACACAAGTAATATATAGTGGATGTGTAGAACCTTTGACACTCCAGATGTTGCTGAACTACAACTCCCATGAGTCCCAGCAAGCATTGGGATGATGGAAGTTATAATTCTGCAATGTCAGGCAAGCCAAAGGCTCCCCACACCTGATGTATAGACATGTGTGAAACAGCTGACTGACTGTGAAAAAGGGCTGTGCACTGAGTACTGCAGGTGTACCAATCCTTACATTTTTATGAGTAACTACTATTGCCTTCCTCCCAAGTGCTGCTTAATAAACTGCTTTTGCAACTGGGAGATGAACCACGGATACCAGAAAACATGGGAAACTCTGACCTGGTTTGCATGTCATGCTAAACCATGGCTTAGTACAATATGCATGTTAGAAAACAAGCACCTCTTGTTCCCTTTCTTCCTGCACAATGGGAAGGACGACTTCAGCAGTGTTTACTTTTCATTTTTTTGGCTTGCTATTGGATGCGAATCTGGGATTGTGGTTTACAACAACACTGGTTAATTAAATTTATTTTAATTTAACAAGCCAGCTCACCCATGATTTGAAATTGACTGGTTTTGAAATTGACCCGTTTGTTACAATTCAGTTTTTGGTCTGCATCCAACAATCAACTGAGACTGTGCACTTATTAATGTTTACTCCTGGTCCAGTATGCTCACACCACTGGTGTTTGAAGCCGAATACATATGATGTTATCCACAATATGTATCTTGAGAAGTAATGCTATTTAATGCACTTCCTCTCAAATCAGCTTCCATCTAATTTGAAAGTATAAACTGTGCTTAAGCTGAGATATGTACATTGAAGATAACTGTTGCACATGTGTAGATGACAACTTAACTGAATAGTTTGATGCAGGGGAACAAATGAGATAATGAGCATTGGGTGCAGACATCCCTGCTCCATCTCTGAGGTGTATAGTGGTGTAAAAAAAAAAGTGACTCGAAAAGGAGTGTGGGAAAAGGACCTTGCTGAGTTTTAAGCTGTTAATATGCATATAGCCTGAGAGGCAGTAAAAATGAAAGTAAACAGTGCCAAAGTCTTCTTCCCAGCCACACTGGTGGAAGAGAGGGGAGGGGGAGAGTGTGTGAGCCTGATGATCATTTGGGTTTGTTCCAGCTCATGCACATCATGCTGTCCAAGCCAAGCTGTCATGTATGCCAAAGTCAAAACAAAATTAAAAAATTCCTTCCAGTAGCACCTTAAAGACCAACTAAGTTAGTTCTTGGTATGAGCTTTCGTGTGCATGCACACTTCTTCAGATACTCATGGTATCTGAAGAAGTGTGCATGCACACGAAAGCTCATACCAAGAACTAACTTTAAGGTGCTACTGGAAGGAATTTTTTAATTTTGTTTTGACTATGGCAGACCAACATGGCTACCTATCTGTAACTGGATGTATGCCAAAAACAGTCAAAAAGTAGAGAAGAGAGGCCTTGTTAGACCAGCATCTGTTGGAGAAAGAATGCAAACTTGAGTTTCAAGTATCAAATAGTTTGGGGAGTGTTCTGCAGTAGATTTTGAAAAAATAAAAACCACGAGTGTGTAATATGACGAGTCCACACATAAATATATCCATACATCACGTCGTATCTGCAGTGGAACCTGTGAGGCATTTTGTCTGAGGTGGCATAAAGCAATATGAAAACCGTGCCAGCTGGGCTTCATCTGCAACGGCTGCTTACCATACAAAAGTCATCACTTAAATCACTTGAGGTGAAATCCAACATAGTGGAAGTGAGCTGCTTCTTCTCATCACTCCCCCTTGCATGTCCCCTAAAATCTGCTCTGGAGAGGTAGCGGACCTCCAGAGCAGAATTTTTGGGAGAAATAAGCGGCTAGAAGGAGGAGAAGAGAATCCATAAGAAAAGTATCCATTGTGCAAGTGGATTTCTTTTATGAAAGTGGGTTGGCCATTATGTTTGCAAAATTATTTATTTTCTGAAAGTGATATAGAAACAACAGTGTGGCCTTTATAAATCAAACAGTCACATTTTGTAATAGACTCAAGTATAAAAATAGCAAATTTTTATTCATAACGATTAAACTTCAAATCAAAGGCCTGATTCCACATCATGTTAAGTGTTTCCTGCAAGATGGAGATTCCTTCATAATGTCAATCCAGGGTTTTAAGTTACTGATGTTAACTTGAGACTACTAAGCAGTACAAAATGTCTGTTCAGTTCTAGTGGGATTCTTGTGCTAGTGGATCGATCTGAAAAGACTACAGGTGAACTGGAAACTTTGCATTTTACAGGAGCTGCAGGAGAGTAACTACAGGGAAAATAACCAGAATGATTGCAGTTTGGAGGTTCAGTGGCCGTAGACAGCTACAGATTTATATGAATTCAACAATTTTATGGCTTTCTGTAGACATCTGAAGACAGCCCTGAATCGGGAAGTTTTTAATGTCTTCTTGTGTTTTTTATATTCTGTTGAAGCTGCCCAGAGTGGTTGGGGCAACCCAGTCAGATGGGTGGGGTACAAATAATAAATTATTCAGCCAAAAGTTTAATTAGACCTCAAAGGTTCAAATTCCTGTTGTCAGGAAGCTTTCTGTCACTCATTCTCAGCCCAACCTACTTCGCAAGGTTGCTGAGAAGATAAAAGGAGGAGGGACTCACATGTGTTGCCCTGAACTATTTGGGGGAAGGGAAGATAATGATAACAAATTTTTATCTTGGGCTGAATCATGGCCAGACTGTTCTGGACTCTGGGGGAGTACATTTTCTGCTTTCCCATATCTGCTAGCTCAACAATTTTCAAACTTTCTACCTTCAATAGACCCTTTCGAATACTTGTCTACTGAGTAACTTTACGCATGTTGCAGGGGATTCTGGGGACATGTTTAAGGATGAATATTCCGACCACATGGATCTTTTTGGTCCTCACAGCCCATCTATTGAAAATGCATCCCAGGACACATTCCAAGACATGGATTGCAGGGGAAGATCAGTAGTGGTGGCCAAGATGCCTTTCAGGGAAAGTTTGTCCTTACTGATCTTCTCATTGAGGAACTACTGATAAAAGGTTTGCAGGAAGAAACTCAACAGCTTTATATAAACAAGCAATGACGAGATAAGCTGCAGCATATTGCACAGAAAAAAGTGAAGTCCCGACACACAAGCTAATAGTATGAACCAGTCTTCAGAAATTAGCACAGGGTGTGTATAAAAACAGATCAACATGTTTGGATGAATGAGTGCTTCCCTGCCTCCAGTGTGGCTGTGAGAAGCTTGGGAGCCTTTGCTTCTGATTTCAATGAGCAGCAGTTCAGTGTGTCATTTGCACCCTAAACTATGGTTAGTGTTAACTATGGTTTGAAGTTGGCTGTTTCAAAAGAGCCACAGTTAAAATTAACCACAGTTGGCGCAGTTCAGATGATGCACCAAACTATGATTAATTATAAGCTGAAGTGAAAGCTTCCAAACTCCTCCTAGCAGCTGCTCTGGAGGAGAAAGGAAGAATATGAGCCTGAGGTTTGCTGCAGCTCATTCTCATTATGCTAAACTATGATTAAGTGTGATGTATGTCTGCACCAGCATATTTTCATGAATTCTTCAACTTCTGCCTTTGTCTTAGTTTGCATCTTGGCACCCTGGCTAGCATTCCACTCTACAGGTGTTTTTCACATGCAGGTTAGTACCTTGTTAATGTTGCCCAAATATATACCTCTCTCATTTCTTTTTTGAGAAAGAGAAAAAAGGTATTTCTGTTTTTGAATAATCTAGGCTCCTTGACATTCCCACAGACATACCTCAGGTTCACTGATCACAGCAGATGGAAGCTACACCCTAAACCCCTCCACTTATGCAGACTGGGAATTAGGATTGCTCAGTTACTTCCAAGTAAACATGCATAGGGCTGCATTAAAGTTTCTCCCACCACCTCATACTAAAGCTATTGTTACAGAGATGGGTGCAAGGGTGAATTGTTATAGCAGCATGAATTTGCCATGATTTAAACCACCCCACAAAGGAAATCCATGAGGAATTGCATGAATGTAGGGAAATGGGTACAAATTAAGACCAGTACAACAAAGCACAAAGCTAATCAGAGTGAAGTAAAAAACAATGTAAAGTTGTGCTGGTGTAGACATACTCTTGAGAGAATAATATTACTCAGTGCCATTTGTCTTAATGTTCAAAAGCTACAGAAATCTGTCATAGGAAAGTGTTCAGATGACCTCTCTGGATACCACTGTCACCTTTATCATTGACTTTTTTGTCCTGTGTGCTGTTGGTTTTTTGAAGCGGGGTGGGAGGTATAACCAAATCAAAACTGAGAATAATCCATGGGGCAGAGCAACCCAACTCACCCCCATTAAGCGTAATCCTAAACGTGCACACTTTGAAGTATATTCAGTTAAACATAACGAGACTTCTTTGAATAGATGCTAAGATTGGCACCCTAAACTTGCTAATGTATGTCTAAACCTGCCAGATTAATGGTTTGGGATTGCAGGCATTGCCATCAATGTCTGTGCTGAGGTTCTGGGCTTCCCCATTCACTTCAGTGGAGAGAAGACACAGCCCTTTCTGTGCAAAGCTGTTCCCTCCATTAACAATGAATGGGGAATCGTATTTGGGAGGTTCACCATGTGTGTGAGTGAGAATTCCTGTTGCCTATGAGGATTTCCTGGAGTGCAACAATTGTGCAAAGACGTCTAAGCCATGAGCTGGTTCATCTGCCAGGACAGAATTTGGTTTGTTCATTATGTGGGCACATTTGTTTCTTTGACAGTCATGGACTATCCTACTGTAACAGCTGTAATCCTTACTCAGAGGCTTTAGATTTCAAAGCAAAATCTTCCACAAAACATCCCTTAAGAATTTTATTACCCTATTTCCCATAAAGCTGGGCTAGTCTTTCTAAAATATATTCATATATATATATATTTATATATATATATATATATACTTATTTATATATGCGTATGTCTATATACCTATCCAGTGTAGATAGGTTTATACACAGATAATCTATGCACAGCGAGCCAAGCATACAAAAAATAAATACTCTCATCCTCTAAGTGTATGTACAGAACAAACCTTATATCCAGAATTTGTTAATAAATATCCTAAACGGCTTGTATAGACCTCTTTTTTTCCTTTTCTTTCTTATGTTGATGGATAGCCACAAAGTATGTCCGACATATTTACAAAATTTCTATAAATATAGCTTTTAAAAATGACACATATGCTACCGACCCTTGGGTCTGGCTGGTTCTATACACCGAGTTAGTAGCCCCACAGTAGAGCAGCCTCCTCGCCATTACGGATGGATAGTGCAAGAAGCTTAAAAGGTGTATAAAAGATTATACATACAAAACTCTCACATCCTTTGGATGTTTGCAGTTCATTATTACTTTGTGGTTACCCTTCTGCAACATAAATAAACCGTTAAAGGAGAGAAGGAGATAAAAGAAAGTGGACTCCGTGATCCACAGCAGGCGTGTTCAGTGCATATCTATCAATCCACCGGCTGTGGGGTTGGTGCAGGTGCGGTCCTCATGGTAACCCATCGTCTTCTAGGCTTAATGCTACACGCTGTTGGGAAGGAAAACAGAAAGGTGTCAGTGCCTCTAGAATACAGAATACTGGTGTCATGGACTAGCTGGATGCAGAGAAATGGTGGGAGGCACCAGCGGGGAAACCCCCCCAAAGGAAGCCCCAGGGAAAGGCTCAGAGTGAGGGCCTTGATGGTGGGACGACGGCAACGAGTGTTCAGAGACAGAAGAAGGAGAAGAGAAGGAGGAGGTGTCAGAAGCTGAAGAGGGAACAGGGTTTGCTGAGCAGGAAGAGGCTGTGGCAGAGAGCAGACCAGACTTGGAGGCTGAAGCGGAGGCCAGTCAGGGATGATGGGTACTGTAGTATTACATTGGAGGGCCACAGGTTCCCCATCCCTGAGTTAGTGGAATGTTTTAATATTCGGAATCAAATTCTGACATCCTCATTTATGTGCAGTGGTTTCAGTGTGGCTGCTCACAAGGTAGAGGACAAGAGTACTGTAAAAATATGCACTAACGTTTTAAGAGTCTGGATGATGGGAAGCACCTGACTCTTAATCTCTACCCATGTTAAATGAAGAAGTGCTGCTCTTGCTCTTTCCTGCTCTTCTATACCTCAAAAGACATCTATCCTATACATTTTTATTTGAAGGTAATTCCTAGTGTATGCAAGGGAATCCCACTTTGCCCAATAACTATGCTTAGAATTGTAGCCTTAAAGGCACATCTGCATGATGCATTTCAGGGACTTGATATAATTTTGCAGCACCCAAATGATCCATATAGTTCATGTGTGTGCCTGAGGCTTTGGCTTGTTCTGCTTATTTGTAGATACAGCTGTTGGAGGTGATGGTCAGTGTCATGACAATATAATGAACATGGCCAATGCAGTCTTTGGTGGCTCACACCAAAATGCATCTCCTTCCTCTGCACTGTGAAGCTAAAATAGTTAATGGTTTTGATACACACCCACATACTTTATAAAAGCGGATACCAGGAGACCATTCAGAAAGATAAAATCAGACACTTACTGCTGGATACACATGCCCAATCTGTGCTGTTCTCCCAATATGGATTTCATCTTCCTCTTCCTCTTCTGTAGTTTTCCTGTACACAGGATTATCAAAGTTCATGCTTTTTGTGTTTTTCCGTTTCCAGTTCCTCCAGATGAGATACCCTCCCATGCACAACAAACCAATCACCACTAGGGGGGTAAAAGAGAGAAGGGAATAAGCACATATGGTTGCCACAAGAGAGACTGTAGTTCTCAAATTGGCTCTCCATGGGTGTTTCCATTCTTAATTCTTTATGCCAGTTCAGGTCCACAAAATGGAAGTGAACAGGAAAACTCACTCTTTAAATATAGTAAAAACTTGCTTACCAACAGGAACCACAATTCCAATGATGGCAGCCATCACCGTTGATCCGAAACCTTGCCCACTGTTGGCATCTGCAACCAGAGAAGATTCAATCAAACAAGAATTCATGGACAGCACCAGAAAATGCACCAGAATATACAGAACCCAGCTTTTCTATAAACAGAATTATGTTGCTGTTAAAGTACAGAGAAATCACTGCTGTAGCCATAATCCTCTATGTAGCGCAGCAAGTTTCAAAACTAGAAAAAGACACACCAAGTTGGTGGGGGGGGGGGGATGAATTCTGTGGATTAATTTATGGATATAAATTGAGGGTTTTAGAGAATATTTAGGCCCACCTCAGCTAGATTCCACTCCAATGAGGGAGCAGGTGGAGATGCCACCAGACTTTGCAGGTATAGCCAATTCAATAGATCTCACTAGGCATAGGCAGGCCCCTGTAACTGCCACACTGATTCAGTGATTCATTAACCTGTATGCTTAGAGGCCTTTGTGTCTGCATGGTATGCACTAGTGGAATAAGTGAAAAGGCAGAAAATTGTATGAAAATTTACTTTGCCATGTGTGTTTGGAAATCGTAGGGTAACAGACCGTTGTGTGTTTTCACACAAGAATGGATGCAGATAACTCTTGAAGCCATTCATGCATGTGAACTAGCTTTGAAAATACAATGGGAAAGGCAAATGGGAGCTCCATCTCAGAGCTGAGAAACAAGGAACATCTAATATCTGCCAGGCATTTGCTTCTTTATGTGAATGGAGACTTTGGATTCAGACACACCACCATCTGCTGATGTTTTCCAGGTCCTGCAAGGAAGAGCAATTCCTGTGTGGTGATTTCTTGGGGCTCATCGGCTTGGTTCAAAACTGGCTTTTTTCCATATTGTACATTGGAATTTCTACTTTCAGTGTGACAGGCTCTCACAAAACTGTGAAGACTGTAAACCATTGGTTCCAAAACCATTTGTTCACACTTAAAATATCACTAAGTGCCAAGTAAGGAACCTCTGGTGCCTCTTATTTTTTTGTAAGAAAGAACTTAAAAGGCCAATTGTTATCTGAAGAGAATCCTGATGGCACACAAGGCTATTAACAAGAGACATTAGCTTGCTAATAAGGAAATAATGTTGCTAATAAGTACTACCACACCCGCCAATGTTTTAATAGGCACATGGCCTCATTGGTTTGGCTTGCAGCCTGAGGTAAAAAAGAAGTTGGGAACAAATTTCAGTATTCACTCTGAGTTTTGCTATGGAAACAAATCAGGTATGTATTAACATCTGGAGGACCACAGGTTCTTCACTCCTGAGGCAGATATTCTATTTTAATTAATTAATTTAAAAATTACTCCTATTACCATAGACTATGGTACCCACAGGAAAACAAGGTTCTTGAAGAAACTCCTGAAGCTAGATTCTTTACTGTGGTGATGAGAGTTTATATTAAACTGAAAGGAATTTTATTAAATAAAGGGGGTTGGGAATAGACAAAAGATTCCCAATTTTACTTCTGCAGGGAGATGTGCAATGCCAACTACTTCAACCAAACTGCACCATTACTAGCCCAAATGTCCAAGTTATGAGCCTTGGAGAATCAGAATGAAAAACGGTTCAAAGTCACTTTGCTTACAGTGTTGGGAGAGGTTGCTGTTTCCTGTTGTTGTTATCTTAGAGTCTGCCAGGCTGGATGTGGTTGTGGGTGAATGTAGGCTTGTAGTGCCCAGGAAGATGCGCGATGTGGTCTCTTGGCCTTCTGTACTATCGTTACTGTTGTTGCCAGTTGTAATGGTGGTGGTAGTAGTAGTCATAACAACCGTAGTGATGGCAGTAAAATTGGACAAGTGAGTTGTAGCAGTAGCAACAGTAGTAGCAGGAGTAGTAGGCACATTAGTTGAGGTAGTTGGAAGCTCTGAAAACATAAGCGATATACAGTCACCTCAACAGCTACACAGAACAGTTTCATTTTCTCCAGAAGGCAGGGAATTATTTCACATAGAAGCTAATTGGAAATCTGGTTAAAGAGAAGGCACCCAAGTACTCCCGGTTTAGAATACTGCATGCAATCTTGCCCAAGAAATCTAATTCACTTATTTAAGGATTTGTTGTTTTACTGAACTGTTTCCAAGATCTTTCACAATAAGAGAAGCCACCCTCCCACCTCCCAATTCTACAGCTGGGGATAAAGGACATACAACATTAAGTACCCATGAACCCTCTCCAATCATAATTGTCTCCACCCATCCCAGTTCACTGATGAATGAAGTTCAGTGTCTCTAGGGATATAGCGGAGCTAGAGAACAGAGAGGAAAAAATGTCAGCTATCAACTCATCCTACATCTGAACGGAAATGACTGAGGGGAAAAGCAAAAAGTGTATATAATGCCATGAAAAGTGTAGAATAAAAACAATGAACATAACATGTTTATTCACAGAGTTCTGAAAAGCAGAAATGGTGGGGTGTCTATTAAAAGCAGAAGTGGATTTGCGCTAAACAGTGTGCGGGAAGGTTCACAGAGTGAAGGCTAATGCTTTTTACCTTTATAGCACTTTTTCATGTCGGGACCCAACCACATATTATCAGGACAAACACAGGTATACTTGGGAGAATGTGAAGAGATTTGGGGTGCAGGAAGACATAGGTATTCACAACCTCCATTTGGCAGAGAACTGAGCTCACAAGCATCTGGAGCTATATGTGGGAAGAGAAAATGAAAAAGGTCAATTAAACATTCTTGTCAGTGCTTTTTTTTTCTAGAAAAAATGGTGCTGGAACTCACCACGCAAGGGAGGGCTCTCAGATCCTGCCAGAGCACTGCACCTTCTTCCCTAAGCCGGGCCGAAGTTTCCCGGACTTTGGGAAGGAGGTGTGAGGCCTCTAACAAGATCCTGCAGCCCTCCTAATATCAAGGTAGTAGAAGATTATTGTTTCTTTAATCCATAACTAGTTACACTCTTCTAAAGACCCAGGCTCTCTTGGACGAGATGGATTTTCTAGATTCAATTCAATTGAAATTTAGTTCTGGGTTTGGCCTCCATGTCTGTGTTCTGGTAACCTGTAGGTTAGATTACTGCAATGCATTATATGTGGTGCTGTCTTTGAATATGGTTTGGAAACTGCAGCTGGTGCAGAACTGAGCAGTCAGATTGTTAATTGGAAGTAGGAAGTTTTATTATACAACACTGATCCTGACCCAAGAACACTGGCTGCCAATTAATTTCCAGGCTCAATTCAAAGTTCTGGTTTTGACCTAGAAAGCCTTATGCGGCTCAGGACCCCAATACCTTAGGGACCAAGGTTTTCCCCACAAGATCCAACTCTGACTTTGTGTTCATCATCTGAGGTCTTTCTTCATGTGCCTCTTCCAACACAAGGTCACAGAGATATGTGTCTAGTGCCATCACTATCAGTCTTTAGGCACCAGGTGAAGATGTTCCTATTCACCTACACATCTTGCTCTTAATTGGTGTTCACCTTTTAGTTGAGAGGGATAGGATGTGCCCCTTTTATGAACACTTTTTGATGATATTTTTTTTAAATCTTCAAATGTATTTTAAATTTGGTATTTAAAAAATTGTAATGAAAAAATTGTAATTGTAATAAAGACTATTAGTACTTCAGAACTGAATGATCCTCATACCCCAGTCTTCCTCAAACTTGTTATCCTCCAGATGTTGTATGACAGCTCTCATCATATCTAATCTTTGGCCATGCTGGCAGGGGCTAATGGGAGTTGTATCCCATAACACCTGAAGGGCACCTGGTTGGGGAAGACTATTTTTTCCTGTACTGGTTCAATGACTGGATTTGCTAATTATTCCCATTCAGTGAACCAGAGACAGCTTCACAAGCACTCAGGACTGTTTAAGCTTCAAAGACCAATGGCCTTACCTTTAGGTTGCTTTAGCTCATGAAAGACTACAATATCATGAGGGTTATTGAGGTTCTCCGCTAAAATGGAGATGTCCAGACCATTCAGCCTATTGGCACTGAAGATTGCTTCATTCTCTAGATCAGTCCAGAATACCCTATCCTGCAAGAACAGAGATCACAGGAGCCTTTTGAGAGTGCATCAATAACTTTAGCATTTTTAACAACCAACTCATACACAATACTTTCTAAATAAAAAGAAATGAGTATTGTGAGGCAGGGGAGGCACACTTCAGGCTTGCCAGATCTACATTGTGTTTTAGCAGAACCTCAAGATCCAACAGCTGGAGCCAATATGAAAAACATGTAAAGAACATGTTGCCTCTGAACAGCTGCTGAGCACAGAGAGTTGTTCTGAGCTCCAGAACTGAGCTCATAGGGCCAGATTTCACTAATTTGGTGTACAAGTGGAAGCCAGCACAAGGACCCCTGCTAGTGCAACAGGGCTTCCCCCCTCCGCCGACATGCCCCTTATGCTTCTCCCCAAATCTGCTCTGGAGGGTTAGCAGAACTCTCAGAACAGCACATGGGGAGGATCAGGTAGATCATTCTGTCTGGCCAGCAGAATTACTTGTGCTAATGGAACGATGGTCTGTGTGCACCATAGAACTGCACCACTGCTCCTTTTAGATAAAAAAAATCTACTTCTGCTTACAGCCTTATTTCATCATCTCAGCAGTATCATATGGGGAGGGAGTCATTTCACTGCTGCTACCGTTAAACAATTGGGAGTCAAAAATCTTTGCTGACGTACTGCAGATTACTCAGGGATCTCTATCAGTAGATTCTAATCTACTTTACAACCACCCCTGTTGTAAGATACCATACAGCCCATTGAAATGGATGGTGCCCAGTATATTTTAGGCCCATAGACTTAACCATCATGCGATTTAAATGACTGGGTCATTCACTGCAGAATTAACATAAGCCATTTTAATCAGTGTCCAAATGACATTCGCCTTCCATTACTGGCTACAGTTTAAAAACGGCACCGTTCACACACCAGTTCCCACCTCCATTCCTCCCTCTTTATGCTGCCACTTGAAGCAGGTCCCTTCCTCTTGCTGCCTAGGGTGGCCACCTTCTTCTTTAAAAGGAAAGGGTTTCTGTCCCATGGAGCAGTGACTTTAGCTTGACATTTGGGCTTTGAAAATTCTACACAGGCCCTTGGAAAATGTTATCGGTTGTGTATGTGTTATGCATATCGGATTAACTTTTTATTATATAATTGTGGGGGACCTGCCTATATAACAGCAAACAACAGTGACAATACACACATTTATATTTCTGTTTCAATGGAGAAGAGTAACAGGACAAAGAGGACAACATTTTTCTCCTTTTCACTCTTTCTCTCTAGCCACACCTTCCTTACCCCAATCTAACAAATGAGATTCATTCATGGAGGAAGGCTCTCTTATCACACATATTACTTGCTGGATCTGACACAAATTGGAGGTGCATCCAAGTGTGGCTGCTCCTTATTTGCCCTGTCTTTTCCCCACTAGGATGAACATTTGGACCTACATCTCCATTTACCTTCAGGTGGGCATCTTATTAATGCAGCACAGTGCTGAGAGAAACCACTTGCAATTTAAGATGCACATCTAATTTATGCTTATAATTCCTGATGCACAAAATCACAAGCAGATGGAAGTCCACTAAGAGGATAGGCTGGAAGCCTCCAGCCAGGGGGTTTGTTTTGATTTTTGCACTGTTCCTGGTAATGGTAGGCAATCTATAAACAATACAGCAATACCAAGTGCTGGAAAATTCAGGCTGATTAGCAATCAGCGCCCAGAATTAGATTGTGAAGAAGTGAAAGGTGTGACGAAGGTAACTTCCCTGCTTTCTTTGTGAAAGGAAAATTTTATTTTGAATTTATCCTTCACTTTCAGAGACAAATCCCCCCTCCCATATTATATTCTGCAAAAAATCAAAGAAGGTAATGTCTGTATAATCAGGTTATAATGATACTTCCTCTGACATAACCCTAACAGTTATGCAGACGTGCCTGGCCTACTTATCAGCAGTCCAGCTTGTGCTCTGAGCTGCATTTCTCTGACTTGTGGTCAGAATGGTTCATGAATAGGATTTCAGGGGATTTATCAGAAAGTGGAGTGATCCCTGGCATCCCAGCAAAAATGGCATCCCAGGCTAATCTTCTTTCTCTGTCCAAACGTGTGGCCTGCCAATTTCTTAAAGGAGAACTCTGTGGCTCGAGATAGACTGTAGAGATACACGATTCAAGAGGAAGCAAAACAACTTTGCCTTGCTATTCGACAGTGACACACACTTAGTGGCAACTCCTACATGTTGAGGAGATGAGATAACAGAACAGAGAAGATATGAAAGCCTACCATTCAATAAGGAGCTGCATTTCATTGTAGAACGGTGAAGATAGCAGTGAAATGGTAAAATTACATGGTAAAGCTGAATGGGAGAAGTGAAAATGGAAACTTGGGGGAGTTAGGATTTAGGGGTTTAATTTTTCTAACATGACTGGTGATATTGGCATAATACTTTTGTTATCAAATCCCTTGGCTTCTCTGGCTGCCAATAGATTTGATAATAATATATTTAGGTTTAATTCAGAGACCTACACATTGTGGCAACGTTTTTGATTTTACCAACCAACCATTTTAATAAATCAATTTTGTTACACAATATTATTTTGATCTGTTGTTAAAAGGTGTGGAGCCCATAGACCAGTGCCTACTGTGCCTATTTGGTAATCCAGCACTGCCCCAAGCCAATTGCTGGGGTGGGAGGCCACATAGAGGAAAGTCCTTCTGCAGGGCTTATGCTAACAGGACTAGTTATGTGAATACTAGTCCTTGCCAGAAACTCTAAATTTTGGAAAAGGAAGCAGTAACCCTGAGTGCTGCACTCAGTGTTAGTTATAGAATTTGAGGAATTTAACACTCTTAAATTCACTTAAATAGATTGTAGCTTCATGTTTATCTTTATGTGAGCTGCCTTGTCAGTGCTTTGTAGGGCAGCATAGAAATTCTTAACTAAATCTGGCCCTAATTAAACAGTAATGAATCCAGTGTGTGTGTGTGTGTGTGTGTGTGTGTGTGTGTTGTTTAGCATTTTCCATCCCTACCAGAGTGAGAGAAAGTTTCAGCCACAACTTTTGACCAGTTCTTATGTGAGAAAGGAAAAAAGAAAGATGTCACCTCTTATTACATAACTATTACTGAACCCAATTCATTTCAAACTGAAAGGGACACTCTTGAACTTCAGTCTTAGTCTCTTCTCATTGTTGCAAATTAATGCTAAGGTCTTCTCCTTTTTTTCTTTGATTCTGATGTTGACTCATTCCTTTCTTTGGTGCTACTCTCACCCACAACACAACACAACACAACACAACACAACACAACACAACACAACACAACACAACACAACACAACACAACACAACACAACACAACACAACACAACACAACACAACACAACACAACACAACACAACACAACACACACCCCTGTACTTCTTGAATGGGATATATGGCTTGTACCTCATCTCATGTTCAACCATTGTTGAGCTATATGCTCAGAGTGCCTCTCATTGCTCCCTTGACTTAGATAACTGACTGGCTAGTGTTGGTCTCCCCTCCACATCTCATACCTCAAAGACTGCTAATCCAAACGGATGGCTGAGGTCATCCACAGAAGAGATGAGAACTTTCCTGTTGCTGCCATTGAAATCTACGCTTGAAAGCAAGTGCAACTTGGAGTCTACCCAGTAGAGGCGCTGATTTAACAAATCTGAAGAGCAAACACATCAAGGCAGAATTATATCTAGGTACATTTGCCTGTTTGACACTTACTACTGTCACTGCTTCAGAATTTTGGGAAACTGTAAATAAGCTATTTCTGCAAATATTGAATTGAGGACAGAACCTGAAAGTGAGTTCATGTGCTACAGGTGGAATTTCTTAATAATCTCAGTGTATTCGACTACCACGCACCATAGGGTGGGGAACCTTTTTCAACGTCTGAGAAATGGACCCAGAACTGGCTCATCCTGCATGCGACATTTCTGACAGGTGTGTGGGGCCACCCACCAGTCAGTCAACTGACATCAGGTGATTGAAAGTTCAAGCTGAAACAGGAACAGGCTTAACTCCAGGCTTAGTGCTGTAGTCCCTCAACACTAAGATCAGAGACAGAAGCCTCTGCTTGCTCTTTCAAATGCACCAGGCAGAGACTAACATCTCTCTGATCTTAGCACTGCGGGATCAGAGCACTAAGATCAGAAATAAATCTCTGCTGCTGCTGCCATTTACCATCAGAGAGCAAGCAGAGGCTTATTAGCAATGTGATGCATAGCACTGAGATGGAGATCCCTTATCATATGATGTCCAGTGTGGAGATAGGCTAAGTGAGCATGGTTTGCCCCAAACGGCCTTGTGGGTCACATTTAGAGATCCACAGACCCACTGGTTGCCCCCCCCCCCGTGATAGAGTGGTGGTGTCTGGACCCAGGTTAATTCTCTGTTCATTTATGCTTCATACAAGGAAGAGTCAGGCCTCAATAGAAGCCAAATAACTACAGGAACAATGTTGGAATGAGGCAACCCTTTGCCACACTGTCCTCACTTTCTGGGCTGACTTTTCTCTGCGCTTTTGGATTGTGGGGGAGGATCCAAACAGAGAATCTGAATAAATTCATAGACATATTATCTGAACTCTCATTAACATCAACAGTTGGCATTTTTTAATCATATCTTATTTTTAGCCTACGACATTAACTACCTATATGGTTCATTTGGCTAAATAGCTTACCAACTTAGTTGCTAATCTTGTTCCACAAACATCTCCTATGCAATTCAGGTAAGGGCCAAACTAGACAATACTTGGCGGGGGGTAGTCTCCTGCCTTTTCTTCTTTTTTAAAAAAACTGTACAGCAGCTGTGAGAGGATGCTAATTTCAGCAGAGGAAAGGGGGAATGGCAGCAAAGAACTTTTCCTTCCTGCTATTTGTTTGCTTGAGACCCACCCCCACTTCCTCAAGTATTCCCCCCCCCCTTGCATAGGGAGAAAAATGGGAGGAGAGGGTTGTATCAATTCCCCTGTAAGTGGAGAAACAGGTGAGAGGTGATTCTGAGGGGAAAAATAGCAGGAAGGAAGACCAGTTAGCCGCTTCCTCCCACCTACCCTTTTCTGCTCCCAAGTACAGAATTTGATGATGCTTCTCAGTTTTTTGAAAACATGTATTGTCTAATTTGGCCTTATAGAAAGGTTTTGAAGGAGGCTTCGAAGGGAGCAGGAATTGCTGAATCAACAGGAGAAGTTCAGGAGGAGCTGCGTCAGCAAACCTTTTGATTAGATTGAATGGACTGTCCATATATATAAGTGAGTGGTGAAAAAACCCACCTGAGACTAATACAATTATTCCCCCCCTTGTTTAGTTAGCTTTAAAAACTGCAGATATGAGGAGTCTGTGGGAAGGGCTGTTACTCAGTGGTAGAGCATTTATTCTGAATGCAAAAGGAAGATCCCTAGTTCAATCTTTGGCATCTCTAGATGGGCCTCAGAAAGACTATCTGAAACCCAATGCGAAGTCACTGTAGACAACACTGAGTTTGCTTGGCCAATGGTCTGGCTGGGTATGTGACAGCTTCCTATGTTCCTATTTCCAGGAACACTGGTAATTTACAATGATCTGGTCCCATTTATGCACCCTACAGAAAAATCCTAATCATGTCTACTCAGAAGTAAGTCCAATTGAAATTCAACAGGGTTTAGTCCCAGGCAAATGGGTTTAGGATTGTAGCCTTACCTAGTGTGATGCCATTGGGCCATTCAATGTTGTCCATCACAAGCACTTGCCGATCTACGCCGTTCAAGCCAGACTTCTCAATTTTTGCTATGTCACCCCAGTCAGACCAATACATGAATCTATCGGAGAAGGGCAGAGAAAGCAGATGAGAGAAGGCCACGTGCTATGACAAAGCTCACACAATTACTGAACTGAGCTGTTTTTAAAAATATGGTGCTAATTTTGAGTTGCTGCAGACTGCTTCTGAAAACTTAAACTATTTCAGATGATTGGGTTCTGTAAGGAGGATTAATTTGGCCGAGAATGGTCCTGCATTCATGTAGTAGTTCTCATGTAGTCTAGGTTAACCACGAAGCAGCAAGTCAACCAATGGCTGCCTAACACAAATATCTAGCAATGCAGCTGTGTGATGAGCCTCTGACTATAAAGACTGATTTGAAATAAATGCACTGAGGAAGAAAGCCATTTGCAGCATTATCACTTCAGCAGAATTGGGAGATAGAGTTGATGAATTCATAAAACAGAACCAGACTAGAATGGGCCAATCTGGGTTCTAAAAAGAACTATAAAGATGGGAAGAATACAAAAGGACATCTGATCCAATTTCCTGTTCTGAGGAAGGATCCCACACCCTCTAATGTTTCTAACACTTCACGAACTCCAATCCCTTAGTTAATCATGAAGAAACATATGAATCAGTCCTGCTGATACCGTCATTTTAAAATCATTCCGCCTAGCAATCAGACTTCTGTATACTGTAATGCACTGATTATCTTAGCAAAGCGCCCTAGACAATAAACTCTGATTGCATTGCGTTCTACACTCTGACAAGCTAGAAGGACCAAGGCAAAGCAGGGAATATGTTCAGCAATATATGACATGAGTGTTCCCTCTTTTACACCTACCCCCGTGTTGGATCCACCACAATGGCTCTGGGCTCACTTAAGTTAGTACTGAAAAGTGTCCTCCTCTTACTCCCATCAGCTGTGGCGACAGAAATGGTCTTGTTTCCCGAATCTGTCCAGTAGATGTTCTTGTGAACCCAATCCATTGCCAGGCCTTCAGGAGAGTTCAAGTGGCTATCAATTAGGACCATTTGCTCAGCTGTGTCGCTGGCTTTGTCTATGTAGGCACTGCGGAGAGGAGACTAAAATTATCACTGTATTTATTCAGGGAGGTGGAGGAAAGGCCACCTTTATGCAGAAGGAAAGGAAAAGAGTTGCAAACAAGGCATGGAACTTCACCATTAGGATCATGGTAGGATAATTCTGCACCCACAATACAGCCCAGTTTGACATTCTATAATGAGAAAAGCCATACTAAAAAAAGGAAAGCTTATTCATCAAATAAACATATTATGCACATTTGCATATTCCTGGATAGGGGCAGCTCTCAACATGCACAGCTGTTTCTACCGGCCAGCTCTTCCATTCTTGAGATATGGTTTGTTAGAGAAAGACTGTTTAGCAGCAGGACAGAGGCAGATGCTGCTTCTGGTGCTTTCCCCCAAAGCCCAACTTGCAGGGGGAAATAGCACTTTTCTTTTTCTTTCTCAAGAAGAAGGAAAGGTAGTTTTGCTCTGAATTGTGGTTTTTCATAAATTGCCAGCCATGCCTCGCTGTTCTCTTGCAGAAAAAAACAAATGGGGATGGAGGGGAGAGACACATTCACATCTTCTATATTCCCTACACCCCATACAGAAAAGAAGTGGTAATTTATTTCTGACCTCCCCCAAAAAAATTTCAGGAGGCAGAAAGGCACAGCTAGGTTGTTGTTGTTTTTTATTTTTGTGGAAACAAAACTCTCTCGTCTTTCCTCCACAGAGAACAAGGAAGAAAGGAGAGGTGGCTTTCACCTTTTTGTACTTTCCTGGAGCTTATGTCTATATCAGGCACACCTAGATCTGGCATGGCTGGTCCACCATCCTGTTCTCACAGTAGCCAAGCAGAGCCCTGTGGGAAACCTGGAAAGAGGATCTGAGCAAAACAGCGCTCTCCCCTCCCTCAGTTTTCAGCAACTGGCATTCAGAAGCATTACCATCGTTGATCATGGAGACAGAGCATAGATATCATGGCTAATAGCCATCAATAACTTATCCTCCATGAAAAATTCCTTCCAGTAGCACCTTAAAGACCAACTAAGTCAGTTCTTGGTATGAGCTTTCGTGTGCATGCACACTTCTTCAGATACACTGAAACAGAAGTCACCAGACCCTTCTACATAGTGAGAAGGTGGGGAGGGGTATCTGTCTTGTCTCTGACATCAGGAACCACAAGACAGAGAAACCAGTAGGAGAACACTTCAATCTCCCAGGACATTCTATACAAGATCTCAAAGTAGCTGTTCTATTACAAAGGAATTTCAGAAATAGACTGGAAAGAGAAGCTGCTGAATTGCAACTTATTACCAAACTTAAAACCATGGAGAGACCTGGTCTGAACAAAGACCTTGGATTCTTATCTCATTATACATGACAAAGCCATTTTTCACCTTCTCACCCCTTGCTTTTTCCTGCAAGACCTATTGCAGTCGTTAAGAGTCGTCAACAGGCTCATCACAGCTATCTGCCAATCACCCAATCCCACCACCCTTCTGAGTAATACCCCTCCCCACCTTCTCACTATATAGAAGGGTCTGGTGACTTCTGTTTCAGTGTATCTGAAGAAGTGTGCATGCACACGAAAGCTCATACCAAGAACTGACTTAGTTGGTCTTTAAGGTGCTACTGGAAGGAATTTTTTTTGTTTTGACTATGGCAGACCAACACGGCTACCTATCTGTAACTTATCCTCCATGAATTCATCTTATCCTCGTTTAAAGTCATCCAATTGGTGGCAAACCCAATTGGTGGGTGAAGAAGTACTTTCTTTTATCTGTCCTGAATCTTCCAACATTCCTCTTCATTGGATATCTATGAATTCTAGTGTTATAAGACAGGGAGAATAACCGTTCTCTACCCATTTTCTCCAGTGCCTTGCTGCTTCTGCCCCCTGCAGAATTCCAATGGGAAGGGGAAGCCGGACCCTTCTTTTCTCCATGGAGAGTGGGGGGGGGGGAGAGGGGTGCTTTAGAAGAGGAAGCAGCAATAACAATATATAGCAATAACAATATATGGTTTCTGCAAAAGCAGAACTTAGGGCATGAAAATCACCTCTCTTCCTCTATCCCTATGCAGAAAAATAGAAGTGTAGCTTATTTGTTGAAAGCAACAAAAGTCAGCTGCCCATGCCATGGGCTTCAAATGGGCAGCGATGGAAAAACAACAGCAATAACCATAACCAAGTATAGCTATAAAGCTCAGGGCAAAACTGTTACAGTTGCTGGTAACGAGGAGAATAAACCCTTGGCAATAAAAGAAGCTCAGATCTTAAGCCTGAAATATATTTGCTGCCAGTAGAGTATAGGAGAAGTGCAATGTTAAATAATTATCCAGGTTTTAAAGGGCAGATCCTAGCTTTGTCCTTTACTATACATTTTGCAAGGTTCACAGTTTATAGAGCAAGTCTCCCTTCCCCCACATTTCTGCTGGCTCTTTCTTTTTTGTAGGCTCCATCACTCTCTTTGAATCCCCAACCAGCTATTTCAGTGTTATTAACTGAAATATTATCTTAGAAAAGCTTCCTCTTCTCCCGGAGTTGGCTTGCTGATCTTTGAAATCACCTTTCCTAGTCTGCAGGTCACAGTGAACCTGCCTCTGATTATTAGCTGGAAACAAGCATGAGGAACTACAGATGGTGCAGCAGGGGGCAATAGTAATTCAGATCTGAGTGCCTAAGAGAGGCGGTCAGCTTTGTTGCATCAAGCAAATGCTGTTTCACTGTGTAATTAGACACAGTCTCAGCACATGCATCTGGGCGTTGCACCCCAAAGGCACACAGATGCACACTTTCAACAGGCACATTTCTGATGCCACATTGAAGAGGGGAAAAAAATCTGAGTTCTGAAAGAGCTTGCAATTAAGTTGACATAAGATGTGGCTGTTTGGGTATGAGAGCCCCGCACCTGTATATTTTCCTGTAGAATAAATCACACCAGTATATCCTGTTTGTTGCCACCTCCACATCCAAAGCAACCACGTTCTTCAGCATGGGGATGATGCGAGAGTAGTCCCTTTTCACCAAGTCTATCTTGCGTACTTCATGGCGATTTGTGAAAACCAAATACGGGCTCTTCCCTGCATGGAACAGAACTCCGGAAGTTACTTTATTTTTGTTGTTTTAAGCAGCTTACAAAATAGCATTGCTCTCTGGTGCAGAGTTAGATCTCACTTCTGTTGCTTTGTCATAAGAGCATGTTTGAGCTGGAAGGAAAATAGAAGCTTTGGGAGTATCTGAAACTGGCTAGAACAACAGGAAGGATCAGTAGGGGCTGCTGTTCTTACCAGCACTAGCAAGTCACATTTGCTGTAGCTAAGTGGCAACTCACACATTATTTCTCTCAACTTGGCAGATGGAAGAGTCACTCACACACCTGAACACTGGGGGGAGGATTGGGAACATTGCATTAAGAGTAACACAGGAATCTCCCCTGCAGTGAAATCTGTCTATTAAAAAATAAAATCAAGGGCAAGTTTCATGAAATATTGGCTGGGCAATTGAAAATGGAAGACAAAGCTTCCAAACTCATCCTTGCAGCTGTGCTGGAAGAAAATGAGAGGAGTGCATGACCTGGGGGGGGGGGGAGCTAGGCTTACTTCCATCATGATATTTATGGTTTATCATGAGGTCCTAATGCAGACAATGTTCCACAATTAGATTTTTCTGTCATTAAAAATTTAGAAAGAAAATGCTTCAAGCAACCATTATTATATCTAGTTACTGAAGAAATAATTGGGAGATTCCCCCCACTCCGTCTAGATTAGAGATATATACGCACACACACATGCACACCTCCACAGCTTCCTCAAAGGGGCAGGTCTAGAGAATTAATCTAAGATGGCACCAAGGCATTTAGGAAGGAGTACAGATTCTATTACAGCATATTAAGCTTGTATTTTGCACAATTTGTATACGGTGTTTGTTTGATAATGTGTGATTTGCTATGTCTAATAAAGGATATTTGAGTATTACAGCATATGTTGACTACCACCTCACAGATAATGCGAAAGCAAGAGGGTAGCTTGATGAAAACAAATTCTATATACCTTGCAAAGAAAACTAAACGTCGTAAGAATTCATTTTAGAATTCTGCAAGTAACCATTCATTAGGTTTTCCTTTGCAAGTACATGGAATAGCAGTCCCTGCCTGTTTCTGCAGAAATGTAGCATGTGAATTAGTCCAAACAGAGCTGTTTGCATCCTCTAGATTTTAGAACAAGCAATTTCCTTCCACTCTGCAAACTGAGCCATCTATCATGTTTGACTTTTGAGCAATCATTTCAACAGAGTCACTTGTCAATTCTACTTGTGGGTTCTCAAGCCTGCACCTGGCTTTCTATGGATCATGCAGAATGGATGAGAGCATTTCCTTACCTACAGCTTTGCAGTTTTTGGACAGAGTGTCCATCTCGTAACCCTCATAGCATTCACATTTATAGTCTCCCTTGTAGTTGATGCAGATCTGGCTACAAGCGTCAGGATTCTCACATTCATCTATGTCTGGAAGGGAAGTTTAAAAATCATCAGTAACTTGTAATTAAGCCCATCAGGATGTGGAGTGAGCCTGGAGCGACTATAATTATGTGCTGCTGTACAGAGAAACACCAAGAGCTGCTGCTTCTATGCAAATTACCTCCACATGTTTTCTTGTCGAGAAGCTTGTATCCAGGAGGACACTCACACTCATAGCCAATCTTCAAATCTCTGCATATGTGGGAGCAGCCGCCATTGTTGAGTGCACATTCATTCACTCCTAGAAGAGAGGTATGGGCTATTTAGACTTAACAAAAGGTTCAGTCCTAAGACTGCAAATTTCAAAAAAGACCAGAATTATTAAATATTACCAGGTATCACTGATGGTATTCCCTCAGTATAAGATGTCCTAAACAGAAATAGCCACCAAATCTCTTTTTCCCCAGAGAAGCAATCTGAACAGAAGACCTGTTCACAGAACTTCGCCTTAACGTGCATCTCCTTGTCCAAATTATGTTTATTGTTTGTTTATGATCTGTTATGTGCTCCGAAAGCCAAAGAAGAAGGATGGAACTTTTAAATAATAAGCAAGTTAGCAAAAAACTGACACACACTGATCACACTGATCACCAGTGGTGGGAAACCTATTAGCCCTCCAGATGTGTTTTTATAGTTATTTCATAGAAATTATCACTGTTTTTGACAAAAAACAGTCCCAAAGTTGTGTACAATGGTAATAAAACAGCATACAAACTAAATTAAAATGAATTCCACACATTACAATACAACTAAAACAATACAGTACACAGCCTAGCACTAAGGCAACATTAGTACTCCCAAAGGCCTGGGGAGAAGATGGGTTGTAACTAGGTGACATTGCTGTCTGCTCTTCTAAGGGAAATGAATTTTAGAGTTGGGGAGCAATCACCAAGAAGGCCCTGTCTCACATTCCAAGACAATGAGCAAAAGAAGTCAGTGAGACTACAAGCGAGGTCCCCTTGATCAATTTCAGTGATGGCTGGTATGCAGAGAGGCTGCTGCCTCAAATGTCCAGGTCCCAAGTTGTCCAGCGCTTTAAATTTCAAGGCAACACCTTGAATTGGGCCCGTTAACATATAGGCAGCCACGGCACATCCCACAAAGTAAGTGTAAGATGGCTCCTCTACAAAGTGCCTGCAAAAACTCCAGCAGCAGCATTCTGCAATAGATGCAGTTTTTGGACCTGAAATTTCTGGTCTCCTCTGTCCCAGTCTGGCACTCTAACCAACTACACTGTGAATTAACTAAGCCAATCTCTGTCAGTTTTTCCATTTGAGGAACGCAATGGAAGGAGGAACAAAGGAACTCTGCAGTTCCAGATACCCTGCCAGTAATAATCCTGTCTAACCCTGACAACTTGTAGGGGGTGGAGGGTGGGGACTCCAGACCATTTGTTCCCCCATTGGCAGGAGCTGAAATTGAAAATCCACTACAATTTTATCCTGGCAACTCTAAACTGCAGAGGGGGTTGAAGGAGGTCATTTCAATGCCCGAAACAACATTTCGCTTGCCATTTCAATTAACCTACACAAAGTGAGGAACAATGTTTTCTTCCTAGTGTGGGATTTGCTGTACAGTTCAGTGTAGGAATCCCGCAGTAAGAAGATTTGTTGGGACCAGTCTGAATCTAAGACATGAGGGGGGAAAGCTGCTGATGCATTCTCTCCCTGAGCCTCGCTGTCCAACTACCCGTCTTTTCATGAATGCAGTTATTTAGTGGGTAAGACGTGAACCTTGGAAGAAAATGTAACAGGCGGAAAACACTGCACTGGAAAGATTTCCACAACAGCTTTGGTGCAGCATTCTCACCCTATCTGAACAGAAATGTTACAGTTAACAATGTTATTAACAGGAGGAAGTACACAGAGACCAGAACAATCCCTCAGATTATGATGGTGGTGCATGTTGTCTGCTATCCATGGTTTAGATTGATCTTGCTGTGACTATTGGCTAGATTGGACATTAGCCAATTAGGCCATACGCATAGTGAAACACTACTGAAGGTTGCTGGAACGTGAAGAAGGTCTTCAATATTAATTGTTATTTTTGTTTACAGTATGCCAAGTTCTATAACCATCTTACTGAAATGAGGAGAATGACAGGTTTACTCAACACAGCCTACACCACATCTGTTAAAGCAGACTCGCTTCTGCAAGTCACTCTCATGTCTCAAACTGGGTGTATATCAAGTGCCCCAGCAGGTGCAATGACCAATACAAAACCTTTGAACTGAAAAAGTCATGCCTCTGGGCTCTTGACACTGAATAGATGCTTCTGTTGTCAAACGGTACGATTAGCACTAATTCTGAAACACTGGGATGACTTGTGGGAGTGCTCATGCGCCTGGAAATAATTAATGTTGGAGGTCTTGTTCAGAGGTTAGCAAGGAGAACAGAGGAACTCCTCAGCTCTGCCTCAGGGCTTGTCTCTGCACTTAGGGCTTGTCCACACTTGAGCATTTGGCTGTTTATCTGCTTTTCTCCCATTCAAATTAGACCAGAGTAGTCCACAGATGTATTTGAATTTATAAATGAGGAACAACTTTGATCTTGCCCATTCATACCAGCAGGCGTTCTCTTTTGTGTTTGTCCTGCTTTCTAATGTGCTGCTTCTATTATGCCAATTAAGTACAGACAGGGCATGTGCATAGATAGCTGTGGAGGCACCTTGTGTGTGTGGTTTGGTTTTTATTTTTAGAAAATATTGTACGCAATGTACAATTGCGGCATAGATCGTATAACAGCATTATGATTTTTGCAGTTTTATTTTCCATCCCTTTGTGATTTGCAAGTAATCATGCTGCTGCATTCTGGACCAACTCAAGCTTCTGAATAGTTATCAAGGGTTATCAATGTCAAGTGCATTACAACAGTCCCATATTGAGGATGTTCAGGCACACATGACTGCGGCAAGGTCCCCATCTCCCAAGAGAAGGTGCAGCCAAACGAGGAAAAAGCTACTTTGGATGAGCATTACTACCTAGCCATCCAGAAGCACAAGCAAATCCAAGAATAACCCCCAAATACCCTTGACACAATTCAGAACAGATGGTACATACAATTGCTAAGCCATCTCTGACTTTTCTGGACTGAGCTTCAGCTTGTCAAGCTTCAGCTTGAGCCAGTGTGGTGTAGTGGTTAAGAGCAGTGGACTCGTAATCTGGGGAACCGGGTTCGCTTCCGCACTCCTCCACATGCAGCTGCTGGGTGACCTTGGGCTAGTCACACTTCTTTGAAGTCTCTCAGCCTCACTCACCTCACAGAGTGTTTGTTGTGGGGGAGGAAGGGAAAGGAGAATGTTAGCCGCTTTGAGACTCCTTCGGGTAGTGATAAAGCGGGGTATCAAATCCAAACTCTTCTTCTTCTCACCCAGCCCAACAGCAGGGGTATGGAACTGAGGTGGTGTTCAGCTATCACCACCTCTGACCATTGGCCATGCCAGCGAGGGCAGATGGAAACCGGAATCCAACAAGGGTCCAAGGGTCCCAATTCCTGCACTAAGGTAATCCTTACCAAAGCCAAATAAGGCAGACTTGCTGTTGCCCAGAAACAGAAACTGGGGTAAAAAGGTGAAACCATGGGGCCAAGGCACAGAGGAATGTTCTACACAGCACCTTATCATTGATGCTAAATAAATAATAAATAACCAGAGCCTTCAAGATGTCACAAAAACAAACAGTCATGTACGGTACCAGCAGTAAAAACAGCCATAATGGTAAGATTCAGTCTGTTCAATCCCCTTCTTGATAATGTATTCAGAGAGAAACTGATTCTGTTCGTGGCGAAGAGCGTATTCAGCAGCGTTAACAGTTCAGTCATGTCCACATCAATAAGAATAGCTTTGTTTGATCATCCTAGAAAGAGATCTTATACTTTCTCTGCTCTAAGGGAACACGCTATTCTGAATTCATGATCACTTGTCAATAAAAAAACACGCCAAAAGAGACGACTCTGTTGGTGAATATTATTCAGTCAATACATATTTGGCTTATTTAATGACGTGATCAGGATTCTGCTATTTTTGAATACACCTCCAAGTCACAGATAACTGAATTATTCCTATACCTTAATGACATTTGCCCAGCGCCTCATCACTCAGAGTTTTTATAATGAGTTTACATGATACATTTTTATGGAAAGAATCAGCTGCTGTTCTTCCATGGAGGCCTTTTCTTATAAACACACTCCTGCTGAGTGCAATCAAAATAAAGGCAAATTTTAAGTGAGGATGCATTTGCACAGTCCCATTCAGGCACTTACCCAGGTGCCAACACCTCTCACATGGCGTGGGAGAAGGTAAGCCTCCTGCCCCTAACAAATTCATACATATCAGTGATGCCCATGTAGGTATATGCTGTTGTGGATGCCTGACTTGTGTGGTCCTTAGGAAAGAGTAGTGGGGCTTGTGTAAATAATGCCCTGCGTGGAGCTGCGTGTGACATTATCTGTGGACTGGAGAGTGGGGCATGTTTGCCCACTTCTCTACCACATGTATGCTGTCACTACCCGGGTGCACATCTGAAGCAACATCGTGGGAGGGGTGTTTCCAGCTACCCCACTCCTTGCCCTTGGAAGTCTTCTAAGAAGCTGCAGCAGGAGAGGGACACTGAGCATCATCACAGGAGGGGTGTTCCTAGGACTAAGGTGAAGCTTGGGACCACGCTATTTTTGCTACTGGATGCTGCATGCTGTTTAAGTAACCCCGATGTTGGCAAACTAAGGCTCGTGGGCCGGATCAGGCCCAATTGCCCTCTGGATCTGACCCGTGGACGGTCCTGGAATCGCCACTTGGATCGGCATGATCATTCGGGCTGCACCATTTTTTTCTGTAATTTTTTTTGGGCACCATTCCCCTCCCCCCACCGTGGCGGTGCCTCGTCCCTCCTCCTGGCTTCTCCCTGCCCTGTGGAGGAAGGGAGCTGGGCTTTGATTGGTGCCAGCAGCCAGCCAATCCGAAGCCTCGCTGCCCACTCGCTGAGGTGTGGCTCAGACTCGCCACTCGTCCGCCGACCTCTCCATCCATGGCCGCGCTATGGGCATCATGTCGGGCACATCGTGATGGGCGTGTTGCGGGGCTTCGGCTGGAGCTTGGCACGCCTCCTGGCCCCACGCCTGGCACCCAGGAAAGCTGGTGACCCGGAAAGGAGAGGCACCACCGCCGCCAGCGGCTCCCAACTGCAGGCAGAGCAGCGGAGGAGGTAGGAAAGGGAGGAGAGGGGTTGGGGGAGAGAGGGAAGCCCCCATCCACTGTGTGCATTGTGTGTGCACACAGTCTGGCCCGCCACTGAGGGGCTGTGAACTGGCCCGCTCCTTAAAAAGTTTACTGACCCCTGAAGTAACCATATTATATTTATGGTATTGAAATGTATTTTTGGGGATATGTTATTCTATTTGCTATTGTTTTGCTACATTATTCCTATGCCATTGTTTTGCTATATTATTGTGAAATTGTTTTTGTAGTGTTCATTTGAAATGCATTCCTGTATTCTTTCTTGTAACCAGTGTTGAGCATGATTTCGTTTGGAAAAAAAAAGGCATACAAATAAAATGTATGGAAGAATGAATTGAGCCTGTGTGTTGACTTCACGCCACCCATTTACAACAGTGTTTCCCAACCTTTTTTGGGCAAAGGCACACTTGTTTCATGAAAAAAATCTCGAGGCACACCACCATTAGAAAATGTTTAAAAAATTAACTCTGTGCCTATATTGACTATATATAAAGTAACTCTCTTTAATAGGAATCAAATAAACACAAAGAAAGAATTTTATAATTACTTTATTATGAAATAGTAAGTACCGTATTTTTCGTCCCATAGGACGCTCCGTCCCATAGGACGCACCTACTTTTTTGAGGGGGGAAATAAAGGAAAAATTTTTCCCCTTTATTTCCCCCCCAAAAAACCAGGTCGGGGAACAGTGGGATGGCGGTGCTGCGCCTCCCCGCTGTCCCCCGAGCTTGTGGGGCTGGCCCATGTCTGCCTGGCGCAAGGGGCGCTCTGCTTCAGGGCGCCCCGCGCGTCCGGCGGCAGGCTACAGTCCGCAGCATAGGGAACCCTCTGTTTCAGGGCGCCCCATGCGCCCCCCGGGTGCGCAAGGCTTGCGGACACCTGCGTGGAGCACGGGGCGTCCTCCGAAGGGCGCCCCGTGCTCCGCGCTGCCAGCTGCCGCCCGCAAGCCTTGAGCTCCTGGGGGGAGATCCCCCGGGTGCGCAAGGCTGGCCAACACCAGCGCGGAGCACGGGGCGTCCTCCGAAGGGTGCCCCGTGCTCCGCGCTGCCAGCTGCCGCCCGCAAGCCTTGCGCTCCCGGGGGGAGATCCCCCGGGTGCGCAAGGCTGGCCAACACCAGCGCGGAGCACGGGGCGTCCTCTGGAGGGCGCCCTGTGCTCCGCGCTGCAGGCTGCTGCCCGCAAGCCTTGCGCTCCCGGGGGGAGATCCCCCGGTGCGCAAGACTTGCCAACACCAGCGCGGAGCACGGGGTGGCCTCCGAAGGGTGCCCCGTGCTCCGCGCTGCCAGCTGACGCCCGCAAGCCTTGCGCTCCCGGGGGGAGATCCTCCGGGTGCGCAAGGCTTGCGGACACCTGCGTGGAGCACGGGGCGTCCTCCGAAGGGCGCCCCGTGCTCCGCGCTGCCAGCTGACGCCCGCAAGCCTTGCGCTCCCGGGGAGAGATCCCCCGGGTGCGCAAGGCTGGCCGACACCAGCGCGGAGCACGGGGCGTCCTCCGAAGGGCGCCCCGTGCTCCGCGCTGCCAGCTGATGCCCGCAAGCCTTGCGCTCCCGGGGAGAGATCCCCCGGGTGCGCAAGGCTTGCGGACACCTGCGTGGAGCACGGGGCGTCCTCTGGAGGGCGCCCCGTGCTCCGCGCTGCAGGCTGCTGCCCGCAAGCCTTGCGCTCCCGGGGGGAGATCCCCCGGGTGCGCAAGGCTGGCCGACACCAGCGCGGAGCACGGGGCGTCCTCCGGAGGGCGCCCCGTGCTCCGCGCTGCAGGCTGCTGCCCGCAAGCCTTGCGCTCCCGGGGGGAGATCCCCCGGGTGCGCAAGGCTGGCCGACACCAGCGCGGAGCACGGGGCGTCCTCCGGAGGGCGCCCCGTGCTCCGCGCTGCAGGCTGCTGCCCGCAAGCCTTGCGCTCCCGGGGGGAGATCCCCCGGGTGCGCAAGGCTGGCCGACACCAGCGCGGAGCACGGGGCGTCCTCCGGAGGGCGCCCCGTGCTCCGCGCTGCAGGCTGCTCCCCGCAAGCCTTGCGCTCCCGGGGGGAGATCCCCCGGGTGCGCAAGGCTTGCGGACACCAGCGCGGAGCACGGGGCGTCCTCCGGAGGGCGCCCCGTGCTCCGCGCTGCAGGCTGCTGCCCGCAAGCCTTGCGCTCCCGGGGGGAGATCCCCCGGGTGCGCAAGGCTTGCGGACACCTGCGTGGAGCACGGGGCGTCCTCCGGAGGGCGCCCCGTGCTCCGCGCTGCAGGCTGCTGCCCGCAAGCCTTGCGCTCCCGGGGGGAGATCCCCCGGGTGCGCAAGGCTTGCGGACACCAGCGCGGAGCACGGGCGTCCTCTGGAGGGCGCCCCGTGCTCCGCGCTGCAGGCTGCTGCCCGCAAGCCTTGCGCTCCCGGGGGGAGATCCCCCGGGTGCGCAAGGCTTGCGGACACCAGCGCGGAGCACGGGGCGTCCTCCGGAGGGCGCCCCGTGCTCCGCGCTGCAGGCTGCTGCCCGCAAGCCTTGCGCTCCCGGGGGGAGATCCCCCGGGTGCGCAAGGCTTGCGGACACCAGCGCGGAGCACGGGCGTCCTCTGGAGGGCGCCCCGTGCTCCGCGCTGCAGGCTGCTGCCCGCAAGCCTTGCGCTCCCGGGGGGAGATCCCCCGGGTGCGCAAGGCTTGCGGACACCAGCGCGGAGCACGGGGCGATGGGATGTGGGAGGGAGCTCGCTCCCCGCCCCGCGTGTGCTCGCCGCCGCCGCCCCGCCTCTCGCCACCCGACTCGCCCGCCTCCCTCCCACGGCACACCAGCCGACGTCCCGCGGCACACTAGTGTGCCGCGGAACACCGGTTGGGAAACACTGATTTATAAGACCTAACTGTAAGAGAAATGTGAACATTCACATAAACCTTGTCTTATACTTTACAATAGCTACAACAAATAATTAGCATCAGCAAGTGGTCAGGAGACGAGGGAAATTCATATCATGTGTGAGTTCAAACCTCTTTGCAATCAACCTGGATTTATTTCCTGATGTGACAGGGCATTTCCTCAGAACAATGCCTGGCCTATGACTCAAACTATTAGATTCCAGTTCCTTTTGCACCCATGCAATAGACACACAAACAAGGCGAGCAGAAAAACTACATTAGGCACATCACCAGCAGCCATATGCCCCTGTTCTGACGGCCCTAAGCAGACAGAGGATGTGAGGGATTGTTAAAACAGGAGGACAAAATAAAGAAGAGTAGTGTACTGTACCACATGCTTTCAGGGGCTCGTCAGACCAGTCCCTGCAGTCCCTGTGCGAATCGCACACCTTGACTTCCTCTATGCACTCTCCACTCTTACACTGAAACTTGGTGGGATTCTCGCACGCCGCTTCTGTTGCGTCAGGCAAGGGAGGGAAAGCAGATGACGTTAGATTAGGCACGTGAAAATGAGGAAAGGACATAAAGATGCAAGAGGAGGAAATTTAGAAGAAATGGGATGGGATTAGGCAATGGGGTATTTAGCTGCAACATGTGACAAAAGCAAAGCCTACTAAAGTTTTTTTTTGGGGGGGGGGTATTTCCCTGAGGAAGCCTCATTGTTGGGTGGTCCAGAAGTTCACAGTGAGGAGCAGCTGAGTCGTGAAAAATGGACTAGATGCCATCTCTAGCATCTATGTGAGCTTTTCCAGAGCAACGGTTTCTGCTATACCCCATACAAGGACACCAATTACACCTACCGTTAACGCAGCCAGCCTCATCGCTGTTGTCAGGGCAGTCATGCACTTTGTTGCACTGTTTGGCTCCATGGATGCAAGTCCCATCGCCACACTGGAACTCATCAGGGCTGCAGGTCACCAGAGCTTGGGGGGAAAAAAGGAATAAAAATTAACACACTTCTGAGTATTTTGACACATGTTTTCTGCCTCAGTGTTAATGCTGTTTTTAAAACAGATTGTGATTTTATTGTAATTAACTCTATCTTCTTATTACAGTGGTACCTCTAGTTACCAACTTAATTCGTTCCAGAGGTCCGTTCTTAACCTGAAACTGTTCTTAACCTGAGGTGTGTTTTTGCTAATGGGGCCTCTTGCTGCCGCTGCGCTGCCAGCACACGATTTTCATTCTCATCCTGGGGCAAAGTTCTCAACTTGAGGTAACACTTCCAGGTTAGCGGAGTTTGTAACCTGAAGTGTTTGTAACCTGAGGCATTTGTAACTTGAGGTGCCACTGTACTTTGTGAGTTGCCTTGGATAGACTAGTCCTAAAGAGCAGGACTTAAATAAATGAAAACTTAAATAAAACAAAATAAACAGTTCTGTTTCTAGCGGTAGTCTCTGGGTTCTGGAATTCATTGCCATTTGACCTCTGGAAAGCTACTGCACTCCCATCTGTTGGAAAGGACCTAAAGTAATTATTTTCTTCAGGTAACCAATATGTGAATCATATTTTTATTGCTGCACTGTTATTAGAAAAGGAAGAGTTAGAGGAATTGTGTTTTTATATTTTGGGCTGAGTGGGTGCTTTTTTATTATTGCTGGTCATTTGGCGCTGAGAGCGATTTGTAGAAATTATCTTGTATTTTACATTGCTGTTTATATTTTTTATTCTTTTGAAGTTTCTTCCGTGGGGACTGGCACCATTGCTTACCACACTAGAATTCAGTGCGGCATACATGGGGAGAGGGATTTGCCCAATTCTGACCTCACAGCCATTCAGTTATGGAGGTTAGGCTGAAAGAGGGTGAATAGCCCAGGGCCGCTCAGTGAGCTTCATAGCTGAGCATAGATTTTCTTTGATTACCGTATTTTTTGCACCATAACACTCACTTTTTTCCTCCTAGAAAGTAAGGGGAAAAGTCTGTGCGTGTTATGGAGCGAATGCCTACGGGTGGCGGGAGGGATCTGCTGCAGTCGTGAGCAGAGGATCCATGGTTCCCCTTCCTTCCCTCCTCTGTGGCTCGCTTTGAAACAGCAAAGCGGGAGAAGAGCCGCTGAGTGGGGAGGAGAGAGGGACAGAGAGCCTACTTGTTTTAAAGGAGCAAAGCGGGAGAGGAGAGGAGCCTTCTGCCCTTATACCCCTCTTCTTCATTATTAGCAGCATCTTTCTCTACCCACCCCACGCGTGCTCCTTGTCCCTTGAGTGCTTTTCCTTCCCTCCCCACTTAAAACGTGGTTACAAAGCACGGATCCACATGGATCCTCAGGATTTTTGGGTCACCCCAAATTCACCATCAGATCACATAGCATGTCCATGGCTACATCTTACACTAAAAAAATCACGCACCCACTGTTGCCTGGGGCCGCAGTGGTGCAAAAACGTGGTTACAAAGCATGGATCCACATGGATCCTCAGGATTTTTGCTTTGGGCTACTCCAAACTCACTGTCAGATCACATTTCTGTGGCCACAGCATGAACCACAAAAATCGTTTCGTTTAGAATATTTTTTTTTCTTGTTTTCCTCCTCTAAAAACTACATGCGTGTTATGGTCTGGTGCGTGTTATAGAGCAAAAAATACGGTACTTCCTCCTTATTCAATTTTCAATGCAAACAAAAATACATACATACTTATACTGAGATGTGGGGGACAGATTCATAAATAAATACATATCTAAAAGAAGAAAATTCTTAAAAGTTCACCAGTGTGAGAAAATAGAGGCTGTGAAAAAACAAACTGTCAACTGAACAGGAAGTGAGTGGTGAAATGTTATAAATCATTTTTAAAAATCCTTATGCAGGTACATATAAGAGAAAGGGAGTCTAAAACACCATCAAAAATTATCAATGTCACCCCCCGCAAAAGCATTCCAAATATAGACATATTCTGTTGAGGCAGTCTGAATTGTCCTTTTAAAAAGTCCAATACCCTATTCAGTACATTAACTCTCCTTATGGTCTTGACCAGTTTCCTGCTGGGAATGGTTTTCTCAGTAGGCCTTGCTGTTGACAACAGTTCCTTCTACCATGGGGATATCTTCTTCTGCCCTAGCTGCTTCCAATCCCTTTTTATTCTGGACCTTTTTGCTCAGCAAGCTTAATTGTCTCTATCATTTAAAAAAAAAACTGTCAGTAAAAAACAGCAACAACTGAAGGTTTTAGAGGGTGCAAAGCAGCAACCTCCGAGCTGAATTTCAAAGCTTACAGCTGCCGCAGTGTCCCTGAATAAACCTATCTCAAAGCACTCATTTGAGTGCCTCCTCTTTGGGGAATTGCATCCTTGTCCTAAATGACAGAAAATCACTGCCATTGAGTTGCTGGAGCAATATGACACAGACACTAATTCATGTGATCCAAGAGCCTCCCGGCAGAATCTCTGCGGCAATTTCGCAAACTGTCCTGGAGATCAGAAATTATGGCTCCTCAGTACCCTGGGGCACAGCAAGGAGGCAACAAGCAACAAGCACAGCAGGCACCATAAGGCATGAGAACATGATATGGTACAATCCCCCATGCTGGACATACACACAGCAGGGACTCAAGATCACTATGTTGAACCATGCTCTGGCAAGGAGAACTGTTTGCACAATGCTTTATAGTGCTTCTGTTTGTCCTTAGTAAGTTACAAATGCCTCCCAACTCGCCAAAGTGTCAAAACGTGCAAAAGTGTCTTTGCAGGTATGTTGAAAGTTAGATGTGGGAGTGCACCAAGGTTTCCACTCTGTGCTGCATGTTAGCACATCCTTTAAAAAGGACTTTGTGCAATTATCCTATGGGGATTCTTTTTAGATCCAGCAACATGTGGCAGAAAGCACCAGAAAAAGTGGATGTTGCATTGCAAGGCACTGTCCTGATCATCTCTGGTATTTTTTATTCCAAAAGGCACATTTTACATGTTTACCTTCTGACATATGGTACATTGGGGGACTGCAGTTTTATCACCGTGTTTCGGATAGGGGACCTACTGTCAAGCACAGCCCTCTTCAACTTAAGCCACTTTGGCCTCATTGAAGTCAATGGGACTAAGCTAATTCAACAAAAAATCAGCAATTCAAATATTTTGAAAATTGCCACCTTGGGATCTGAGCAGCCATAGATCCAAGCTGGTTCTTATTTGTCCATGACAGCCTGTTAACAATCCATTTAGCCTGTTAATGTGAAGCAATATGGAAACACCAAAAAATAAGGCAGGTTGAAAACATAGAAGGATGCGACAATGCAGCGTCGTTCTTCACTAACTTGAATTATGGAATGCAAATGCTTGAAGGGTTTGGTGATGAGGTTGTTCTCCTGCTCTATCAGCCAGAAAAGCCTACCCACCAAACTGCTTAGGGCTTCTGTTGCCAGCTGGTAAAATGTGCCATATGGAGGCATTTGGAGTAATTAGTCCAAAGTTGCACGTGAAAATTTGTAGCACAAATGGGAACTGTGAAGAATGCACCTGTACGGGGTTATTTCCAGAGGCTTGCCACACTCATTAAGCATATCAGACCTGCTGCAAGCCCTGTGCTGCTCATATTCAATCCATGCTGATCTCCTGCCTGTCTCCTTATGGCTATGTCATTAATAGCTGAGACACTCTTTATATTACATTTCATATTGTTCAAACATAAATGGATTGTATATCATATGAATAATTTTAAAGGCATGCATGTCTTTAGGGATACTTTGAGTTGCCTTATTCTGAGGGTCTATCTAGATCAGTAGTCATTCTCCAGTTATCTCAAGCAAAGGCCTCTTTCAGTACCATCTCCTCAGATTACCGTATTTTGCAGGAGATGCCACACACAGTGCTCTGTCACTAAGCACATTTTAAGGGATTTAAAAAATATTTAATACTTCTACAGAAAGAAGAAATATCACCCACCGAAGCAAACCTTTTCTATTTTTTGGTTCATCTGCTCATCTCCCTTTTTGTTTGCTTGCCAAAGCATTTTTACTATTTATCATAATTAACACATAGCCAGTGCTTTCATTCTTTCAAAGTAATTACAGCAACAAGTGAAAGAACCTGGCCTCAGGACAGATTCAGTTTTAATTCCTGACATCCCTGTATTACGTGCACTACAAAGAAGTGTAGTGGGACCAGAGGAGACCTTGTAATGTCAGTGTTTTTAAAGGAGAATTTTGAACTTAACACAATAAACATGATGAGAAGAATTCAGTATTGCACTAAAGCAAACATTATGCCAGCTCAAGCATTTCTGTTTGCCCAGCAGAACAACCTCCTCAATGCGCAATTCTGGGAGTCCTCAGGGAGAGGAAAGGGGGAAAGTCCCTTTGTGTTAGCAGGAGCCCTTGTGCTTGCTTCCATTTCTACTAGGTTGAACATGGTCCACAGTATTGGAATGCGTACATGGGAATAAATCTCCAGAAAGGAAAAAAAATCACTGTGGCCTGCTTCAGACCTGACGGTCTTTGCCCAGCAAATCATGGTTTCTATGGTTTGTTGGGCCAGGGATGTGCTGCATGCCTGTGGCTTCCTCTCCTCTCTCTTGTGCCTTAATTAAATACTCTCTGTATTATGTTCACATTTGAAAACTGTGGTTTGAGCACTCAGTATACACCAGAATAGCAAGCCACACTCAAACTGTGGTTTGACCATTCCCTGCAAACAAAGATATCAAATCGTGATTTATCAGCACAATGTCACAGAAAACTGTGGTTTTAACAAACCAGAAGGTATTGAATTAAGGCATGCAAAAACAGGGAAAAGGAAAGAGAGGAGAGAACATGCAGGCAGAAGGCTTGTTTCTAGCCTATGTCAAAACGAACTCTACCTCTCTTTTAAATCGGAACCAGTAAAGGCAGTGAAGGTCCTGTGTGAGTGCCTGGAGGCGGTTGGAGGATGGATGGCGGCTAATGGATTGAGGTTGAATCCTGACAAGACAGAAGTTCTGTTTTGGGGGGACAGGGGGCGGGCTGGTGTGGAGGACTCCCTGGTCCTGAATGGGGTAACTGTGCCCCTGAAGGACCAGGTGCGTAGCCTGGGAGAAATTTTGGACTCACAGCTGTCCATGGAGGCGCAGGTCAATTCTGTATCCAGGGCAGCTGTCTATCAGCTCCATCTGGTATGCAGGCTGAGACCCTATCTGCCTGCGGACTGTCTCGCCAGAGTGGTGCATGCTCTAGTTATCTCCCGCTTGGACTATTGCAATGTGCTCTACGTGGGGCTACCTTTGAAGGTGACCCGGAAACTACAACTAATCCAGAATACGGCAGCTAGACTGGTGACTGGGAGCGGCCGCTGAGACCGTATAACACCAGTCCTGAAAGACCTACATTGGCTTCCAGTACATTTCCGAGCACAATTCAAAGTGTTGGTGCTGACCTTTATAGCCCTAAATGGCCTCGGCCCAGTATACCTGAAGGAGCGTCTCTACCCCCATCGTTCTGCCCGGACACTGAGGTCCAGCACCGAGGGCCTTCTGGCAGTTCCCTCACTGCGAGAAGCAAAGCTACAGGGAACCAGGCAGAGGGCCTTTTCGCTAGTGGCGCCCACCCTGTGGAACGCCCTCTCGTCAGATGTCAAAGAGATAAACAACTACCTGACATTTAGAAGACATCTGAAGGCAGCCCTGTTCAGGGAATTTTTTTAATGTGTGACATTTTAATGTATTTTTAATCTTTGTTAGAAGCCGCCCAGAGTGGCTGGGGAGACCCAGCCAGATGGGTGGGGTACAAATAAATAATAATAATAATGTTTGTCTCCAAGACATCAAAATGACACATGTTGGATAAGACACCATCTTACTGATCCAAACAAGCTATTAAAAACAAAAAAGCATGGAAGGAAGAAGAAAATTCTAGGCTGTTCCTGTTAAGATTCCTTGCCACAATATAGGAAAGAGGTGTCACAAAAGCAAGATGGAAAACAAAGATTGGATAGGAAAAATAAGTGGTATATGCAGGAGCCCAAAGGGAGATTTTTAAACCAGAGTTAAATTCCTGAAGACAGGCATCACTTAGTTATTGGACTTATTCATATGATATCCAGTGATTTCCTCCATAGTTTTGTATGTAAATTGAAAAAGGCTTTCTAAAGGGAATGAAAAAATTCAGCCCTCACAGATGGCCACTCATCAGCCATCCTGCTTACACGTAGCTGTTAAATGTAAATATTTCATGTCATTCCTGTGTCACAATTATGAATATTTCAGTGAAACATTTTCTCCATTTCCTTCTCTCTCTCCCACAGTCATTGGGTGAATGACCAGCTTAAGCTTTTTAGCATCTGAAAAATGGATGAAACATCCCTAAACATTGCAGCAATCTGTGGAAGGCACAAAGCTAACTGGAGAGAAATCCATTATTAAGTAACTTGGGGCTGTGAACACCGTGATGACTTCTGTGAGAGGAGCTTCTATTTTAGCATGCAAAACTTATGCAGCTGTAGATAGCAGTGTTTCTTAAATAGTTTCAGTTCGGGGGCAGAAAAGTGTCCTGAAAATGCTTTTCTATGGATAGCCTTAACAGAATTAACTAGCCCATCAACTCTGACTGGCTACCCAACTGCCAGGAGAAATGTTATACAGAAGCCAGCAGCATTATCACTTTGCCTAGAACTGTTGCTCATGGATTCAAGGGCTAATATGTAATTCAATAAATAAGGGTGTAGATTATTATACAGTGGTACCTTGGTTGTTGAACTTAATCTGTTCCGGGAGTCCGTTCGACTCCCAGAACCATTCAAAAACCAAGGCATGGCTTCCGATTGACTGTAGGAACTTCCTGCACTCAATCAGAAGCCATGGAAGCCATGTCGGACGTTTGGCTTCCAAAAAACGTTCACAAACTGAAACACTCACTTCCAGGTTTGCAGTGTTCAGGAGCCGATTTGTTTGGGAGCCAAGCCGTTTGACAACCAAAGTACCACTGTACTATATACATAGAAAGAAAATGGAAATACAGTGGTGCCTCGCAAGACGAAATTAATTCGTTCCGCGAGTTTTTTCGCCTTGCGATTTTTTCGTCTTGCGAAGCACGGACTTTGGAAAAGCTTCAAAAATCACCAATGTCTTCAAAAACCTCAAAAAAGGCTACCACACCGCGTGCTATGAGTTGCTCCTCGAAGTGAATGCACGGTTTTAAGAAAAAGAAAACAAACTTGCAAGACAAAGGAAACAAACTTGCAAGATGTTTTCATCTTGCGAAGCAAGCCCATAGGGAAATCCGTCTTGCGAAGCAACTCAAAAAACGAAAAACTCTTTCGTTTTGTGAGTTTTTCGTCTTACGAGGCATTCGTCTTGTGAGGTACCACTGTAATAGTAATTGTAAAACAGTAGCTGAAATACCCCAAATGGGTATAATCCTACAGACTGTATAAAGAAAATGTAAAATGGAATAAGATGGTGAGAATATTATCATTTCAAGGAAATAATTTATAAAAAGGAAAATCTGAAGCAGGTTCTATCTAAAATACATGCTTTTCTGAAACTGCTGAAGTCACATTTGGGTACACATTGTATCTATTTTGCTCTGTCTGTGTGCGCGTGCATACACACACACACACAGTAATAAAGTTTGCTTTAAAAAATATAACATGTTGCTCTTGGGAGCCTGTGGGCTCATTTCTACCATAATAATTTAGCTATCATGGGGCTGCACTTCAGAATTTTTATCTTGAAATAACAACCCGGAGTTTCAGCCACACTATTTTCCTGATTATCTTGGGTGATTCACAGGTCAGTATGGAACAGCAACCGAATCCACTAATGACACCTTATCTTGGGATAAAAGATGCATGAAAGAAGCAGCCCTGGTTTGGCTTGGTGGTGGCAGCTCTTCTGCAACTCACTTCAACCTCCAATTCATTGATTCACATGTAATCATGAAAGGCTGCAGTTCTATGCATCTCTGGGAGTAAGACCCTCTGAACTCAGTGAGATGTTACCTCCAAGTAAGCATGCATAGGGCTGGATTGCAAGGGCAATCACTTTAGGATAGATGACCGTTGACAGGCCCACAAAAATACCCTATGAGAAGGCTAACTCCCCATGTGCCATTCAATGCCCCCTGGACACTTACGACAATCTTGCTCGTCCGACTTGTCTTTACAGTCCTCATCTCCGTCACATTTCCAGTTCAGATGGATGCATTCTCCATTGCCGCACCGGAACTCGTGAGCTGCACAGGTACTCTTGGCTTGCGGCTTGGCTTTGAAGCCACACTTCTCCGTTGACTCATCGGAATGGTCCTCACAATCAGGCTGATTATCACAGACCCAGATCTCTGGGATGCACAGGCTGTTATTGCACTGGAACTCGTTGGGGTTGCAGGTGAGGGGTGGGCACTTCCTCTCATCACTGCCATCACCACAATCATCGTCACCATCACAGACAAAAATTGTAGCTATGCAGGTCTTGTTGCTGCACTGGAACTCAGTAGGGGAACAGACTGTGGAATAAAAGCAAAAGAGGTGAGTTAGGAGAACTCAAGTCTACCCAACAGACATAGTCTCCCATATTTTCAGCGTTTCAGCCTTTCTCCAAAGAGCCACCCAAATCTCTTTTTGTTTCTTATTTCCCAATGGGGGTGGGGATTAACATGCATTTTTATTGCATGCACATGTGTGTATTTTATCACCACTGCCTCCTACTCTGTTCCATTCTGATGCTTCCACTTGCTCCTCATTGAAAGAAATAATAGAGATTGCTCTTGCTATCCTCATTCTTATCCACTACCACCAAGGGCACAGCTACCGGTATACACCTCTATTTCAGGGACTGTAAGGTCCACACAGTGCATCTGATATAGCTTATATTACTGCACCAGCACCAACCCAATTCATAATGGTAACTACAGAACCAAAGGGTGCACAGCTTCCATGGCCTGCTTCCTGCTCATCAGCAGAGAGAGCGCCAGGGGGAAATCAGCTACCTGTCTTTCCCAGGGATACTTCTTGCATTCCTGATTGTGTGCTACAGGACTAAACCAAAAAGAAGTGGATGAGTCGCAAAGATGGCAAACAAATGGATAAGGGGTATTCAGTTTACTCCAGGTGATCAGAAGGGTCATAAAATATATCTTGAATACTCAACTAAGGAAAGGTTCATTTTAATACTTCTCTCCTTGCTGGTGCCTGCTAACCCAACAAGAACCCAAAAAGGATGGCGTGTCCTGTGCCATCTTTATGTCTGTAGTGAGTGCAAGCGTATCAAGGGGCAGGGGGAGAAGAGGTGCCTTCAGCTGCGCAATGCAATATGCAACTAGGAACTCAAGAAGTTGCCCCTGCAATGTGCATTCTCCCCACCCCCAAGGGAGATCAAGAGGGGGAGAACACTTCAGTCTCATTTGCTCATGCTCGCTCTTCAAAATGAATGCAAATGGGAAAATGGCTTGTTGTCCAGCATCGGGGCTGAGCTAAAGGAAAAAATGGCCAGATGGTCCAAAATCTCTTTTAAGCGTGAAAGCAGCAAAGTGGCAAATCTAACTGGAGTAGTCCAAGAATTGCAGGTCACTATAAAACAGTGAAAACGGCGTTTCCGTGTGCTGCGCTGGTTCTGGCTCGCCAGAGCAGCTTCTTCACGCTGGCCACGTGACCTGGAAGTGTCTCCAGACAGCGCTGGCCCCCGGCCTCTTAAGTGAGATGGGCGCACAACCCTAGAGTCGGACACGACTGGCCCATACGGGCAGGGGTACCTTTACCTTTACCTTTTTATAAAACAGTGAGAGGGAACAACTGTACAAATTTGGAGGGGGAAAAAGAGCAAATCAGTTGCATAGAAAGGCTGGAGATCAGAATTGCAGCCAGTTGGGGAGGCCAGATATCAGAATGCCCCAGTTAAAGACCAGGGGATGACTCAAGTGCGTGCAGGCTTGTTATCTGCACTACAGTATACTCTGCTCTGGCCCTTCATGAGTGCCAATTTCATTCCCCTCCAAATGTAAGTAGATTTCTGAATTTCACAGCATGTCTTGTTTTGAACACATTAAGAGGTATGCATAGGGCAAATGCTCAGTGAGGTACGCAGGGATTTAGCTTCTGAGTTGCACTGATAAGCTCCTTTGCAACACAGTGAAATTTTCCCCTGGAAGTCACCGTGTGGCATTTGCATACAAATGAGAGTTTTCTGAGCTATAAAGTTGGGATTGATATTTTTCTCTCTCCTCCAATCTCTGCATGCCTGATTCAAAGTTGAACTAGAGGAAGTAGTTCAAATTAAAACTTCCAGGTGCCCTAGTGGCAGGGAACTAATGGTCACTTAGCTTACCAAAAGAAAATTCACCCCCCCCATCAAGAGCTACCATTGAAAACTCTTAACTGTGTGTAATTTGTTTCGCTATTAAGACACAGACACACACACCTCTGCTTCAGCACTTTCAAGGATCCATAGGGAAATGATTACTTTTACAAATTATGCAACATGAAACATCACTCTTGGAAACAAGTTCTTTTAATTGGCGCAAGAGGGCATTTTTTTGTTAACAGTTGAAGTAAACATTGCTCCTCCTGTACCATTCCAGTGAGATCCCACACAGCTTACTAGTAGCTGAGATAATAACAATATGGAGGAGGGGGGGTTAAGCTGGAGAAAAACCCCCACAACTGGTCCACTGGTCTTTATTTATGCCAAGGTATCTAATTACTGTAGATGCAAGCCTCAATTCTAAATTTCTTTCCTTGTTTCATTTGCAGCATCAGGTGGCTTGTGCCCAAAGACTGTGATATGCAACTTAACTGCAGGATGGAGGTGCACAGAATTGGGTCAAACTGTATATAGAAGTGTTTATGAAACATGCCTGTTTGACTTTAAGGCAGGGGGTGGGTTAATGTTTTATGTAAAAAGCAGTAGAAGAGGAGAGTGAAGCCCACACCCTCCTCCTACTTCACTTTACCATACTCTGCTGCTTTAAACTCATAGAAATCATAGAATTGTAGAGCTGGAAGGGACCCTGAGGATCATCTAGTTCAACCCACTTCAATGCAGGAATATGCAGCTGTCCCATACAGGGATCAAACTTGCAACCTTGGCATCATCAGCACCATGCTCTAACCAACTGAGCTAACTGCTTCTCCCAAGCTTGGCTCCAATGCCAGAAGTAAGTCAGCAGGGAAAGAACAGCTTAAAACAGTAGAGTGCAGTGAGCTAAGGCACAAGACAGGTGTGGTGTGACAAAGGCCGACCCTGAATCTCTTTAAGTTCCCCATTACAGCTAAAAGCTGCCAAGCCACCTAATTCCCACCACTTATGAAAACACAATCGGAGACTTCCTTTGAAATACTGAGAAAAGACTTGGCACTTTCCTTTTTAATTAACACCTTGACCACCCCAGCTCCCAAAAGGTGTTCTGGTCTGCTGCTGGATTCTACAGGGCAAGAATTGCCTGACCACAGAAAGCTCCAAGTGACCAACTTGCTCAAATAGAGCGTGAGAGTAGACTGATCCTTTTTAAGCCTCAGCCTCAAGACTTCCTCTCCTGGGCTCTGCCCCCTTGTTGAGAGCTTCAGGGGGCCAACCCTCTGACTTGAAGACAGGCACTCCCTCCTCCATTCCTTAGCCTACCACCTGGTACACTCCCTGTACCACTGGGCTTGAGAGGTGCTGTGAGAGGCCTTTGGATCCTCAGGAGCAGGGGAAGACACCTGTAAGTTCTGGCTTTTGCCCACAGGCCCTGGTGGTACAAGCAGCTCTTTTGGAGGCTCCTGTCTGCTTAAGTGAAAAGCAGCCTTTCTCAGCCTAACGCCCCGGCCCATGGCTGAAGGACGCTAAAGAAAACTGAGCACTTCCCCCTCACCTCTGTTGTGATTGTAGGCTGAGCTTAAAGACAACAGCATTGCAGCAGCTTTGCACCAACTGGGTCAGGAGTGGAGGAAGGCTTTGGCAACAGTTCCACAAACCTACCGTATTTTTCGCTCTATAAGATGCACCAGACCACAAGACGCACCTAGTTTTTGGAGGAGGAAAACAAGAAAAAAAATATTCTGAATCTCAGAAGCCAAAACAGCAAGAGGGATAGCTGCGCAGTGAAAGCAGCAATCCCTCTTGCTGTTCTGGCTTCTGTGATAGCTGCGCAGCCTGCATTCGCTCCATAAGACGCACACACATTTCCCCTTACTTTTTAGGAGGGAAAAAGTGAGTTTTATAGAGCAAAAATTATGGTATTTATACTGATGGGGGCTCCTTGTGTTTTTGTAGGGGGATCAGAGATACTTTGGGGGTTGTTCATGCATTTCAAGATTGAGACTGATGGTTTTGGAACTGCAATCCTGAATTATCAAGTTGCTGTGAAATCTCTCCTCAATCCTATAAACAAGTCCACATGGGCTACATAGCATGTAATTCAGTCTCCTATACAAAGGGGTTTGTGACATACCTTAATGCCAGTCCTTCTGGTGCTTATTTCAAACCGCCAGAAGACTAAGATTTCAGAACTTCATGATCATGCAGACATGATCCAACCCATGACCATCGTAGCTAACACTTTCCTACAGCCAGAGAGTGGCCATCTCTCCCTTCGGTTCCCCCAAGTACCCTGTACTTAATTGGCACTTTCAACTGACCTATTCATCTTGCTTAATAGCTCAACAGCAGCCCTCTTGGATCACTAGCCTCATTCCCTTATTAGATAATAATTTACGGTAGCAAGGATAAAAGCTTTCCTGAAAAGTTCAAAGAGTTGTGATAAACGTGAAAGATGCAGTGACTGTACGCTGCTAATGTAGCACTCCAGGTTGCATAGAGGAAATTGCCTTTGTAGATTTCATTTGAGTGGATTACAAATCAATGAGCAAAGTTTGCATAAGCAACCCTCCTTTTTTTTTGGGCAGGGCTGATGCAATTTATAAACTTCAGCTGTGAATTTATTTCTCTTTCCTGTGGGTCTAACAAGCATTTCTTTCTTTCATTCTTCATTAGCTCATCTCCGCCCTTCCTTCTGCTTGTATACCTTTTCTCTGTCTATTGAAATCTGCCAAACATGCAAATAAGACAATTCCACACATATGCACAAAAATGACCCTCCACCAGCAGCTGATACAAATTAATATAATGCTTCTTCCTCATCTCCTCTGCGCCTGCTTATGGACCTATGTGTTCTCACATCAAAGGCCATCTCAAATAACCAATGGATGCAATGCTAAATGATCATAAATAAGATGTGCTGGCTTTAACAGAAGCCATCTGTTTACTTTCTTTGATTTACGGTATGAGTTTCTTTACTTGCGAGGGGAAAGATATGGATTTCTTTTTAGCTTTGTTCTTCAAGGTTCCAAGAAAGAGCTGCTGCAATTGCAGTTGAAGAAGCCACTTAAAGAGCTCTCAAAAGTAATCTTCAGGATCCTAGATACCAAGGAAAGGTGTACCAGGAGCATTAAAATGAGAGCAGTAAACAATAATGCAGCTTTACTTTCCCTACCTCTTCCTCTAAAAAGAAAGAAAAATGTGGAGTGGGGTAGAAGAGAGAGAGAGAGATGGAGAAGCATATTTATTCATCTATAGACCAATATATATCTTATGACCAAACGCCCCCATACATGTTTTGTTCACTAGAAAACTGAAATGATGCAGTTAAGAAGAGTATATTATGAAAACTGGCATAATGCACCTCATTTCCTACAGTTATTTGTCTGTGTGTATGTGGAGGGGGGAAATGGAAGGAAAGAAAAAAAAGCACTGACTCAATATGCATGTCTCTTGCATTCTTTTCCTTAAGAGTGCTTTGTAATAAAAGAAGGGACAAGCAAAAAAAGCTTCTCTAACTGTAAATTTCCATACAAGTGCTTTGACTGAATGGTTAGTCAGATCATTAACCCTGGGGAGAACAATACTGGGAAAATAGCTCCAGAAGAGATGTTAGGTATATTGCTACTTGAGACTGGAAGTCCAAAGAGTGGCACTCCTAATTTGACAAAATTACCATACTTTAATGTAGGGATGGGCAAACTATGGTCCTACTGCCACATGTGACTTAATTTCAAAAGTCCTTTGCAAGGGATCAGCTCAGACTGCTAGCAAGAGAGATCTGTTTCTCTCCTTGCAAACCACTGGGAGGAAAGGAAGGTGGAGAGAGAGAGAGAAAAGGGTGTCAAAAAGAGAGGGGAAAGGGGGTGTCAGAGTGAGGGTGGGATTCTGCTCACTTTTGACTCCACTACTGGCAAGTCACCCCTGAAAGATGACCTCTGAGAGACTGTAGCACTTAAGAGCGGGGAGGGGAAACTCTCCTTCAATAGCATCCCAGTCTACTACCTGAGATGACTACATCTCTATGGGTTGTGGTAATAAACCCTTGGGGTTTTTCAGTTGGGTTTTTTAAGCATGAGAAATGTTTAGAGAGTTCATATCAAGTTTAAAAGTTTATAAACCGCTATAAATGTCCTACTTTTGTTTTTAGTTGACTAACTGTAGCCAATTTAACCAATTAACTGGTAAATCAATCAACCCATTTATATACATGCCACAGCACTTTTGGGCTATGTAATAAAGGTAACAATTTTCCTCACAAATATCACAGGTAATGTATTGTTGTGAAAACAACTTTTCCCAAAATAGTTTCCGAGGCAATGGTGCTTTTCAGGCAAGTTCTTTTCAATCTGCCAATCACAAAATGGTCCATCAGGTTATTTAATGCACTTTACCCCTCAATACAACAAGTGCAGCATTACAAACAATTAGCATTCCCAGAGTGTTATGTTCAGTTTGTACTGAATTGCTTTGGTATGTGCCCATTTTTCTCCAGTCTGGATGAGACTTGTCAGCTGAACTAGCAATTTCGCAACAGCTTCCCCAGAAACAAATGAGGTTGTGCGTGTAATTGACTATTAGCTCACATATTTGGTACATGGCATGGCATGTTGAAACAGCTAATATTATTTGTCACATAATAAAACATGGTCCAGTGATATGAACTGTGGCAGGAAAACATATTCCTGAAATGCATAGAGTAAAATTTTGGAACAATTTCCCTGGAAACACTGTGGATGCAAAAGAACCATTACTCATTTTGAAAATGAACTGGATCAAATCAATGGCTGATGAAGGCTAGTCTGGTATCTCAGAATGGCTCCACTGGAATCAGTAAAGAACGCTTCACTTCCACATAACCTTCTGTTAGCTATTTTGTGCTACTTGTTCCAAAGTACTGGAGTTATCCAGAAGTGGAGCTGGAAAGCAGGACATGAGCTAAAGGAGTTAGGGCCAAGGAAGGAGCTTTCATTTCATGCTCTGGCCAACCTATCTGAACGCAAGAAGGATTTTTTCAAGTTAGACAGACTACTATTAACAAAGCTACTGTAGCAGCCAGTGCAGCATTGTAAGGTAAAGGGGAAAGGGACCCCTGACCATTAGGTCCAGTCGTGACCAACTCTAGGGTTGTGGCGCTCACCTTGCTTTATTGGCCGAGGGAGCTTCCGGGTCATGTGGCCAGCATGACTAAGCCGCTTCTGGTGAACCAGAGCAGTGCACGGAAACGCCGTTTACCTTCCCGCTGGAGCGGTACCTATTTATCTACTTGCACTTTGATGTGCTTTCAAGCTGCTAGGTTGGCAGGAGCAGGGACCGAGCAACGGGAGCTCACCCCGTCGCGGGGATTCGAACCGCTGACCTTCTGATCATCAAGTCCTAGGCTCTGTGGTTTAACCTACAGCACCACCCGTGTCCCAAGTGCTTTGACTGAATTGTAAAACTGCCTTAAAAAGAGTAGTTATTGAAGGTTTGAGTGTAAATTTTAAAAAGTTGTATTATTATGATCTTTTTAAAAAGAATTCAATGAATTAATGAAAAGCAGGCCAGTTTTGCATTATATAAACAAAGTAATGACACATTTTTATAATGAATATATAGGTGCACAACCTTTGAAAAATGCTATCCTCCCATATCCAAATGATACACATTTTGGATTTCAAATTCTCAAGCAGATACAGGCCCTGGAGATGAGGATGCCCTGGAAACCCATCTATCAGAAGCAGAGCAGAAACTCCCTCCCAACTTCTACGCTCACGGTCAACTTCTAAGTCAATGAGCAGAATAAGAATAATCTAAGCTGATCAAAAGGAATAAGAAAAGCTTGCTTCATTCAGTAAGAGAACCTTGCAGCTACAACGACTGAGACACAGACTCCCAGCAGTGCAACTCTACTGAATAATGATGTATAAGGCACTGCTCCTAGTACGAGTAAGTGGGGTCATCGCCCCATAAAACTTCTACTTCCGCTAATTTAATTCTCTTGATGGGAATTCTCCACTAGGGCAGAGATGAAGACTGCTGCATTTCAAGGCCTAAATATCCCCAGTATTTAGCACATTTTGTCATTAACTCCACTGAAGCAAAGAGGAAAAGAATCAGGAGAAAGCTGGAGTTTGGCACATCAAATTTTACCCATAAAAGGTTGGGACAGGTGGAGAAAAAGGCCCGTGGGAAGGAGTGGAAGGAAAACAGGAGACATTATGAAGAAATTATCTTCAAAAATAGTTTTCAAGTAAAATACAAGGTAATGGGCTCTTCAGTTAGTACTTCCAACTAAATATGAAGTCTGATGCTAAACATTATAGCAATACATATCTCATTATCTGAACTTATGCCTAGTGGAGACTGGAATAGCCCCTTGGCTCTCTTCCAAGCCATTAGAGCAAAATGTTTCTTCCAAATTCCCCCATTTCATTATTTTGTCACAGTCAAAGAACACAGAAGAATCTAAAAGGAACACAGAGATGGAAATAATAATAGTTGCAGGTTTATCAAGTGTAAGTCTTTGATAAATAAGATAAGGCAGGAAAGAATACTACACCATTGATTTTACATGCTGTTTAACTACTGGACAGCTGGAAGGATTAATGCTGTGCATTATGCCCTGGCTATTCAGAAATTAAAACATAGTGTGCCAGCTGCTACTTTATCACTGCTTAAGGTATTAGAGCTCCTTAGAAAGCAGGAGAAATTGTTCTTTAGTTACTACCTCATCTCATATTCAGATTTATCCTGCAGGTTCACAACAAAGAGGCAAAAAATAAAATAAAATTGTCTCTGTGGTTGCCTGTAATCACACACTCACAAACAGAAATGAGGGTGCTTTTGGCATGAACATATTAGCTGTTTGTCATAGTTAAATGCAAAGCAGTGCATTCATGGAGCATTCAGCCTGACACTTAAATTGGGCAAATAATTTTTCTTTGCACATTATGAGAGCAACCTCGCTTGCCAAAGAACGGGGACACAGGTGCTCTTGTTTCTCTTGCACAGAGAAGTCCTCCGCATGACTCTCTTTAATGTGAAATGGAGGGACTGGGTTGAGGGAGGTGCAGAAGCAGAAAAGTAGGACCTTGGACCTCCAGGAAGGCTTGGAGCAAGTTACTGTTCTTTCATCCCAGTTATTCAAAATAGGAAACAGGGTTATTGGGAAGGTAAATGATGGCTGCTTCACTATGCAAAATTTGGTATGTGGAAGTCACTTTTAGGTAGGCAGGAAAGGCCATAGATCTTACATATAGTTCGTTCAGTGTGTGTGTGTGTGTATTTTGCCAAGGCATTTTACCACAGTGTATACTTGTGGAGAAACAGATGCATGTGCATTTATCCAAAATGACAAATCTACACAGGAGAGTCACGCTGCTTAGAAAAATGGAATTGACTACTATGTGGGAAATTTTCATCTTGTGTGTTGCGGCCCTTAGATTAAGACTTATAAACCACTTTGTATACTAATACAGCAGTGCATTATAGAGATTGTAGTAAAAAATAAAATAAATCCTAGAATCCTAGAATTGTAGAGTTGGAAGGGACCGTGAGGATCATCTAGTCCAACTTCCTGCAGTGCAGGAATCTTTTTGTCCCACATGAGGCTCAAACCCATGACCCTGCAATTAAGAGTCTCATGCTCTACTGACTGAGCTATCCTGTGGGCTAAATCATGAAAGAAGACATACCTCCACTCATCCATAAATCTGTCACAGAGGATGTACCCATGTTGTGATAAAATAATAAAAATCCTACTACCAGAAGAACAAAAAAATCCTATGAAATTATTTTTCTGCTTCTCAGAGACGAAACAAGAATGCTTTGAAAGATCCAATGTGCTTTGAAGTTAGGAAGCTGGGCAGTAGTGCTATGGCAGGGCAACTCCAGAGAAGTCACTCATGGCATTTTAAGAGACCTCTTTGAGCATGCTATAAAGCCGTACTGTGAGATGCAGAGACAAGCAGAAAAGTTAGCTCTTTTATTCAAGAAAACAGCATACCACCAGACAGCAATGCCTACAAACAGGACTGGCCCCTATGAAACAGTTGCCAGGACTGAAGGTTTTCATCTTCTACTTCCCTCTAAGCTCCCCCGCCCCCAAGCTGGATGTTTTGCCAAGCAACCTCAAACTATGTGTAGTGTGTGTGGATCTGTGCCCTTTGTTTTGCTACACATACTGTATAGCCCTCTGTGACCTTGGAGAGAAGTGGGAAGGGGAGCTTAGTAGAGTAGGAGCAGCAAGCTCCTGGGATATTTCATCAGCTGAGTCAGAAACTGCTTTCTGCCCTTGGCTCTTCTTGCTCACCAAAGTCTGTTGCCTTTTCAGAATCCAACCACTCCTCCCCTCCTTCCCCCTATGACCTGTCCTCCGTGTCGCACCACCACTCCTGGGCTCTGATCTTTCCTCCTTTGATGCATCCCTAGGGAGTTCCCTGCCTGGTGCCTGCCACCACTCTTCCTCATCCAGCCAGTCCCTAACAAGTACATGCTAAAAACAGTGTGCAATATTTCTCTAGTTCATGCTGAAATAGCTGAAGGGAAGAAGGGGCACTGAACCTGCTTAATCTTTCCCTAGTTTTAGTAAGTGACGCTTTCAGTAAAACCAATCTAAAGCTTCTGCTACTCTTCAATGATTCCCTTCCTTGTTAAAAACATCCCTTTGGATGCCCAACTCAATAGATCAATAGAGAGAGTTGTAGCCATTAATAGTATTGATAATTTAATCTAGGAGACCACTGAACTGTAGGTGGCTTAGTCTCTGGAGTAGAATTAAACAAGATGTGACCTGTTAATGGTACACATTGGTTAAAACTAAAGAGTAGATGGTTCGGGGAGTACTTAAAATCAGTCCTCCAGGCCAGGGAGACAGGCAGTGAATGTCTCATTTTAATATGGGAAGAAACTAGACTTCTTTTTCCTCCCTTTATGGGCAAGTACAGATTTGTCACAGTGTGCTGTAGCCACCTGCTAAGCCAGTCCTCTGTATCATCTTGCCAAATGAAGAGGACAGCTTTACTATTGCTCTGCTTCCACAAATTTCTCATCAGTTGTAGAAAGATGGCAAACACCTTCCATATTACTCAGCAGGATGATACCTTTCAAGTAAGGGCACAATTGTATCTCCCATCACATGAAGGAGGGGCTTTGCAGAGTGTCAGAGCCACTCATGGCAGTGGGAGGTAGGGAGAAGGACAACCAGGCCCCATGCTACCACATGGAGTTTGTGAGCACTAGATCTCAAGTCAGCTCAGCCCCCGTGAACTCCATGTTTCTACTGGTCCAAGCCAGCAGGCCTCCTGCTGATTAGCTGAGCTGAGAGAGCTGGGTGGAAGAACATTTCTACCTAATCCAACCCCCTACACTTCCAGCCTGGTGTAAGGAGTGGTGGTAGTAGATTACTCTGTAAGTTACTGCTTGGCAAATGACTGTATGTATAGCCATGCGCAGCAACAGCACTCCTCAGATGGCACTGAGAGTACCTAAACTCCTCAGAGATGTGCTTAGTTTGTACAAGAAACCGGATGTAGCCCTTTGGAATCAGTTACCAGCTGAAATTAGGCAAACAAGATGTTCAGGCCACTGAAGGAGTTTTTGTTTAAGAAGACATTTTATGGAAATTCAATTGTAGAAACTGTTTTCTTGTTTGTAAGAGCTTGATGTTTTGTATTTTATCTTGTTTTATCTTATTGCACTCTGTTTCAATAGCTTCTGGCAGCAGAAAAGCTTAAGCATTCCTTCTTCCTGCCTATCACTTCTCCCCTACAAATGTTCTTGCTCTGACAGATGCAGGTTTGGAAATATACACTTGCCACTGTGTAGTTCCAATCTTAGTTGCCTGTATGGTAAGACATTGCCGAAGGGATTCTTGCAACATGTAAGCCATTGAACTCAAACTTACAAGGAACTATACCAAACTCTGGTAGGGGAATGAGGCTACAAAATGTTCTGTTGTGGGTGTTCAGGGAAGATTATGGCCCACAGTAGAGTGGGTTCACATACCAAGTGCAGGAGGTATTTTTTAAACAGGGAGGAAGTACTGATGGGGATCTCTACAATGTCAAAAATCAAAATGACCAGGCATTAACCTGCCAAGTTAAGATCAGCAGGGAAAGCTTTGTGGGCAAAACATGTAAGGGCCTTCTCTATGGTGGCCCTCAGGTGTTGGAATGACTTCCCTCTGAGATGCATCTTGTGCCTTTATTGTAAGCAGTTTGACAATTGGCCAAGATGCACCTTTTTACCCAGAGCTTTGCCTAAGTGGATATCTTCCCTTCACCAGCGTTGCTGTGCACTGCTAGTCTGTGCTACTGTTTTGCCACATTTGTTATGCGGTTCTATTTCATGATTTAAATGTGAATTTTACGTATTTTAAGTGCAATATTTTTATAAGATGTCCTAGGACCAGTTGGTGAATGGGGCAGGCTATATATGCAAATAGTAAATGAAATAAACAAATAAGAAGGAAAGAAAGTATCAGTGCAGAATCAGACAAAGGGGCTGATTCTGCATATTTACATTCAGTTTACATCTTTCTCCCTGCATGCCAGGTAAGGAAAGCTCCAACTCAAGGATGCTGATGTGGCAGCAGGGCAGGTGAATTTCCTACACATGAACAAGCTTGCCATAAGACATAAAATGAAGCTGAACACATAGTTTTAAGATGCCGCCTGAGTCTTTCAGAAAGATTTTGCTCTCTCTGCTCACTGTGGGATGAAGTTCTTCCTGCTTAGGTTGGCGCTTAGGTATCTATGCTGCCTAGCAAGGAGCATTTAGGGGTCTATAATTAACTATGGCATGAGTGGGTACTGGCGGGGAGGGAGGGAATAGACTGCAGCTTTTGTAGCACAAATCCCACTGTGCTTGATGATTACTCTCCCACTGCTGCTTCTACAACAACTCAATTGGAGGCCTTTTGCCATCTCTTTGGGAGATTATCTTACAAGCCGGCAGAACCACTCCTTAAAAAGGAAGTTTTGCTTTGTATTATTGGAATTCCCAAATCAAATACAGCAGTTTATAACAGCTTATTTAGCTCAAAATTTCCTACCTGGTAGGGGCAAGGGACACTGATTACCTTCACATTCTCTGGAATAAAATCACTGAAGCTAGAAAATGCAGAGATCTTTACAAAGACGGATAAAGAAACAGTTTTTAAATTTTTTTTAGCATAACTAAGCCAACAAATCAATGCTCGGGAGAATTAAGGTGCTTATGCACTGGCAGTTTCCCAGGAGGAGGTTGAGGATCATCAAGCACACTGTCTCTAGGGCAGGCATAGGCAAACTCGGCCCTCCAGATATTTTGGGACTACAACTCCCATCATCCCTGACCACTGGTCCTGTTAGCTAGGGATGATGGGAGTTACAGTCCCAAAACATCTGGAGGGCCGAGTTTTCCTATGCCTGCTCTAGAGCCTTGCCAGAGACTTTGTTTTACTTGCAATAAACCCCTGTATCTCCTTTCATTCTTAAGGAACTGATGCCTTCCCCCTACAGCCATCAGAAACCTATGATTTGCCTCCACTGTTGGAGGCTATATACTCCTGAATACCAGCTACTCAAAATCCCAAATGAGGACAGCACTGTTGTACTCAAGTACTGCTTATAGGCTTCCTACATGCATCTGCTGGGCCACTGTGAGAACAGGATGCTGGACTAGATGAGCCATTGCCCTGATCAAGCAGGCTCTTTTTATCCATAAGCATTACCACCTCAAACCACAGAGGAAGAGCTCTGCCATCATGGCTAGCAGCCAATGATAGCCTTATCCTCCATCAATTTGTCCAGTCCTCTTTTAGAGTATCCAAGCTAATGGCCACCACTGCTTCCTGTAGGAGCACTGTTATTGCAAAGAGATTCTGTCCTCCCACCTTCCACAAGACCATTTATGGCTGCTGCATTTGCTTCCTTCACAACTTTCTGACTTAAAAGTTTGAATGTGAAACACAAGTTTTCTCCCACACCAGAGCATTTATTGACATGAAGTCTGATATGGCTATACAATCCCTCACCCGTAAACCTCACCATATGAAAAGTCCCTGTATTTTCCAGCAATTATCAAACGGATTCATTGCCATTTGAGCTCTGCTTCATCACAGGGCAACACCTTCCAACTAAAATTCAGTGTGGCATAGGTTTTGCACAAGTCTCAGGTAGAAACTTAGCAAAGCCCTCAGAAAAGCCAGTTGTGCTATTTTCCATGCAGATATGTTGTTTGTTTGGATTTTAGAAACAGCCACTGAGTTTTCTTCCTGGACACTTCCTCTGGTTTTTAAGGGTTTTGTGTCTCTGTGCACAGCGAGATGTGAAAATTATCTCCAACAATGATGAACTCCCCTTCAAATAGATATATGAAATGTGATGTTACTTTGAAATTCAGATACTTTCTGTGAAAGGCACAGCCTCTAATGTGACAAGGAGACGTCACATTTCAGAGGATGAGCTTGATAGCTTCAAATTTAACTCCAAGCAAGTAAGCAAGCAAGGCAAAAAGGAAAGAAAGTCCCCCCTTCTCCCCCTCCCCCAAAGTAAGCTCAGGAAGAATGAAGAGATAAGTAAAACCTCCTCTTTCCCCCTGTCCTCACCCCCCATCCATGTTGAGGACAAGCAAACAGCAAAGATGAGAAAGAAGATGACAAAGATTCTAAGCAGAGAAGAAACAGGGATGCTTACAGAGTATCAGTAGATAAGCTTAGAGGGATTTTATCAGATTTGGATAACAGAAAGGATTGAAATCAATCCTTTAAAACTCAGAAGGCTTGCGAACAGCAGAGAGGGGGTCATCTTCATCCGGAGAAGAATGGCTTGATTTGACAAATGTGCTCCTTTCCAAGAAAAGAGAACTGACCACAACCCAAGGTGGAGAAGAGATGTGGGGACACCTAGGCCACAAAAGCAACCTTTCCATTCTCTGCTTCTGCCATGCTTAGTCTGCCACGCAGTGTGTAAAACAAGCCCCCAGCTGTACGAATAAAACCAGCCTCTTGTATGGCTGTGCAGCTATTCACACAAATGGAGGGAGACTAGGGATCGGGGAATCTGTTGATTTCAGGATTTTGGTTTCTCCTATTTCTTGTCCTCACACATTTCCACATCAGTTTGCATGCATGCACACGAATGCACGCAAGCACTATATATATCATGAAAATTCATTACCATTTTAGTTCACTTTTCTGCTAATGTATACATTTTTGCCTGCATTTCCTCCCAATGTACACAATTTTTGCAAAGCAATTTCCCCCAATATAGAGCATAAAAAGGGCTGTTGATGGCTATGCTCTGCCTCCAAATATGGAGACCCCAATGCTTCTGAAAAGCAGCTGCTGGAAACCAGTGGCGTAGCGTGGGTTGTCAGCACCCGGGGCAAGGCAAGTAATTTGCGCCCCCTAACCCGTGGATTTGCGCCCCCTAACCCGTGGATTTGCGCCCCCTAACCCGTGGATTTGCGCCCCCTAACCCGTGGATTTGCCCTAACCCCAGATGTTGCGCCCGGTGCGGCCGGCCCCCCCTGCACCCCCCACGCTACGCCACTGCTGGAAACCACAGAAGAGTTTTGGAAGAGTTTGGATTTGATATCCCGCCTTTCACTCCCTTTAAGGAGTCTCAAAGCGGCTAACATTCTCCTTTCCCTTCCTCCCCCACAACAAACACTCTGTGAGGTGAGTGGGGCTGAGAGACTTCAGAGAAGTGTGACTGGCCCAAGGTCACCCAGCAGCTGCATGTGGAGGAGCGGAGACGCGAACCCGGTTCCCCAGATTACGAGACTACTGCTCTTAACCACTACACCACACTGGCTCTCACAGCAGGTGAGTGTGCTCTTGTGCCTGAATCCTGCTTGTGGTTTCCCATAAGGATCTGGTTGTCCACTGTGAGAACAGGGTGCTGGACTAGATGGGCCACTAGCCCAATGCACAAGGCTCTTCTTGTGTTCTTATTTTTGTATATTATTTTCACTAATATATATGTTTTTGTACATATTACTTGTCTGGATAATTGCTAGCTGAAGTGTAAATTCTGAAGGATAGCTTGTTTTGGTTTGTGCATTGCTATGGAATGTACAAATCTGGTAGATTTGCCTTTAAGCATGAACTAAATTGAATTTGTCCCCCTGTCCCTACAAGAGACACTGCTTTGTTCCTTTATGTATGATTCTTTACTCACCCATAGAGGTTTTACAATACTGTACATAGAGCTATTGGGAGGATAAAGACAGTAGCACTATCTGCTTGCTTGAAACCATTTACAATAGATATTGCCTTTCGATCTTTGTGGGTTACTAAAAACACAACAGTCACCTATTCAGTGGCTAATGGCTGAAGAGTACTGGAGCAAGATCAGTCTCTCAGTCCACATTCCCAAGTACTAGCTAATATGTAGGTGGAAATTGCAGCAAAAAATTAATAGCTGAAAATGAATTACCTGCGACTTCAACAGCTTGAGAAAATCTTACTGCAGTGTTTGGGAAACAGAAAACATATCCAGCCTTCCGGGGAATCCCACAAATTATTTTCTCATTTTAACTTTGCAGTGTGCTTTACGGAGTGGCATTTTCTCCCTGAAGGACTATTATTATGTGCTGTAGATTCTGACCCTGCCTAGAATATTCTTTCCAGAGTTTGAATATAGAATGGAATCCTCTTAAAGGAATAAAGTGCCAATTCAATGTTTCTCCACCACTACTCCTACTCATGGGTAGAGGCAGTGGATCTGCAGCCCACACTAGTTCCCAACTCATCTATGCTCCGGGGGGGGGGGGGGGTCTGTGGAGCTTGCATAGGCTGGGTGGCATAAAACCTACAGCATATGGAAAAACAAATATTGATTTTTGTGGCTTAAGATGTAGTAGAAACACATTTAATCAGAAAGGCTGGGGTAGATAGGAAATACAGGAGGGAAGGGATGCAAAAACTGGCATCAGATAATTTGGAGTTTGAGTTCATTGAGGTCAAATAACAGCATCAGTATGAAAGGCCCAGGATCATTCAGACTCACCATTAGTGCACCCGGCCTCATCAATTCCACTTTCACAGTCTTTTTCTCCATCACACCTCCATGAAGATGGGATGCATTTGTTGCTGGAGTCTCCACAGCTGATTTTTTCAGCTAAGCATACTTGTTTGGCTAAAAAAAGAAGCACAAAAATAACATAATTAATGAATAAAAAAAGAACTATATATAACTTTCAGGGAACTGCCATCAGAGCTGGAGGCAGAGGGAAGGCTCCAGAGGGATGCTGGAGAGGGTCCCAGTAGGGAGAGAGGCAGCCCATCTGCTGGGGAAGGAAATCAGCGTAACACCAGTGGAGAAGGGGGGCTGAGAGGGGATTTGGAGAGGAGGCTCCAAGACTCTTCGCCAGAAACCAGCGGGGAGAGCACGGGTACTCCGCTGCCCACTCCCTCCCTGCACAGAAGACTTCCGCGCAGGGAGAGTAGGAGGAGACTTGGCATCAAAGAACTTCTTTGCTGGAAGAGATTCAAAAAACGCCCACTGACGGATTCTGCCAGCGACTGAGACAGCCACGAAGTGAAGGGCTGTCCAGACAGAAAGGGTTCAGCCAGACAACCAAGCCAAGAGTGGCGGCAACTTACGCATAAGCAACCCCTAGAACCATTACAATAACTTTACCTCAGAGTGTCCCATATTTTCATCAGGCAGCAGACACAGTAGAAAGAGAGGTGGATGTCCTTTGTGGGCGGAAGGAATGATTCACTGAAAGCTTTGTACAATTACCGTATATCTGAAAGCTTCGTACAAGACACTCTCATTGCTGCTTTGCTTTCTAGAATGCTTTCTAAACTTGATCAAAATACTATGCAAATAATTTAGCTGGCATGTATTTTCCTGTTTATTGGTTTGATATATTTTCACTACCTGAAGCACAGTAACAGAGTTAAAAAGAATAGATCTCCTCCAAGTATAGCAGGCTGAATAATCTCATAACCTCAGGATGTTATAAAGGAATATAAACAGGTGTAAATTAGAAGACAGTGTACCCAAAATCACTATACTGTAGCTAAACCCAGTGTACCATGAGTGTATGGAGAAAGAATTTAGGAATTTAATTTAATTCTTAATAGATTTAAACAATAAGGCGGAGGGGGAAAGCTGCCTAGTTCATTACAAAAACAAGAATCGGTTTCAGTCTGAAATCTCTTTTGCAACACTTTGAACCCATTGCAATGTCCTTGACTACAATACCATAGATGAACACACCCAAAGAATAGGACTAAATCTTTTTTTAAAAAAGTACTTCTTTGAGATACTGTATTTAGGAATGCAAATACTAGCTACCTATTCCAGGATAAGGAGAAAGGGTGGTGAAAAGCAGTCCTTACTACTCTTCTTGCTCTTGTGGGTACCATTGCAGAAGATCAGGCTGCTGCCTTTGGAGACACTGTCTCTTACCCAGTATACAAGTCCAGATTCCCTTCCCTTATTGTGGTTTCATATGATGATATTTAACATGGAACTGTTTTGGAACACAAGTTAATTTTGATCACAGAAGTTTGACAGGCAGATCTGCCTTTGCAACACTAAGATACATATCCATAAGTTTGAATTTCTCTGCTTCCCACAAATGCACCACTGACCTAATAACAAGAGGAAAGAAGTGTCTGGTGGGCACCACTGAAATTGAAAAGGAACTGAAAATTAAGGGATTAATCAAGCATTTAATAGTGTCCAAAGGGTGATGCTTCTCTGCCACCCCACTCCCATCCCTACACTGAGGCCATAAAAGTGCTTAGTGCATGAAACTGCCCTCATTGACATTTTCTTAGTGGGTTTCCAATCTGAAGGCAATCAAAGCAGCTGCAGCTTCACCGCCTGTTTTTTTTTTTCTAGGTAGCTCATCATTCTAACAGGAGAATGAAAGGCCACCAGGAGCTGTCATTAAAAATGTAGCATGTTACTGAAGTTGGGAAAAAACCAACCCTGAATAATTATAGAGTGGATGCTGTCATTACCTAACTTAGTGAAACCGTTTTGAAGACATAAACTAATTTCATTTTAGACCAGCCTCTGCCAACCTGGTGTCCTCCAGATATTTTAGATTATAGCTTCCAATACATCTGGAGGGCATTTATATGAACATTGTAACAGCCACAGGCCTGGAATGTAGAAGGCATCCACCTGTCCCTCATCACAAACAAGGCCCATAAATCAGGTTCTCAGAGGTTATGGACATATACCGGTAACTCTATTAATGTCATATACAAATGATCACACTGCCCGTGAACATCAAAGAACTGTACATGCCAAGTGGGGCTTTTAATCCACCTGCCCTTCTCCAAACAAACACTAGCCCCACAATACTGCAAAATGCAGTTCTGAAAGCTCCCCAAATGTTGTGCATTAGCTCAGTGTCCAATGCAAAAGGAGTTACAGAGTGCACAGAGGTAGCCATGCATTTGTCTGGATCACATCAGTTGGGAGTTTCTAAATAGCTGGAAACATATGTGGTTAGTAAACCACTAGATTAAATGACTGTCTGAACAGCTAGCTTTTCCAACGTTTACACTTTTGGAGTACCAGAGTGATGGTATTCTAACTTTGCTCCCACTGTGCCCTGAATGGAAGAACAATATCTGGAAACCCTCCAGCTATGGAAGTTTTTTTCCTGGCCTGACATGTAAGCAATTTAATTTCTATATACTTACATGCTTACTTGCAACTCTCCCAAAATAGAAGAACCTCAGAGACTGCAGTTTTGGGAAAGAAACAGAACATAATAGAGTTGTTCAGCTGAAATTTATTTGAGAGCAAGTCTCTGAGGAATTGGCCATTTCTGTTTATGTGATAGAAGAAATTTCTCTCGCCATCAGAAAAAGCCTGAAGGTAAAATAGCTCAGAGTTGTCTTAAACTTGTGCTTTTGGGCAACAAAAACAAGCAATAAAAATATAAAAATTATGGTGAAATGCAGCAAAGTGGCAGGAAGGTTATGTAGGAATCTCAGTATCAATTTGATCTCAGAGCCCACGGCCACAAACACCTTTGGAAGAATAATGGATATGAGAATGGCAGGACAGGCAGCATCTGTTTATGAAAAGGACACCGGGTTAATCACCACAGTGATACAAGTAATTAGATGCATTTTGAAAAGTAAATCTGAGCAGTTAACCCTCAAAGCAGAAAGCCATCAGTTGTCAGTGTACATCAACTATAGGGAGTTCAAACACAACTGGCAGCTAAGCCTGAATCATTTCAATCTCAGCTTTTCACTATGAAATGCAAAGGTAAGGAAAGGAACTTGGGCAAAGAAATGACAAATCAAATCAAAAGTGTTGAGGAAAAGTCAATGCTATTTTGGATTGCTTCATTTCAAATAAAAATGCTATGAAAATACTAGCCAACAGGTCATGAAAGAAGGGTAGAGTTGAAGGTGTAGATTTCCTCTGCTTGCTTGCTTTCATTTATTTTAGGCTTTCGCAAATTTGTCTACCCAAATTTTTCTCACACTCTTTTACTCTGGTCTTCCCTAATCTTGCAGAGAAAGAGAAGGTTAACTTGTACTTGATAGTGACTGCTATCAAGGCTCTTGAGGTTTGTGTTGACGCAAAGTATAAGGAAGCTGGACTTTTCCAAAACAGCCAATGAAAAAGACTTGGTTAAAAAAATGTCAGACACATCAAGACTAATTTATCACAATGAAGCACAAATGCCAAGGATGGACAACAATGCTTTATTTATACAGAGACAAGAGCGAAGACGACAAGACGGTTCCATTGACTAGCCACAGCAAATGGCCCATTCATTCTTCTTGTTTTCTTTACACCCCAACGCTGCAAATTCTTTTACAGAAATCGTAGAGCCTAACTGGCGCCCCACTGCTTGGCTTCCTCTTACGCCACTGCTGAGCTTTTCAAGCATAGAAGCATTATGCATATTCAAGGAAAGGGGGAGATAACAAAATGGATTTCCTTTCACAAGACCATTTGTCAGGTTCTCACCATGCAGGTTCTCTGCAACCATGTACAAATGGGAATTCAGCAAATTCTACGTGTGGGAAACCTACAGATCTCTTCATTGGCAGGCTAGACAGTATCTGGGAGCATGAAAAAAAGGCCCATTTTGTGGAAATGTGTCATCTTGAACAATGAGGCCTGCTTTCCCACTACCACCATGTTAAGAATCCCTAACACTATTCTTGATTTCTCCTGAGGACATAGATTAGTATGAGGCAGTAGTGCTTTTGCTGTGGCAACAACCTCAACAAAGTGGCATATCAAAGAGACACATTTCTGAAGGCTGGCCAAGGTTTACCACAAATCTCAGTCAAATATTGCTTGTGGTAGGAAAAGGTCACAATATGGGTTAAAAGTACTTGAACTGGTGCCCTGTTGTGGAGGTTGAGAAGGCTGGTGCTGGCATAACCCATGTAATTTATTTTTATTTTTCAGTTAACAACTTTATATGTATATGAAACAGCTGTGGGTGACACTGCTAAGGCAGATTAATAGGAAACCACACCCTGGTGAAAATTATAACATTTTCAGATTCATATAATTAACCTACGGCTTTAAGACTTTAATTGCATATTACTGCAGAGAAGCCAAGGAAGTAGAGAAAATATCAAACATGAACAGCAAAACTTTATGGTCAGAGCACAGTATTAATAGGATCATAGCTGTGAAGGCTGATAAATATTAGTTCCTAGTATGTGATTTTGTTTGATACAGATTATTTTTTCACATTCCCAGGAGAATAGAAAAGGATTTGCTTGAGCTTAATTCCTTTGGATGAAGCCGCACAGCCCTCTCACAAATGTAAGTCTTGGGATTTTGTGGCCAAAACTGTTGTATTTGGTCAACCAGGGTTACAGACTAGTCTCTCCATCCCCCTTTCACTGACTCTGTGGATCATCTGAAGCTTGTTCATCATCAAATAAACATGGCAACCATTGGACAAAGCAATCAGTTGCCTTGCTTTAATGTAGATTAACACACATAATTATCATATTGGAGATAAGAGTAAATAATCAGGCATTCAAAATCCCAGACTTAATCCTAAACACTGAAATTCTACATTTTATAGCAGGAGCTTAGAACACAGTGATAGGCATTCATTTCAGGACATGCCACTAAGAATCATAGAATCATAGAGTTGGAAGAGACCACAAGGGCCATCGAGTCCAACCCCCTGCCAAGCAGGAAACACCATCAGAGCACTCCTGACATATGGTTGTCAAGCCTCTGCTTAAAGACCTCCAAAGAAGGAGACTCCACCACGCTCCTTGGCAGCAAATTCCACTGTCGAACAGCTCTTACTGTCAGGAAGTTCTTCCTAATGTTTAGGTGGAATCTTCTTTCTTGTAGTCTGGATCCATTGCTCCGTGTCCGCTTCTCTGGAGCAGCAGAAAACAACCTTTCTCCCTCCTCTATGTGACATCCTTTTATATATTTGAACATGGCTATCATATCACCCCTTAACCTCCTCTTCTCCAGGCTAAACATGCCCAGCTCCCTTAGCCGTTCCTCATAAGGCATCGTTTCCAGGCCTTTGACCATTTTGGTTGCCCTCCTCTGGACACGTTCCAGTTTGTCAGTGTCCTTCTTGAACTGTGGTGCCCAGAACTGGACACAGTACTCCAGGTGAGGTCTGACCAGAGCAGAATACAGTGGCACTATTACTTCCCTTGATCTAGATGCTATACTCCTATTGATGCAGCCCAGAATTGCATTGGCTTTTTTAGCTGCCGCGTCACACTGTTGGCTCATGTCAAGTTTGTGCTCAACCAAGACTCCTAGATCCTTTACACATGTACTGCTCTCAAGCCAGGTGTCACCCATCTTGTATTTGTGCCTCTCATTTTTTTTGCCCAAGTGCAATACTTTACATTTCTCCCTGTTAAAATTCATCTTGTTTGTTTTGGCCCAGTTCTCTAATCTGTCAAGGTCGTTTTGAAGTGTGATCCTGTCCTCTGGGGTGTTAGCCACCCCTCCCAGTTTGGTGTCATCTGCAAATTTGATCAGGATGCCCTTGAGTCCATCATCCAAGTGGTTGATAAAGATGTTGAATAAGAGCGGGCCCAAGACAGAACCCTGTGGTACCCCACTAGTCACTCTTCTCCAGGATGAAGAGGAACCATTGATGAGCAGCCTTTGGGTTCGGTCAGTCAGCCAGTTACAAATCCACTGAGTGGTAGCATAGTCAAGACCGCATTTTACCAGCTTCTTTACAAGAATATCATGGGGCACCTTGTCAAATGCCTTGCTGAAATCAAGGTAGGCTACATCCACTGCGTTCCCTTCATCTACCAGGGTTGTAATTCTGTCAAAAAATGAGATCAGGTTAGTCTGACATGACTTATTTTTCAGAAATCCATGCTGACTATTGGTGATCACAGCATTCCTTTCTAGGTGCTCACAGACCTTATAAATCAGGCTTTATAAATCAACTTATTTTTGAGACTAATGATCTAACTGAGAAAGATGGATCTCCGGTAACTTTATTGTCACTTAGGCTTGTTGGGAGTGGAGGCTTTTGTTAGGTGGGGCAGAACCTCAGATTTGTATTGATTTGTATTGGTTATTACTTACTGAGGGGGCAGCTGCCTTGCTGCCCCCCTTGGCTACACCCATGGGGGGGCCACAGGAAGGAAACAAGGTTGGAAGAGTGCCACAATCGAAAAAAGGTTGGGAAACACTGATGTAAACTACTTGCGGTTTTTGTTAATCAACAGAAAAGTGCCATATAAATCATGTCAAATAAAATCAATCAATCTGAGTTTGGGAGGCTGGGTATCATCTTTGACCAGTAAGCCTTCTGGACATGTTATACTGTATTTCTTCGTGTGTTTTTTTACCAAAAAATTAGGTTTAAAATTGGGGCTCGTTTTATACATGGGTAGTGTTGAGGGGTGTTTTCTTAATTTGGAGTCCCCCCAAATAGGGCGTGTCTTATACACGGAAAAATACGGTAATTCTCATAGGAATGTCAGTTTCCATGGCACGATGTGCCTCTTGATGAACCACATTTGCTTGGAGAAAAACAGCCACATATACACTGCACTGCCCCCAGATGACAAAGTAGTGGCTACGGCAAGGGTAGCCATCTAAGTGCTCTTCAGATATCATGTACTAAGCCAGAATGGCCAATAGTCAGGGAAGAGGACAGCTGAGTCCAAAACATCTGGCTGGGGGGGGGCACCTCATTGGCTACCCCATGCCTAGGGCCTCACCTTCCCTGTCCAGACCAAAACCAATTTAAGACCTCAAATCACCAACAGGAGCCGATGCCAAGTGGAGCACTGGACTTCCCTCTTTCTTTATATCAGCTGCCTAAAATAGTCAAGGCAACTTACAAAATACTCTGATAATGCAATCGCAAAACATAAGAACAATTTTACAAAATTAGGTAACAACCTGAAAGCGAGGCTCAATTAAAAACAATTACTTCCCCATTCATTTTGCATCCAGAGACCTCCCTGCTCTTACACAACTGAATCAAATGCAGGATCAGAAACAAATGCTGTCTTTCAGGCAGCTTGGAACTACCTTCTGCTAAAAGTCTGGCCATCTTAAATACAGCTGTAACAACACAAATATTACAGTGCTCAGTCAGATATCTTCTGATATATCCTCTTGTTTCAGAGGTATTTGTAGCTTTGCAGTTCAAAAACCACATAGGCATGGATATGTCTACATGTAGTTTTTGTTGAAAGGCTTATTACTTTTTCACTGCTTCAATACATATTTGACACTCTTTGATTTACACAAATTGGAAGCTTCATAAATGCCTCTTCATCTGTCCCATGTGAGATCGCAGAAAATGTAATTTAGTGAATAATTAGCTATGTTGCTAAGCTAGGCAAGTTCTATATCCAGAAGAAAACCCTTCCTTGTAATAGTTGATGCAAGGAAAAATACCCTTCAACTCAAGGATTTAAAAGGAAGAATAAATGGACAAGGCCAAGGTTGCTCAGGGCTAGTTAATTAAAAATAATTCATTATTAATTAATCTGGAGTGTGTGTGTGTTCAAATAGCCCAGGATACGTGTAGGAAGTGAGCTGAAGTTGTGTTTGCACATAAACATTATTATTATTTTATTAATTTTATTTGAAACATTTCTATTTCACTTCCCCACTGTTATGCCTCCAAAGCAGCCCACAACATCAACACTCAACAGCAAGACATCCAGCAGATGCTGAAATGAATAAAACAGTTTTACACTTGCTGTCTAAAAGATGGCAGCAATGGTTCTGGGGAGAGATTCCACAAATCATGCATCACCACAGAAAAGGCCTCATCTCCAGTCTCCACCCACACAACTTTGGAAAATGGTGGCACTCAAAGCACGGCCTCAAAAACCAAATTTAAGCAATGGGCAAGCCCATATTCATTAGGAGAGATACCACAGATTTATTTATTAATTTTAATCAGGAATACATTGTGATGGTATCGCATAACTACTTCACATACCTTCCCCTATATCAGGGGTGCCCAAACTTTTTTCAAAGAGGGCCAGATTTGATGAAGTGATTTGTTGAGGTTTTTTTAGGATTGAAGTTGCTGAGCTTTTTAAAAAGCATTTTACCCCAGGACATATACTGCCACGGGGCCAGATTAAAATCAACCGGCAGACCGGATTAGGCCCCTGAAACAGACTTTGGACATACCTGCCCTATATGAACTTGCTAGAATATTGGTCAAACTGGAGGGGAAAAAGGAACATTGCCCCTGGGCTTTTTCTTTACATTCTGGCAGGTTTAATGCTGGATTTTCTTGCTTTTGTTCAATCAAATTAGACCCATAAACCTCATATTCTAAAGCTTTTAATTGTTCAGTCAAACCTGCTTTAAGGGATTACCCAAGGAATTAAGGAAAGAAAAGAAAAAACAGCAGTCGCCTGAGGTAGACTTTGAACTAAAGGTTGAATCTAATTGTTTTGGAAAAGTTGGGGATACTTTGAGGTAATTATTAAAGCCAGAAAGCTGCCTATATGAAGCATGCTTTTGAGTAAGTTAAGTATACTGGGAATGTGGCTTAGAGGAGCTCATATGATCAAAGGAAACATCACATGGAGAAGGGCAGAGGAATCCTTCAGTCAGCTAATTGACTTAAGTGATGGTTTGAGGACAGGGACAAGTTCTCAAGTACATAAAACATTTAATGAACAAAAAAATTGTTTTATCATAACTGATACGGTAATTGCAGGTACTTGTGTGACTGGAGTTTCTGCACACCCTTAGGACATTCTTTGCAAACTCATGTTGTACATTTCTTTTCTTTTTTTAATCATATTTGTATGCAACACCTCCACAGGAGAGTTTACATAGCGTTTTGCCTATTTTTATCTTAAGATGAGAGTTTATTACTGGAGTATGTTTTATCCAATGAACTTCATGGGGGTGCAATGATTTGAACACTTGTCTCCCTGGTCCAAATCCACTACTCTATCCACCACACCACACTGGTGTCAAATCATTTTACATTTCAGAAGCTACATACAGCTTTATACATCAGCTGGAATAAAGTACGGTGCTGCCAGTTCACCTGTATTCAGGTTCTATTCTTCTTCCTGGAGATGAATTGTACCATCCAGTGTCTAGAGCAGTGGTTCTCAAACATTTTTCTCTGGGCAACACTTTCAGAATAAAAATTTGCTTGCACTGCACCAATTTTTTATTGATAAGAAATATATTGGAAAGCAAAAAGAAGCAACTTCTAGCAGTGCTTGATTTATAGCACAGAGCACATCTTTGTTGTTGCTGTTTAGTCGTTTAGTCGTGTCCGACTCTTCGTGACCCCATGGACCAGAGCACGCCAGTCACTCCTGTCTTCCACTGCCTCCCGCACATCTACTTTATAATATAATCATGGGGCATCCAGAAAGTACAAAACAATGCAGCTACATAAGAACATAATTATTCACAAAATGTAATTATAAAAAAGTATCTTACATATGTATGTATACAAATTCCATGAGGTGTGAGCTTGCTTTTGCCGGGTACAGGCATCCCCCCTTACATTGAATCAACTCAAGCACAGCGCTAGGAAATCAATCAATCAATCAATCAATCAATCAATCAATTCAAACCTAGAATTGGCAGGAGAGAGCTGGAAAGTCCTCATGGCAGCAGTCGTCTGAGGTAGACTTTGAACTAAAGCTTTCATTGCTCTTCTAGATCAGTTCCCTAAGTCAACCTAATTCTCTTCCTAATTCTCTTCCCCCCCATTTCTTGTTCAGACAAAGTCTAAAATCTTAATTGGAATACATTGATTAAAACCATCAGAATCAACCCACACTGACAACCTTCTTTGCAAAGTTCTATTAGGTCTAGTCTACCATATTTCTCATTCTAGTTGCTTTTCCTCTTTCAAAGCAACTTAGGCCTACTTGATTTTGTAGGGTTGCCATATTTTGAAGAGCAAAAAAGAGGACACATTTGCCGACTTCTACTTTTAACTATGGATCGCTATGACAACTCTTATTTTACATGCCCATGAAAAAGAGGATGTGTCCTGGAAAATGAGGACATATGGCAGCTCATTTCAGTGACTTTACTGCCTTTATTGTAGCTGTGCTAGTAGCCATAACTGGAAATCCAGCTCAGGTCTTAGATGTTCCAAAAACACCCCATCTCCCATACACACTGTATAAAAGTACTGAGCAGAAAATGAACTGATCAGTGTGTATGGACTGTAGTGGCATCAGTCATTCACTTAAGGAAAACATCTATAAATACAACTCACACCTCTGAAATTTATCTTGTATGCCAAATAATTATAATTGTTTTTCATTATAAATTTTTATTTTACTTGTAAACACTAATGTGTGTCCTCCTTGAGTTGGCTTCAAAGGTTACCTTCCTCCATCAGAAGAAGGGAATCTCTGGATCAAAACTGAGATTTCCTACATTTTACTGTTTAAAGAGGCATTGTAATATGTACCATAGACCACATATGACGATAATTAGAGTGCATAAGACTTTATGCAGAACTATAACAGGTTCTGTAATATGGTAGGCATACTTGGATTTTGTTTCACTGTTTGGATTTCATTTCATTGCTAGCATAAAAAACTCTAATGCAAGATGTAGAATAATGCTTCAATGAGCAAAGGGCACCTGCCATATGTGGATTCAACCCAGTCACATTGCTTAAGCACAGAGCAACAGATTCTATACTCTGTAACAGAGGCTGGAACTGGAGGACAGGTTTTCAAATTCATCTGACTAACTTAGTCTATTCCAATTAGCCAACAGTAGATACGCAAGCTGAATTATAGATGTCAGACATTGTTAATACAATACATCCATATCCAAGTGGTGAAGTATTAAAACAGGTGGGCTACCTAAACAGTTAAGAATGGTTAGTACCTGTTAAAAACTCATCATGAATATTCATGACATTAATTGCACAACCTTCCACTGCTGCAATAGTTGACGTTCATCAAGGACACAGCTGCTTCAGAGTTTCTCTATAATTAATATATGCTTAGCCATTTCTAAATATAACAATTAATTATGGCTTTGAAGAATTCATGCTGCACCTTTCATCAAACTCTTCTTATCAAAAGGGAAGGAACAAACTTCATTTCACTGGTGAAACTTTTCTTAATTTTGAATTTTTGTATCTTTTGTTTCCCTGACAATGATCGGGGTTGGGGGTGGGAATGCTGTTTACTGCCCACAGGGCCCACTCTGACAGACAGGACAGAGCAGCATTTTCTTAACAAGAATATAACAAGATGCAATTAATAATAATCAAAATACTATTTCCTCAAAGGACCCAGCCAATGAATGCTTGTCCACAAGACTCTTGATTCAATCTAATATTTGATCCCTGTATTCTTATAGGCAGCATATTTCCCAAATGTCACTGGCCTCTAGAGAAACAGGTTTGCAGCCAGGCTTCAGCAAATAATGGCAAGTATGGCACCACCCTCTGGCAAGCATAATACAGTCAGCCTTCCTTCCAACTCTGAAGCTGCAGAAGTGGGAAGGGATCATCTGGGAGTTTGTACAGTGATTCCTCCCACCTCCTGGCTCCAAACCTGGAATGAAGCCTGAGGTTTGTTTGGCAGCTGGGTGGCCAAGGCTGAACTGGCAACTCCACCAAACCATTTTTCCTATTCTTGAGCAGGAAAAGCAGACAAGTGGGTGGGAAAAGAACATGAGAAGAATTATGATAGATCAGGTCAGACCAAAAGCATCCTGGCCAGCCTGTTGCCCATGGGAAGCTCACAAGCAGCCCTCTCTCCACCTGGTATTTAGAGACATCGTGCCTTGAAAGACAGGGGGCAGGCAATTACCATTTTTGGTCTGACCTGAAAGGAAAGCAGCAGAAGGCTACACATGTCAAAATTTTGCTCATACTGAGCAATCAGGACTGTAGGGAAGAAACCTCCTTCCAACCTTGATCCACTTTCAGGGAGGGTGAAAAATGGGCAAAAGAGCCCTGCAGGTGTGTTGTCCAAGAACGTTCAATTGCCCTTCATTCAGTCCACTGATCTGCACAGAGGAACTGATTTCCATGTGCAGGTTTGCTGCAGAGCATGTGCTGGTGCACAAATAGCATGCTATCACATTAGATAACGATACCCACATGAGGTAACCTGTCTGCACACCTTATTGGGGGCTAGCTGGGATTGGCTAGTCTCATTTAAAGAGGATCCAGGGGTTATTTATACCTCTGCACACAATTCAAATCTACTGAGCCATAAGCATTTCCCCCTCCCCTTCCACTTCATGACTGTATTTATGGGTGAGTAAGAGAAACCCCTTGTAAACAAAATCACCTCATTTGGCAAGGCATAGTAAAGCTGCTTGCATAATTCTGGCTTTCCCTTCCAACATCTCCCACTCTGCCCACAGATGTCATAAAGTGTTTCACTTAGAATGATGTCCATGAAGTTAAATAAAGAGAAGAAAACTGACTTAGCAGTGTGTTTCAATAGCTGCAGACTGATTTGAAGGCTGCATAGAAATATAAATGTTACTGCATCCTCTATAAATGCATTACACTCCTAAAGCAGCTTATTTTAATCAAAGTTATCATGCCAAGAGAAGAAACATCCTGAGCACATTTAAATAATAATACCAGTTTATATTTTATCCCTTGATTCAGATTGCAACCATCCTTGATCCACTTATATCAAAAGCACTGTGACAGACTGAGACAATCTGTGCCAAACTGTTTACTGCCGGACAGTTGCTTGATGGACTGTGGCTTGTATGGGGAAATGGTCCAAATCCACATGCTGGAAAGTTATTGCTGATTATTCTTCATAGCATTTGACACCAGTAAATCTATAAAATAGGAAAGAAGAATCTAGGCAAATACTACATAGAGAGCGAGAGATGCCCTTTTCCATAGCTAATGGAGGATTTTTTTTCTAAAGAACTGAGTAATAAGCATTATGGAAAAGAGGCTGTGGGATGAAATAGTGCCTGTCTTTGTTTGTTGTATACAATTTCAAGTACAGTGGTACCTCGGGTTACATACGCTTCAGGTTACAGACTCCGCTAACCCAGAAATTCAGGTTAAGAACTTTGCTTCAGGATAAGAACAGAAATTGGGCGGCGGCAGCACAGCGGCAGCAGGAGGCCCCATTAGCTAAAGTGGTGCTTCAGGTTAAGAACACTTTCAGGTTATGAACAGACCTCCGGAACGAATTAAGTACTTAACCCGAGGTACTACTGTATGCTACCTCAAACAGGAAGCTGCTCGAACATGAAACAGGAAGTGACTGATAACATCAGCATTATCTGAACCAGGGATGGCGAACCTCCAAGTGTTGGCTGGCTCCAACTCCCATCAGTCCCAACCAGCATAGCCAGTAGTCAGGGATGATAAGGAGTCCATCATCTAGACGGCCACAAATTCCCTATCCCAATCTACTGCCTAGCAGCACCTCTTCAGGTTTTCTGACAGGAGTTTTTTCATAGCCCACCTGTATGTGCCTGGGCCTGATTCTGGGACCTTTCGCATATAAAGCATTTGTTCTACCACTGAGTTATGGTCCTCTTCTATAATGCTTCAAAAGACAGTAGGATAGAAATTATTAATTAGTTATCTATGTTGAACTGGGTTAAGCCTATCCAAATTAATATTATAGCAACACTCTCAATTTCATTATTGCTATGGGCCTGATTATAGTGGGGGTGGGGGGAAATCTAACAAATTAGAAGCTGAAAATATTTCAGGGTAGATGTAGAATACAGAAGTTATAGTAGAGTTAACTTATTCTACCTAACCATGCAAGATAAAATTAGCTAGTATATAAGTTAAACATTAAACATTAATTAGGGATAATTTGCATTTCAGATCATGTTCTGTTGGTTGATAAATATGTAATAATATACTTAAAATCACCATTTTAAATTATCAGCCACAGGTTATTTAGAGAGACTATTAAATGTCTATGCAGCTCCAGTAAACAATTCAAATTGCAGCTTTACCAGGGAGCTGTCCTTGGTCCTAAAACATCAGCTTTCATTCTGTAATGATCAGGAATGCATTCAACAACTAATGTGTATGTCTCCATACCATTTTTTTTAATCTACTAAGGTATGTATGCAAGGGGTGTGTGTGTGTTCAGGGCACAACATGTGTGAAAGTTGCACAGTGGGTGGTAGCTTCTAGAGACACATTAATACATTACAGTATTTTAAAAAAGGAAAGAGAGAAACATATTAACCATGATTACTTCTGACATCTGTATATAACCACCTAAGTATATGTCATGTGACTGCATTTCTCAACTATCTTCACAAGTCAATTCCCACATTTCTGCTATGCAGTTTGATCCTTTTCTCTTCTAGAGCTGTGGAAATCATGTCTTATTTCCAAAGGTCCCTCTGCCTTGCAGCCTGAAGAATGTTATTGTCCTGTATAACCCTGCCCCCTTTCCCCATCCCGGCTTTTTAATCTACTTGTTCCTGAAGGAAAACAGTTTACCTTGCTTCCTGAATGTTTTGCTAATCTTGTATATAGAAAGACTAGTCAATTATTTCCTTAATTTGGGAAGGCCCATTATGCTAAATGTCAAGATCTCCCTGCCATCAGAATTAGACATTTCCTCAAATGTTTGTATATCCAGATGGAACGGAACAGGTTTCCCTAGGAAACTATAAAGAATTTGCATTATAGTCCTGCTTTCACTAGCAATTTGTGTTGCAGATGCCTACAATTCCTGAAACTAGTACAGTTTTTATAAATAATACAAAAGGTCTATAAATATAGCTTTGCTTATTAAAAATCAGTAGCATAAGGAGAGCTATATTTAAATTCTCCAAAATCTGTTTATTACATACAGTCCCTGGTTGTTGAGAGAGAGAAATTACAGTTCATGCCCATTTAAATTATTTGTGAAAGCCACATAGGAATTCATTTTTTAATGAGACATTTAAATTATTGGAGACCACCAATCTTCCAATCTCACACTCAAGTGGCTAAAAATTATTCACATATAGTATCTGAAATGACTCTATTTCTGACCACATTGAGTGATTGGAATGCTTCTCTACTACAGAACTGCACAGATGTCATGCAAGTTGGCTTGCTCCACTTTGGTCTTGATGGACCAGAGTTCCAAAACTGAGTACCATAATACAACAGTCATATTTTTTATTTCAAATTCTATGATGCTGCCATTTGTTACATGGGACAGACCATATAGGCACAGAATTAAGAACTGATCTTTTTCTTCTAAAGCATACTGGGTTAAGTAAAGAAAATGCAGTATAATGGACAAAGGTAGACATACATTCTAAATGTGGCAGAAGTAGTTTGAACTTCTATTCTTTGCTTGAAAACAAATGCCTTGATATGAAACCGATTTCAGAACAGCTGTCTGTCTTCATCTATGACTGTTTTAAAGCAGGGTTTTCAAATGAAACGAATGGTTTACACAGGAAAACGACACGATTCATAACATGATGTTGGTTTTTGTACTGGCATTAGGAGTTCCATGGTTATTTTGTCATGTGTAAAATCAGTACAGTGGTATCTCTAGTTGCAGACACAATCTGTTCTGGGGTGCCATTCACACCCCGAAAAGTCCGCAACTAGAGCGGCGCTTCTGCGCAAGCGCAGATCACAATAAAGCACTTCTGCACATGCGCAAAGCGCGCAGAACGCTTCTGTGCACACGGCGAAACCCAGAAGTATACACTTCCGGGTTTGCCGCATACGCAAGCTGAAAAGACACAACATGAATGCAAGACGAGGTATGACTGTACTAGCACAAAGATTTTGGAGCAAAAAGGCTGTCATGGATGTCTAAGCTGAGATTCCTGCATTGCAGGGGGTTGGACTAGATGACCCTTGGCTCTCTTCCATCTCTTAAGATTCTGTGATGCTAAGGCACAGAATGGCTGCACAGATCCATGCACACTACAAAGTCCTTCAAACTGTAGCCCTTCTGGGAGGAAAAAGGTCTTAAAAGATACCAAAACATAAAACTAAGTGTAAATATAATTAAACAAGACAAAACTCAGTAAACACTGGAAGAGGGATAGTGAATGGGAGACTCTGTTTGGCTTTGAATTTCTCTTCAACAGCCTCCTAGCCTCCTTTTTATACATTATGAAATTACAGCAAATGGGAGGTGGGGGGAAGGGTATAATGTAAAAGGATATAATGTATTTTAAGTATGCGGTATTTCAATCCCTTTAAGACAGGCTCTTTACATTGCTGGTTTGTAATGAGATGTGCAAGGAAATGGCTTTTCATCAATTAAATGAGTGGATAATTATGGGGAGGAAAGGTTTTCATTATGGATTTTTTATTTTAAAAAAGCAAATTGTTCTATTATACATTTTATACACCATCGCTATTAATAGATAATTAATGTGCTCTTGAAGTCAAGACTGGATGTCGTTATGCTATGTTCTCTCTCTTTTTGTATAAACTGTTGACACAGATTTTCTATAAAGCGTAAAATATAGGAATTCTAAAGCCTTCAAAAGCTTACATTCTGGCACCACCCAGTTATAGAAGCTTATAATTGTCTATTGCCTTTCCTCTCTATTGAGGCACCCCAAAACCTTCCAACAGAACATCAAATGCAGAGCATGAAAAAACTCTGCCAATAGTCCATACTTTTCCACTTTACATCAGCACTTTTTTTTTAAAAAAAATGCTCAGACTAAAGACAAAACACTGTGTCCAGTTCTGGACACCACCAAGGAGGACACTGACACTGATGACCAAATCCTATGATGAATTGTTGAAAGAATTGGGTAAGTTGTAGAAGGCTGTAAAAGAGAAGATTAAGGGGAGGACGTGGGATTGGTCTTCAAATGAAGGGCTGTCCTGCAGAAGATGGAACAGACTTGTTCTCTATTGCTCAGTAAGGATGAACTAGAACAAATGGGTGGAATATAAGAACATAGGAAGCTGTCCTAGTCTAAGATATTGGTCCATCCAGCTCAGTGCTGTCTACAGTGCCTTGGCACTAGCTCTCCAGGGTTTTAGGCAAGAGATGAACCTGGGACCTTCTAGATGGAAGGCAGATGCTCTGCCACTAAGCTATAGTCCTTATCCCTGTGGAAATTGGCGGGAAGCATATTATGGCTAAACATTAAATGGAGACTCTTCCTAACTATAATAGATGTTCAGTAATGGAACCAACTGCCTCGGCAGGTGGTAGGCTCTCCTTTTCTGGTGATACTTAAGCAGAGGCTGGAAAATCATCTGCTAGAGAACCTTCACTGCAGACTACACAACCTCCCAGCCTCTTCCTAACTCTATGATTAAGGAGCTAATGTAACCAAGAGAAGACTATGAAAGCTTATGCATCCTTAAGGACAGTTGTTCTTTATCCTGTGGCAATGCAAAGGAGAAGCCAACCATGAGTCTGTGTCCAGCATGTACTTTCTGGATTTTTTGAGAACCCAAACCTAACAACTCTATCATTTTCCTACATATTACTACCTGTAAAACATGTCCCCAGATATAAAACTAAACCAACCAAAATAAGTGATCAAATGATGAAGGCAAATTGTGCAGGTCTCAATGAAATCAGCAGCAACACAGGAGTTAAATTGCCTTTCATGGGCTGGGAATTTTATTTTTATCCGGCTGCCTGATATCTGCTGGAGCAGGAAAGTAATACATTAAAAAGTTAATGCATTTCTATTGTATTAGTTAATGCATTTCCTTTATATTGATGGAAAAATACTTTCCCTTTAGCTTTTCAATGACTGCATAATGAAAACAACCACCAAAAACAAGGAAAGCCTAATGTAGGTATGCCAGATAATACTGAACTCTAAGCTGCATATAATCAAGGCATACACTTCTTTGCCAGGGTTGGCTAAATTATTGACCTCCAAGTGTTCAACTATAACTCCCATCATTCCTGACAACTGGTCACACTTGCTGGAGCTGGGGCCCACCCCTGCTCTGTGGGAAAGAAATCCTGCTATACATTTGTGGATTCAAGGTTATATTACCTCAAAGGCTTGACTTTAGCTTACCAAGGCTATATGCCACATGATGGCACCTATGGCCAACAGGGCTGAAATGTGACTAATGGGGCAGCTCAGTACTGCCTATCCCAATTTTCTCTATCAGTATCTGGGATTCAACAAGATAATGGAAAGGGCAAGTCAGTGTATCTAAATAGCAAGAATGAGACATTGACTTGCCCATTCCATTACGTTGTCAGTCATAGGAGTGCCACGGCACTACCAACGTCAAGCTTTTATATAACTGAGTACGTGCAAAGAAAGAAGAGTCATATCCTCTGGAGGGAATATTCTCCTCTACCCAGTTTTTCACGCACACTCTAGGGAACCACTCCTGGACAAATATTTCTTCCTATGCTTTTGGGAATCCACTTAGAAGGGTTCAGAAGCTGCCTCATACTCTCACTTTAAGAATTGCTTCTGCACTGTAGATGTTTCTTTCACTGGTTCCACACAAAGAAAGCATTTCACAGCTTCCTATCTACCGCCTAGATAGCCTCCACCACCAATGTAATTTGGATTGTCTTCCCTATCAGTAACAGGGTTCTACATCAAAGCAGCTTCCTATGACAGCCAGATGATTGTCACCTGCTCCTCTCATGACAGAAGTCTTCACCTCACCTTACCATCCAGGCAGACAAAGCATAAAAGTTTTAGATTCAGGTAGGTAGCCGTGTTGGTCTGACGTAGGTAGTCGAAATAAATAAAATTAAAAATTGTCCAGTAGCACCTTAGAGACCAACTAAGTTTGTTCTGGGTATAAGCTTTTCGTGTGCATTCAGAGATATCTGAAGAAGTTTTGAAAGCTTGGAAATGCAACCAGATTTCACAGCAGCAGCAACAGTAGTGACCACTCAAAAACACATCCCTTCTGCACTCTAGCCACAAGTAACGGATCATTGGCTCTTGAATATTCTTCATTAAGTACCATTACGGTCAAGTTGTCATTGGTTACAGCTTGTAACTTTACCTATCCCAGTTAAAACTCACACACTTTTTGTATTCACTTACTGTTCTTGTGCACCATTAATCAAGATCTGTACATGCAGCCAAAGTTTTAATTGATTTACAGAAAATCATTCCTAGTCACATTAAATCTCACATTAAATTAAAGATGCCAAGCTTCCATCTATTACTTGAAAGCATACTGCATTTGCCACTACCAAAGCCAGGATTCTTCTGAAAGCAATGAAATAAACACCCCTTTCTGGAGACAATTATGTTAAACTTGCTGGGGGAGGGGGGTGTCAATTTAAAAACTTGATGCCTAAAACTTGTCTCAGTACAACCCAAAGCCTCTTCTGTCTTTAAAAATAGGATAGTACTACAGTTGTAATCACCAATGCCCTCACATCCTCTACCCTTTCACTTGAATGGGTGCAAGATTCATAACAGCTATAAAAGTGATCCCATCAAGCTTTCTACTGCTGTCCTTGTTTATGAACTACTCAAATGCATTAGTGGAATAACAGAAATTTGACGCTGCTACTATATTCATAGTATTTGATGAACAAACTCTAAAAAGAACTGACTTAGGGAAGAATTGCAAGGGCAACATAAACTTTGTTTCACTATAGCATAGTATGAGAGAAAAGGGGTAGCTGAAATACTGAAGGGTAAATCTATATGCTACTAGGCTCAGTTAAAGGTATATAAGGCCCTGACTTGGAATCTGGATATCTGACGGAATCTCTTTCTCTATATCAGTGACCCCAGAACCTGAGATCAATTGGGGAGGGAGGTCTTGCTTGCAGTATCACCATGAGTATTACTTGTCATGCTAGACACCAGACAGTGCCTCCTTAGCGAGTTTGCCCCAACCTAGGAACACTCCTCTCCTAGAAGTACAGATGCCAGTGTTTTGGCTGGCTTCCTGTCATCAAGTCAAGACCTATCAGTTCTCCTTGGCTTCTGGAAAAGTTGTTTAGTTTGCCCCGGTGCTTTAGGTTGCCCTATTCTATATTGTTCAAATTGTATCTGGTTTTAATCTGCATTTTTATTGTTGGAAACAGCTTTGGGACCTTTGAATAAAAGTAGTCTAAAAATCTTATACATCTATAAATAATCATTCCTGTAAAAGACCTGCATGATGACTACAGGAAGAGTTCCAGCTTAGTCTTCACCCCTTATGCATTGAAATCTTATGTCTAGGTCCTTTTCCCAGGGAGGATTCTGTCATACTATCTGCCATTAGCAGACCAAAGTGGCATGTATGACATGGGACTGTTCGCCTAGGAGCCCTCTTTCTTTAGCTAAAACACAATTTGCACTGTTGAAGACCAACACATGACTCATAATTATGAAAAATCATAATCAGTGAAAGAGACAAGTTCTAGGTTTAATCCCTGATTTCTACCTGAGTTCCTTGATGAGTTTCTTCCAGTCAAGAGTAAAGCTGCCAGTCAAAGCAGCTGGTGTTGGACTTCAGCTCCCATCAACAGGAATATGTTATTTAACTCTGCCTCCCATCAGCCCCAACCAACAAGGCAAATTGTCAGGGATGATGGGACTTGGAGACCACAACATCTGCCGTATTTTTCACCCTATAGGATGCACCGGCCCATAGGACGCACCTAGTTTTTTTTTGGGGGGGGGGATAAAGAAAAAAAATTATTCCCCCCCCCCCAGCCGTGGCTTCAGCGCGCCCCGCGCTCCATGCAGCAGGCTGCTATCCGCAGCCTAGGGAGCCCTGCGGGAACTCCCGCGGGCTCCCCTGGCTTGCTGATAGCTTCCTGAAGCCTGCAGAGCGAGAGGGGTTGGTGCGCACCGACCCCTCTCGCCCTCCAAGCTTCAGCGAAAGCCTGAATTCGCCCCATAGGACGCACACAGAGTTCCCCTTCATTTTTGGAGGGGAAAAAGTGCGTCCTATAGGGCGAAAAATACAGTAGAAGGCACCACATTGGCTACCCTCAAACTGGACAATACCAGGCTAAGTGAATCAAGAGTCTGAGAAGCAGAAACTTAGTTTCATAAGTTGATGACTGTTTAACCTGCTCTGTTGTTTTTCACTGTCCTATATGTGCGACTGTGCATTTTAATATTAATTGTTGTTTATTTTATTATTTGTTCTATACCCTATCCTGGTCTCTATATGGTATCTGCCTTCCCCAACCCAGAGTGCACTTCCAATCAGCCTCAGCTAGCACAGATGTACTGCCTGGAGTTAGAATCATAGAATCATAGAGTTGGAAGAGACCACAAGGGCCATCGAGTCCAACCCCCTGCCAAGCAGGAAGTTGATGGGAATTGATGGGAATTGTGGTCCAAACCATCTGAAGGGCACCAGATTTGGGTCAGGCTGGTATAAAGGAAGGGCGAGTTATAAATGCTTTAAATACATAAATACATTAGTTCATATAAATGTGCAGCTTAACTGAACCGATTGCTTTGGACAGATGACTCATTCATCAATGGTTGCCTGCTATATCCTCTAGTGAAATTAATATGGATTCATGAAAGGCTATAGTGATTTCCCCCCTATTCTTTCTATTTATGCTGCAGGTCTTCAGATTACATTTGCATAAAGCAATTTCTACTGTTTTCTGTTAGAGCATTGTGTGTATGTAATAAGAGGGAAAGTGGATGGGGAAAGTATGCAGCTCACATCTTGGATTTCATTGTATACACCTGCACACATAAGACCTTTGGACTCACCTTTTGCACTCACTTTTTGTCCTACCCCTTTGAGCTTTCACTAGCACTATCACAATTCGTTAGCCAATATTAGATTTCCTAGAGCTTTTATTTTATTTTTGACCACACACAAAGATCTCGGGGCTAAATAAACACAATTCAATATTTAAATCTTTACCTCTTTAAAGTAAGATGGAACTCATTTTTTTAGTGAAGTAAAATCTCTAGCCCTTGTGCATATGAATAAACATGTGAAAATATACTGCCTCAAAAACCAGAGGCAGATTGGTTTCAGTTGTCCAGAGTAAGACTCCCAATTCTTCAGTCAACTTGTTGTAGGTTTATAGATTTAAAGGCTACACTGTCCTCAAAGACTCCTGGTGGATCACAGTATTTCTTTATCCAACTACTATTTGCAGTTTACAGACAAAAAACTCAGGTCAAAAGATAGTGGTTCCCCTAGGAGACTCAGTGGCCAAATTAAGGGATTCTCAAGTTCAGAACCGATCATTTTCACACTGGATCGCACCAGTTACAAAAACAGCTGCCCTTCTGATAAGCACGGTGCAGTCACATGATTTAGTGTAGATGCATGTGGTGGATCTCTGTGAGAAAGTTACCCGCATCTGATAATGCAGTTGTGTTTCTATTTATGAAGTGGCAAATCCTTCCACAAAGCTGCCTACAGAAGCCTTCCTCAACCTGCTGCCAACTCCCATCATTGCCAATGGTTAGCTCTGTAGACAAACTGGAATTAACCGAAGGTGATAGCCATAGAGCTGTTGTGCTGGGATGGCTGTGAAACAGTGGCGACTTTATGAAGCAATTGGAAAATTCACATTAAAGCCAGGAGGAAATGGCTTGCTGAAGGAGCCAACCAAGAAGCCCATGGCTAAGCTGGAGTTGGAAGCCATATCCAAGTTTTTCCTCTCGATGCAGCTTTCCTGTTTCTAACCAGAACATAATATGAGTCAAAATGCACTGTAAGCTCCAAGGTGAAATGGAAGCCTCTTGCAAGACTACTAAGCCAGAGGCATGCAAGTATAACTGAAGCCAATGCTCAGGTAGCTGAAGGCTCAGCCTTTCTATAACGCAGGATGATCTTCTTTACAGGAAGAGTTGCATTGCTGGCTGACGGAGGTCAAATGAAATCCTCATGGACCTCACAGTGAACTGTGCAGTCTAAACATAGCTGCTTCAGGCTAGAGAGATTTGCAGGCAGGAATTCTGGGGAAGGAAACTGCTAAGTTAATTTAAGCCCATCCAATGGGAGAGTGGCATTGCATTAATAAGAAGACTCTGGCTGAGAGGGAGCGAGGCAGGCAGAGACCAAACCCTAGTGCATTATAAATATGTTAATGTCACAGCTGAGATGATTACGTTGATACTGTGTGTGGCTGCTTAGAAGAGGGCTTTGTTAGGAAGCAGCATGTATCTTTCCTAATTAGGCAGCAATGCAGAGTTGGCTAACGAAATAAAGAGGAAAGAGGGTGGATAATTGTACGTTCCTCTTTGCACTGCACACTGACAAAGTCAAACAAACCATCTTCCCTTTTGCTAGGCGCATCCATCCTGGGGAAATACACTCAACTAGCATATATTTGAAAATTCAGTGCACTGTCTTCAATGGACTTAGAAAGGTTGCAACACATGGTGGCGTTCAGAGGGGAATGAACAGGGTCGGAGGGAGTGGGACAGAGGAGGAGGACACCTGTTTTGCTACCTTGGATATCTTTAACATAAAACTGGCCTATAAATTAAAATTGGCCTATACAGGGCAATTGTATATCCTTATTGGAGCCTATTCAGTTTCTTCTAACAGGAAAATGTCCCAGAAGACCCAACAGGGTTGTGGTAGCTTGAAGAGATTAGCTATCAGTTAATGAGAGGAATATATTAGCACCTTAAAAAAAAAAAATGTTCTGTGGCCTGTGTTGCCTCTTTTTCTTCAGATTCTATGCTGCAAACCCATAGTCATGTCCGCAGCTGCACTCTAGCTGGACACATGCACTGCCCACTTAACCATTTCCTGCTCTTTCCAACCAGCTGTTTTGCTGGTCTGGGCATCCAGTAATGAATAATGCAGAATGCTTCCTTTTCTGATCACACACACACACACACACACACACACACACACACGGCACCAGCATTCTCTACCTGATGCTTCCATCTGGCATGATTAAAATTTGCACATGTTCATTTCAAGGCAGCTGTTATTAATAACATCATATACTACTAAAATTGTAAGATCCTTATGCCGTTTACAAAATGAGAAACCTTTGACCAATTGTGGAACGTGTTTTGCCCAACCCAGTGGGTGGGGCTGTGGTCTAAACCACTGAGCCTCTTGAGGTTGCTGATTGGAAGGTCATTGATTCAAATCCACACAATGGGGTGAGCTCCCGTTGCTCTGTCCCAGCTTCTGCCAACATAGCAGTTCTAAAGCACACCAGTGCAAGTAGATAAATAGGTGCCGCTACGATGGAAAGGTAAACAGCATTTCCGTGCACTCTGGCTTCCATCACAGTGTTCTGTTGTGCCAGAAGTGGTTTAGTCATGCTGGCCACATGATCCAGAAAGCTGTCTGTGGACAAACACTGGCTCCTTCAGCCTGAAACAAGATGAGTGCCGTACTGACTGGACTTAACCAGGGGTCCTTTACCTTTACGTTCTACCTATTCTTTTCCATACTTTAAACATGTGTGACCTGAAACAAACCTTGAAACCCAAGTAACTAGTCCATTATGTCCACAAAGCTCAGTATCCACTCATAGAGTTTGTTTTCCCAAACAAAAAGTATGTCAATCATATTCAAACACACACTTTTACACTTGTGTGTTACTTAATATTTAAATTCAATTTTTATTTGGAGTAAATCCCCATCTAGTCAGTATCAGTAAATGTTTAATAACTCTCTAAAATCAATGGGAAATAGATGATCTGTCCCATAGGATGAGAATAACAATGTGGTAAAAGGTACTGAAGCAAAGCTGAGTGTTTCCTGACACTTACAATAATGTCACATTTGCAATTGAGTCTATCCTGCTGGGGAAATTTGCCACATTTGGCTTCCATGCCAGTTATTGCCTGCAAGCATTCTTTACTTAACTCGAAGTCTCCAGCTTGCTTGCTTTGTGCTGCCCAATACAAGCACAGCTCATGAAATGCTATGCTGTCTTGGAGAACTATTATAATGCAACAGGAGAGAGATGCAATATGGTACAGTTTCAAAAGGACAACATGTAACCTGAAAAATATTTTTGAGGTTGACTTCCTTTCAGGGTGCCACTCAAAGCTAATGAGATCTATAGAAAAACCCTTACTGAACATAGTGGTTCATGACAGAATTAGACAACCGTACTACTATTTAAGGACATGACAATTATATAAAAGAGAGGAACAGGTGAAATTCCAATAATTCCAATCTAACCATGAGCAGTGGAAAACATTTGCATCAGTAGTCTTCCATTTGCACAGCCTTTTGGGAAACAACATAAGCCCAAGGAGATTTAAATTACAATCAATCTTCTGAAAAAAAGAACTGTCAGCAATGAATGGTGGGGTGTTTTTTTATTAGCTGAGTGCATATGCAAAGCAATGTCTGAGCATAAAATCTTCCTTATTTTGAATCCCATAATCACATTTTTCAAATGAAATTCTCTACAGCAAAAGGAGAAAGCTTTTAGTTATTTAATAAAATATATATTTATATACCGCTAAACTCTACAGAAAACATAAAGTGGTGCACAACAAATATAAAATCACAATAAACATAATTAAAATATAAAAGTGGAAAATGTCATAAGGAGCTGGCTAATCACATAAAATTCATCCAACTGAAAAGCCCCGCATTTTGGCCTGGCCCCCTGGCAAGTGGACATGACTTGGCCAAAGTGACCTGTTGGGACAACTGGAGAGGCTTGGCAGGCTTAATCAGGCCCACAAGCCAAATATTCCCCACCCCAGGCTTAGGGTTAGCCTTGCAAGTTTCTAGAGGTAAACTGCTAAGTCCTGAGTAAGAGGCAAGATTTAACTTGTGCACAACATATCATTTGTTGTCCTCAGCCAGACATAATAATGAAACCACACCATTGATTGCTTTCAGGACAGCGGTATGGAGAGGGGGAACTCACACGCATGTGCACATGATATATAATTTATTTTGTTTATCAGTCCACTTTTCAAACAGCTATAAAGCTATGTTCCATAACCAGTTAGCAGGAGTACTCACTGCATGAGGCTTCGGATTCATCAGATCCATCTGGGCATTCCTCTTCACCATCACATTTCCACCTGGAAGGAATGCAGTGGCCGTTGTTGCAAGTGAAATCACTTTCTGCACAGGTCTTCTTGGCTGAAAGAAGAAATAGGGAACGTTAGACCGTTGGATTCAATCCAACACAATTATTTTCCACTGCTTCTCAAAGTAGAGCTGTAAAAATAATGGATATTAAGGTAGTCATGTCCATTATTTTCAATAGGTTTACTCTGAGGAGAACTAACAGTACACACCACCTTTGATGTCTGTCTCTCATTTGATCTTTCAGGCCAAACATGCAATGACCTATTTGATGAAATAGCTCTAAGACTCACTGATTGCAAGGATAAGGCAGGATACAAATATAAATTTTAAAAATGTAAACCAGTTTATTATTGGTTTAACTTTCATGGTCTCAGCCACCATGGCTGACTTCATGGTTTTCCCCACATTGTGATTTTTGCATAGCGCACACACCTCATGATTCGCAATATATTGCCAGGTCAAAAACTATGAAACAGATATCACAATATGCACTTCAAAATGCTTTTGGACAATATATCACCCAGCCCTAGGGCAGAACGTTCATTCCAAGTGAAACATTATCCTGAGAGACTGGATCAGGGGAGATCATAACAGCATTCACACACTCACACAAAATACCTAATTCCTGAAGCGTCCTTATACTTTGGAACTGGGTGCTGAGATTTTATGATAAAAGTCTCTCAGCTCTTGCAAAGAATTACAGTTCCTAGGATTTTAAAGTAGTTTATATTTGTTGCACAGACATGCCTGAGTGAACGATCTGGTGAACATGAGCTTAACAATAGCTGAAGACAGAGATTAAGTCTCTCTATCCTGATGCAAACACTCAGCATTAATGCAGCTTTGGGACTGAAAGAGTTGTTGCCATGCCTTGCCAAAGCCCACCACTGGAGGCATGAAGAGTAAAACCACTAGAAAAACAAAGAGAGGCACAAATATGGTATGTAGGATGAATATAATAATAATAATAATAATAATTTATTATTTGTACCCCGCCCATCTGGCTGGGTTTCCCCAGCCACTCTGGGCGGCTTCCATAAAAACCAGAAATACACTAAAATATCACAGATTAAAAACTTCCCTGAACAGGGCTGCCTTAAGATGTCTTCTGAATGTCAGGTAGTTATTTATCGCTTTGACATCTGATGGGAGGGCGTTCCACAAGGCGGGTGCCACTACCGAGAAGGCCCTCTGCCTGGTTCCCTGTAGCTTTGCTTCTCGTAATGAGGGAACCGCCAGAAGGCCCTCGGCGCTGGACCTCAGCGTCCGGGCAGAACGATGGGGGTGGAGACGCTCCTTCAGGTATGAAGAATGATCACTGGCCCACTTGGTAAAATATTAATTTTGTTATACCAAAGTCAACTGACAAGCTGTAAAGGAATAGTATGTCAACAGAGAGGCGGACATGCAGGTGAAAAAGGGTCTGTGATGGGAGCATTAATTTTCTGATTCATAAAACATGCAGTTTCCTTGCTGTGGCATCCCAAAAGTAAATGCTGTAAAGCCTCATCAAACATAAACATAATCTACTCAGACAGGCATTCTATAAGAACAAAGTGTATTTGTTTTCCCTTGCATACAACATATGAATTATGAGTTGACAATAGCAGGTATTTACTTCAGTGACACCAATAATGGCTCTGTACTAATACAGAACAATTTAGCTAACGGTCCATCAGTATGATGGTCTGCAAGTTTCATTCTCCTGTAGATTCACTTTCTTGTTCTCACACAGCATTTTCTACTTGGTCTCAGTATCTGCTCCCTCTTGATGCCATTGGCTGAACTGCTCTGCAGAAAGAAGTGTCACAGACCCTCTAGCTGCTATTGGCTTAATTATTTCAACATCACAGAAGAGCTAAGGTGGCATAATCCAGGCAGCTGAGTACTTAGGGCATCTGAAGAAAAATTAGAATCTAAACTTCAATGTCCATGAGTGATGTTTGCTGAATTACATCCTTTCATTTCATTTTTATTTTTTGTATTCCAGGGATTATCAAATAACACCTTGGTGCAGACTGCTCCAGGTGCTTCAGAGTCTTTGTACAGAAACAGATGGTGCATAATGCTTAACTTTGTGCCGGCACTGATTTTGAAACTGGACAGCAATATGAGCCATATCCAACTTACATCATTTTAAAGAAGCCCGCTTTGAGCAGACAGCCAATAGCGGAATCTAAACTCGGTTTTGAAGGTATCTCCAGACATTATGTGCACGGTGATATAAATTGTCTGCTGAGTTAGACAATGGGAAATTTCAGCACACAAGGAAATACAAAAAAAAAAAAAATTGCAGGTGTTGGTATTCTCCCTCTTGAGCTGTGTTAAGATACACTGCAGGCCGTATCTTAAATTTCAGAGTTAAGGATAGAGTTAGCTTAGCATTTATTGAAAAACGGTTGTATAGCTCTCAGATTGTACACTCACACGCTTGCCTTTGAATGGACTGGAGAACAGGCCAAGTCCCGGCAGATTGGAGGAGGGCAAATGTTGTCCCTATTTTCAAAAAGGGGAAAAGAGGGGACCCAAATAATTACCGCCCAGTCAGTCTGACATCAATACCAGGGAAGATTCTGGAGCAGATCATTAAGCAAACAGTCTGTGAGCACCTAGAAAGGAATGCTGTGATCACCAATAGTCAGCATGGATTTCTGAAAAATAAGTCATGTCAGACTAACCTGAGCTCATTTTTTGACAGAATTACAACCCTGGTAGATGAAGGGAACGCAGTGGATGTAGCCTACCTTGATTTCAGCAAGGCATTGGACAAGGTGCCCCATGATATTCTTGTAAAGAAGCTGGTAAAATGCGGTCTTGACTATGCTACCACTCAGTGGATTTGTAACTGGCTGACTGACCGAACCCAAAGGGTGCTCATCAATGGTTCCTCTTCATCCTGGAGAAGAGTGACTAGTGGGGTGCCACAGGGTTCTGTCTTGGGCCCGCTCTTATTCAACATCTTTATCAACGACTTGGATGATGGACTCAAGGGCATCCTGATAAAATTTACAGATGACACCAAACTGGGAGGGGTGGCTAACACCCCAGAGGACAGGATCACACTTCAAAACGACCTTGACAGATTAGAGAACTGGGCCAAAACAAACAAGATGAATTTTAACAGGGAGAAATGTAAAGTATTGCACTTGGGCAAAAAAAATGAGAGGCACAAATACAAGATGGGTGACACCTGGCTTGAGAGCAGTACATGTGAAAAGGATCTAGGAGTCTTGGTTGACCACAAACTTGACATGAGCCAACAGTGTGACGCGGCAGCTAAAAAAGCCAATGCAATTCCGGGCTGCATCAATAGGAGTATAGCATCTAGATCAAGGGAAGTAATAGTGCCACTGTATTCTGCTCTGGTCAGACCTCACCTGGAGTACTGTGTCCAGTTCTGGGCACCACAGTTCAAGAAGGACACTGACAAACTGGAACGTGTCCAGAGGAGGGCAACCAAAATGGTCAAAGGCCTGGAAACGATGCCTTATGAGGAACGGCTAAGGGAGCTGGGCATGTTTAGCCTGGAGAAGAGGAGGTTAAGGGGTGATATGATAGCCATGTTCAAATATATAAAAGGATGTCACATAGAGGAGGGAGAAAGGTTGTTTTCTGCTGCTCCAGAGAAGCGGACACGGAGCAATGGATCCAAACTACAAGAAAAAAGATTCCACCTAAACATTAGGAAGAACTTCCTGACAGTAAGAGCTGTTCGACAGTGGAATTTGCTGCCAAGGAGTGTGGTGGAGTCTCCTTCTTTGGAGGTCTTTAAGCAGAGGCTTGACAACCATATGTCAGGAGTGCTCTGATGGTGTTTCCTGCTTGGCAGGGGGTTGGACTCGATGGCCCTTGTGGTCTCTTCCAACTCTATGATTCTATGATTCTATGACTCCCATGTTCAGGATCAAAAGGTTCTTCTTAGGGAAAGATCAAAAGAATTTAGATAGTACATCATTAAAGTCTAATGGCCTTCATAAAGTATGCGGCCAGTAATTTTTCACATTTTGTTTGATCTGCTTCAGCCTTAAGCATCTAACTTATGATAGTAACATTGCACCCAAGGGGCCCGTTATGTCTGCTTCCAGCCTGCCACTGCCAAACCTATTTATTCACCTTAGTCTGACAAAGCCATTTCCCCGCTGATCTACTCACACAAGCCCAAGCCTGTGGCTTTGAAGCAAGGGACTGCTGCCAGCATCAGGGTCCGTCGACATTCCTGAGTGATGGAGATATGCAGCTCCTTCAACACACAAACCTGCTGGCAGCAGATGGTGTCACTGATTGCTTTGTTCCCTTGGCACTGTTTTTTTGGAAGCACAACTAATATATTATGAGAAATCACAAAAGGCGAGAAGAAATACATTGTTGACAATGAACCACAAGGTGGCCTTTGGAAGATGTTAATGTGCTTGATGTGCATCCCGACAATCAGACAGGCTGAAGCATCTTCTCCTCTGCAATGTCATATGTGCCAAGCCAACATCTGCAGATTAAACTGCAGGGACAAACACTGCTGGTAAGCAAACTGACCCAGGAGGTCTGGTATTCTGTGCCAGATTAATAGAGGAAAATAAATCCATACGGTCTTTCATCTCAACAGAAGCCATCTAAATATCTCAAAAGGACACTGCAGAGACACATAAAACTCCCGGGCTGTAATTATTCCTACCGCAACAGAGTTCAGGGATCTTGAAATGTGAACACACCCCCAGCGTGCAAATCCTTTCTCTTAATTAAAACAAATATATTTAAACAAATGCCGCTGAATATGATTAACCTTGGAAGATTTCACACAGGCAATTCATTTGCTACCAAATCACTAAATATAACGCTGCTCGGGGGAAAGTGTAGGCCCTTGGCAAAACTATACTCGTGGGCCATTTCTTCATTATTATTATTTTTACTGTTTATCACATTTCCATGTCACTCATTTGTATTTGAATTACTTTGCCATAATTATGTCATCCTCATAATAAAGCTGTGAGGGAGGTGACTGAGACCTCCCATTTTATAGAGGGGAACTGAGGGTGGGGGGAGAACGACTTGCCTGCTCATCTAGGTTAGCAGCAACGATGCTAATGGCAGAAGGGTGGCTCCCCTCCCGCTGCTACTATTTGTTGCTGTTGAGCCTGTTTCTGCTGCTCAAGAGTGCAACACAATGCATGAGATTAGAAGATATTAATCCTTTGTAATCATCATTTCCCTAAACTGTGTGGAAAACAATTCAGCTAAGAAAGAACCAGAGAGAATCCTTTGCTACTCAAACAAGTTTCTAATGGCTGCTGTTTGAAATAAAGATAACCTGTATGTTATGTACTGAGCTGAATCCTAGAACAATAGGATCCAGAATGAAGCAGTCGGATTCGTCCGCAGAAGCCACCCAATCCAGCTCCAGGTGGAAGTGAATCAGCAACCTGATTGGCCTGCAGGAGCAGCCAATCAGGCTTCTGGAGGAAGTGAATCCGCAACTTGATTGGCCTACAGGAGCAGCCCAGAATTAGCCAATCACACGGAGCCCATTGTGTAAATAATGTATATATAGCTAGACGTTTTGGGGAAAGATTCATTCATTGCTACTATGAGCTGAATAAAGAGCCTGAAATTCACACTCCACTCCAAGTATATTTCATGTATTGACATTTTCAGATGAACTTTGCAGAGCAAAGAGCTGGGGATCAGACAACATTTGATGTGGCAGTAAGACAGCATCCTTGAATAGTATTAGGAACTCAGATATATAAGATGGGGACCAAATGGCTTCTTAAACCTAGGTTGCAGTCACCAAAATGGAATGTCTAGTTGCCATTTTGGGGCAAGATGGCTTTAAAGTATTATTTTTTGAATGATGGACTGACTGTGATTGATTATCAGTTAAACTACTGGCGAGCGCAGATGACAACCTTCAGCTAGGTTAAGAACTTTGAGAACTTAAAGAAGAAAAGTCACTTAATCCAGGGACAGTTCTCATATGTATTGGCCTTTTCCTACCTCTTTTTCTTAATGGTGACGCGGACCGTTTATAACCCCAGGGCAGTGGGGTAGGGCAAGCAAAGACAAGCTACAGCAATTAACTATAACATTGTTCACTACTGCCCAACCACCAGGAGTAGAAGTTTTTCAGGACCTCCTCCACCAGGTTGAAGAGCTCAAAGTCTCCGCTTTCCCAAATGAAGGTGGGCTGCACAAGCAGGAATGGGAGACAGCAGCAGGGACTGGCACCCAGGGAATTTTGAACACTTGGCTTGAACTGAATTCTTTTGTCTTGCTTTTTGCTGTACATTTTAAAAAATGTATATTTATTGAAAAGTTGCAATTCTGAACACATTTACCTGGCAGTATGCCCCATTGCATCAATATGACTTACTTCTAAGGATGTGAAGGTCTTACTTCTAATTACAGCTGACTTTTTTTTTTTTTTAATGGAAGATAAAATTCCATTTATGTTTATCCATTTCTTATCAGTTAATCATCTGTGCATCATAATGAGCTTTTTCACAGCTGCCAGTTTAAACATTTTAAACACCAGGAATGCTGAATATTAAATTGTATATGAAAATTGATTTATCTCAATTGATTTATCTAAGGAAATGTACTTCACAGACTTGCCCAATATTTTCTCACATAGAACAGAAAGGTAACATGGAAAAAAACTGAAGAAGTGTGCATGCACACGAAAGCTCGTGCCAACAACAAAGTTAGTTGGTCTCTAAGGCGCTACTGGAAGGATTTTTTTTATTATGGAAAAAACAAGTGAGCTTCATGGAAAAATATAAGCTGTCTAATAACCTTTCTTTGTCTCACCTACTCCTGCCAAGCTGCAATTCCTTTCCTCCGCCAACTCCCCCCACCCTGCCATCTCATTGGCTAAAACCACTATATACCCAGTAATTGACAGGGGTCTACAAATGCAATTGTCAGATCAGTTTACCTTTTACTACAGGTGTAATGAGTTTGTTTGTTTTTTCAGCTGCCAGCCATGCTGGTAAGCAGATGGTGCCTCTTCATGAATGTCATCAGCCTGCCAGAGTCAGAGCCATGCACTGAATGGGTTGCTAGAGGTAGTCACCCCACTTACCACTCCTTCCCTGTTAAATCCCTTGTCAGGAAACAGGTGCAAAAGACCCCCCACAAAAACACAACCCTGCTCAGTTTGACTTTGTTGTTCCTGGAAGAGAGAAATTTGAGCTTCCCTGTCTTACAAGGTATTACCAAATTGGTTACCCTCAAGATCAGCCAGCATCTGTACAGCCCCTCTTGATCAATGACTATTGAATATTGTACAGGAAAAACAATTCTTAGAGACAAAGAGAAAGTGCATCCTGGTACAAGCATTCTTATAGATGTTTTGACATCAAAATTATAACAGAATTTTATTTTATTTTTAAAAAACCCAACTGTTTATTTTAGCCCACAAGGCAATTTCAAACACTCATCAAATGTAAATTAATCTTCTCCAATGAGCATTTCAGTGGCCATTCAAAACAGTTACCAAGGGCTGAATCTGTTCTTTTGTGCTTGTGATTTTGGAATTGCTGGGGAAGGGCAGTTCTTTTTGTTTAATGATTTAAATGCAAGGAGAAGATAAAAGAGAAAGGGTGCTACACTATATAAACGGCTGCTTTAAAGGCAGCCATCTGCTCTGGTTTTTATGGGATCATTCAACAAGGCAATGCCAAATCCTGCAAGCTGTAACAGTTCTGTTGCAATCAGACACGGGTTATGTTTGCAGAAATTGAAATTGAAAGATTTTGTTTGCAGAAATTGAAAGATCAGATTACAGGCATGATCCAAAGAAGGACATAAACAATGTCAACAGGTAAGGAAAGAGATTTGTGGTGATGGCAGTCTGAGGGTCTGGGAAGAAAGGGAATGGTGCATGCTTGAGGAAATGGGTCACAAAAGCAGGTACCACTGCTGTTAGATAAGAAGGTGAGGAACTAAGAGCCTAAGGAAAAGACACAGGAAATTGGCAGCTGAAAAGAATTTTATTTATTTACATTTGTGTGCTGCTCATCCAACCAAGTTCACAGGATAGTTTACACGAAGAATAATTACAAAAGCAAAAAGACCAACAAAAAACCTCCTAGAATTGGCACATGGCACTACCACTAAAATGATTTAAACAACAAAACCAGCACTAAAACCAGCCAAGGGAACATGGTCCAAAAACTAAAGCAATCAATGGATTATTGAGAAGGCCTGGGAGGAACAGGAAGCTTTTCTCCTAGTAACTAGAAGACAAGGTGAGCCTCTCTGCGGAGGGGATTTTGTCACTGAAAAAGCTTTATCCTTAGCAGTTATTCGCCTCACTTCATTAGATGGGGAACCTGGAGACAGGCCTCTGAGAAAGTTCTCAAGGTCTGGGCAGGTAAGGAAGGCACACTTCAGAAATCCAACAGGGAGGTTACCAGAGGATGGGTAGCAGTTGCAATACTATCTCTGTTCACCTAGGATTGCAACTGAAATGGACAAAAGCACTCCATCCCACCAAGCCCCCTGATGCTCAGCAACAATACTAGATCTAGGCACACACACAATGCACCCTATCCATGAGCCTGCTCCTTTAGGGTAAGTGCAAAATAATTTAGGGTAAGTTGAATACACCAGGCTTGACAGATGAAGCATCCACCAATGATATCTCTGTCTTGTCTGGACTAACTCTCAGTTTCTTGCTCCATTACCAAGCCCAGGCATTGGTAGAACACACAGTGCCTCACCTGCAAAATTCAGAGACCTACTGCCTATATAAAACATAACCAAATTCTGAGTGGTGTAGGACTTTATTAGTATCAAAACCTTGAACTTGGCCCAGTAGCAGATTGGCAGCAATCACGAATTCTCTAACCAAGGTGTGATATGCTAGTGTTAGTTTGCCCCCACAAGCAAACTAGGGGCCACATTCTGCATTAGCTGCAGATTCTGGGCCAACCTCAAGTGTACAGCACACTGTACATACTGCACATTGCAGAAATCCAGCCTTGAGGTTACCAGTGCACAGACATCTGTTGTCAAGCTATTTCAGTCCATAAACAGTCACGGCTGTATTTATCAGCCGAAGTTGGTAAAACAAAGCACTCCTAGTCACTGACGACACCTGTGGCTCCACTGATGGATCTAGGATCGCCTCCAGACTATGCACCTGCCCCTTCAGGTAGAGTGCAACTCCATCCAGGGCAGGCAATTTCCCAGACCTGGGAACCTGGGAACCACTCTACCATAGAGCCCCTGTCTTGCCAGAATTCAGATTCAGTTTATTTGCTTGCATCCAGACACTGGTCCATGGCCTTTTCATCCATTTCTGATCCAGATGTTAGAGAGAAAGAGTGTTGGATATCATCAATGCACTAATTACATCTAGTTCCAAATCTCCTGCTGACCACACCCAATATAGATGTAAAATAGAATTGGGAATAATATAATGCTCTGTAGCACCCCCACAAGAAATACTCATCCAGTCTCCTGGAACATCTTCATAAAGGGCCATGGCTGAGAGGATATACAGTATCACTGAGTGCATACTTGCAAGCACCTTGTTAGCAGGAGACCTATGATGTAGACAAAGGTCTGTGACAAGGTTTGTGACATGTACAAAAGCTGCATCTTCATAGAGCCTCAAATTGGAAAATAGCAATGTCATCTGACTGTAAACTCAGCAGGTTTCAAGCCGGCAGATGACAGCTGCCTTCAGTTTAGCATCTTCTGTTGCACTGTCTGTGTCCAGTCTGAAATTTTGGAAGCGACAAGGATTCCTGCTCAGCAACTATCTAAGCCCAACTTTGAGATTTGCTCTGTTCAATAAAAGCCCAGCTTGCAGGATAAATTGAGTTTACACACTTGATTTTAAAAGGTCTGCTCATCTTGTTCCCAAAGGCATAAAAATATTGCAGCAGGTCGACAAGACCTCTAAATTAATATGCCAGTCTCTGCATACTCAAATATTTGTGTGTCCCCAGGCAAAATGTGCATGCCAGACTTTAACATATGCCTTGTAAATGATTGGATAAATCCATGGGAATTGAATTCAATACACAAAATGCCCAGGGCTTATTACCCTTTTCCCCCCCTAAGTTGGAACACACATTTTGCATACACATTTGATAGGTACTTCCATGTTAAGAGGAGCTTCTGCTTGTGCAAATTCAGGCCAGTGCAAAAGACAAGAGCCATGTCAGGGGACGCTGTTCAACATTTCTCCAATGAAAATAGGGACGTCCTAAGGGAAAGCGGGACTGCATGGAGCAGAAATCCAACTGTGCAACAGGACTTCCTTGTGCAACAGGACTTCCTGTTTCTATTCTCCGCCCTCCACCCCCATGAGCCCCCCAAAACTGGTAATGCATGGGAGGGGGCCAGCAGGGAGGAAGAGAGGAATGAGAAATTCCATTCCATGGATGAGTGCCCCCTTGCACTACACTGGAACTCACCATATGGATGCACTAAAAGTTCAGTCTGTTCTCTCATCTGAAGGAAACAAGACGTGTAATAATGTATTATTTACAAACGTATACAGAAATGCTTGTTTCTTTTCCCAGATGCTTGTGTGCAACGAGAAAGCAGTCTGGAACTATCAAGAAAAGGCATTATTAGAGTTATGAGCAGAATCTGTTGCTAGCAGCCGACTGGGAAATGAGTTGTTGGGCCAATCTATGGAATAGGAAATTAAATGTGCAGCAATGTGCCCAGATCACTCTGCTTTGCAATAGAAAAGAAAAAAATCCTTAATGTGCCTGAGTTTTTTTGCTTTTTAAAATTTCACGGCATTGTGAAATAGCTTTATACACTATGCAGTCACCTTAAATTGAATCATAATGTTTGTTAGTAACTCACAACTCCATTAACAAAAGGATTACATTTTTAAAGCAATTCAAAAATTAAGCTGTTAACAATTGCCACATTCTCACGGTGAAAGCAAGAGAATCCTGAATTCGCAATGCAAGAGGTGCAAATTTGATAACCACAAGTATTACAGGAATTTGCCACCGTTCAAAGCAGTAACAAACAATGCAACCATAAAACTGCTTGCATCCCTCAAGTCTATTTTGCATAGCATATTCAAACTTTATACAATCCAAGTTTTCCATTTAAGCAAAATCGAACACTTAAGTGCTCAAGAATGTAGACAATTGACTTAAAATGTTTGTGTTGAGTTAAAATAAGACAAGGGTTATGTTTTTAAATAAAAAGGAAAAGAAGCACCTGCAACAGATGCTAATGATGGCAACTATCTGCAGTAGGAAGGCTTTCCAATGAATGGAAATTGTACACATAAAATGCAACATGAAGAACACCAAGATGAAGACAGACATCTCTCGTAACTTGACCATATACAATAAAGAACAAAGATTTGGAAGTATAATACTGTTCCGTTTATTCATGAGGACACACTTCACTTTGGACTTGACTGAACCTGATCGCCAATAAAGCTGGCTGAATTAAATATAAAAGCTATTTTAATAAACCTTTCCAAAGCCAACATCAGTTGCAAATCGAACAGCAGGTTTCGCTTCCAACCCAAGCCTGTTAGTGGAACGATGCCAAGCAAATGTCTATTAATATTCTAACACAAAGTGCTGGTTTCCTTGGTTTTTCGTGCTCATGCAATAACTTGAATAATCAGAGTCGCTTAAGGATTTACATTACAGCCCTCAGCAAAACAGTATGTTAATAGTCCCACCTTACACAATTTCAATGCAAAGATTAATAAAGTAATTTTATCACACCTAAATGCAAGGAGTAAATTCAAAGTGATGCACACTGGAACAAAAAAACCCTCACTTTACAAATATGCTGATGGGTGTGTGAACTGGTTCACATACTAAAATAAACCAAAGTTTATTTTAAACTATGGTTTAATGCAAAATCCTTTGCAGTGTCAGAAAGGAAACATTCCAGAGGCTGACTTCATGTTACTTGTGAACACAATGCTCATGGTTAATTTTCACCAAAAAAAACCCCACAAGCACTGGTTCACGTGTAAAGAAAGCTAGCTTCTGGTTTATTTCCACCCTTGCACAGAAAAGGATTAGCAGGAGTGGAGTGGGTTAGGAAAATCTGAGCAGCATGTACTGGCACACTACTCATTCATATTAAACTATAGTTTAAAATAAATTACAGTTTAATGCAGAGAATGGGGCACCAGGGCCCTCCAGAGGTGGCCAGACTACAACTCTTTGAACATTTCAAAAAGCACCATGAAAATGCTTACCATATTAGTGAGTCCCATTCTGCCTGCCACTGGCTTTTGTACCACAAAATCTATCTGCGATCTAAAGCCATTTAGGTGCATGTAGGTAAGTCATGCATCAGCATTAATTTTATTCAGAGGACAAGTAAAAACAGGTAGATTTTTGGGGGATGGGGATGAAATAAGTGAGTATATTTTATTCTTGCTTGTGCTGCTTATTTTATTTGTACAGTGGAATCTCGGTTTTGGAATGTAAACCATTCCGGAAGACCGTTCGACTTCCAAAACGTTCGAAAACCGAAAGCGGAAGCCTCAGTTCAATAGGGAAACTCAAAATGAAAATCGTTCAAAAACTGAAGCAGTTCTGGGTTTTCGGTGTTCGGGTTCCAAAACGTTCATCAACGGAGATGTTCAAGAACCGAGGTTCCACTACAGTGGTTATTTATTATGTTGATGTGCTTATGAAAGCAGTTCCATTAGTGCCAAGGCTTCCAGCTGTGCAATGGAACTTCCCCTCCCTTTCCTCTTCTCCACGCAGCTGCCTCAGGTGGTGACCCTGCAGGAGAGAAGCAGCAGCAGCAGCAGCAGCAGGAAAAGCTACTGGGTTCCAGTGAGAAACCACCACTTCTCTCCTCTTTGCTTCTCCCATGGCAGGCGGTGCCCCCCCCCCAAGCTTCTGGGTGGGTGGGGGGAACTTGTGCACCTCTTGCAAGATCTTGCACATCCTGGAAGCTGCTGTGGGGGTGGGGAGGCCCCTTTGGCAGTGAAATGGGATCAGCTGCCCCTGTCCCCACATTACGTGTTCTAAGGGTTCCTCCAACACACATGAAGAGGGAAGGGAAGGGAAGTTCCATTGTACAAACAGAGCTATTTCACTGGCTATTGCAATTTTAACATTATTGTTTATGACCCTGAAAGTCTTGCATGAAGGGCAAACAACAGATACCACTTATAAATACATAAACGTTGTCACAAATGTCCAATATTACAACTGTTCATTCATTCATTCAGTTTTGGATGATTAACACTGAAGATTAATTTCTTACTGGCGAGAAGCCTTACTGACTTCTATAGGGCTACTTACATTAGGAAATTAGATTTGGCCCCATATTTCAGATCATCAGGAGATGGTGGAACACAAAGCTCAGTAAAATCACAAATAAATTCCAGTTATTAAAAATGCCAGGCGCCGTAGTTCTGCAGATTGACCTGAGTTTCATTACAGCTCCTGGCAACCTATTAAATAAAATGCATTATTTATATCTGGGAGCCTTGGTTGCAGTTTATAGAATTTAGGCAATTACATCAAATTAATCCTAGCTACAATCAACATGCCTCTTCCCTTTTGCTTCAGTGTGAGATAATCTTCCCTTTCCCCAAAAGATCTGCCCATAAAGCACCATCCCTTTCTTCTCAGCGTGTTTCCACAAAAGTAAAAGCAAGTAATCAAAGAAACAGTGTTTTTCTCTGCTGTAGAACATATTGGGACAGTGAAAGAACATCAATTCAGAACAGTTTAAAAACAAATAAACAAACAAACCTTTGCATAGAAAACTCAAAAATCTCCCTCATATAGCAGACCCTTTAGAACAGAGTAAGGCCATTAACTCAGAAATATTTGTACTAATTATGTTCTAACATCTCCTGCATCTACCAACTTATCCGGGGCAATGCAAGAGATTGTGCTGCCTGTGTTGTTTCACCCCACCTTCATTCCTCCTCTCTCTATTCCCACTGACACCCCCCACTTTGTTGCCACAATAGCTGAGGCTCTGCTGGTGCACCCCTGGTCTCAACACAGCTCTGCCTCATCTAGCCATGTCCAAGTAAGCTGAAATGATGCCAGTGCCGCAAGGGTGGCTCTGTCCAGCCACAAGGGCAGCTACCAAGGACAAAATATTTGTGATGATAAAGGGGTACCTGCCTTGCCAATTCATATTTCAGGTGTTCAGATCTCTGAGGATCTCCTGCACTCTTCTGCTGTTTTGGCTTCAGTGGACCATATTATTTTCCCCCCACAACTAACAGTTTCAAAGACAGTTTTAGATCTTTTTAATTCCAAGAAAGAGCAATGGGGTTCTTTTATTCCAATATATTTAATATGCAAGTGCTTGCCTGCCAGTGACTCCCTTGGTTTTGCAGAAAGATAGATATGTTTTAAAACATAGATTATAGATGCATAATTGGCAAGTGCAACAGAGTCTGCTGTATATTTTAACATTCAGAGGTGTCTGGGATTTGAATCATTACTCAGGAAGTAGGAAAACGGAGCCACCAAAGACACACCTCAAATGTTCAGCTACTTTAGGCTCCCACTCCTTGAAGTCTGGGACATGTAAAAACAGAAAGCAGTGGGATAGATGATAACAGATTGTTGGATTAATAGACACCAAGATGAATTTGAGACAGAACAAAAAGCTATGCAGCCCTATCCTATGCACAGTTTATTGGAAGTAAGACCTATTTAGTTCAATGGTGCTTAACCCCAAATTAATCATGCCTAGGATTTCAGCCATGCAATGCAATTCATTCTCCTCTCAGAATGAAAACTTGGAAGTCCCTCATCAAACACGGGGAAACAAAATTTCTGAACATTTCAGAACATCTCTATCACAGTTGAGTATGTGTTCATAATCAAAGGACAAAATAATAATAAATGGACATCATCAGTCTTGGCATGGTATTGTTCCAGGTCACTTTTTGTGTGCTTGCTGCTGTGCTCAGTGGTGCAAGTGATATTGCTGAAAGCCTGAGAGTCCAAAAAGCCAGTCTCATACTTTAGTTGAACGGCTCAGCTGGAAGTTTAGATTGCCTAATGTACCAAATCCAACTGGGCAAAGTAATAACATCTTTGTCTTTCAGGAATACTCAAAACCAAGTCACCATGACCCCCTCTGCTTTCAAAGTTTCTAAAGCACAGAGGACCGGCAGTCTTCTCATGTCCAAAGCTTTTACCCCTAACCCCAGGCCATGTTCGTGGCTGACTTTCAGGACAAGAATAACTGCTGTTTCCTAGGGAGTTAGAGCTCCAAGTCTCAGCAGTCATGAATTACAAGGCCAATGGATTTGTGCGTGAATGTCTGTGTCTCCTCCTCTACTTGCTCCATTTTGTGTAACATTCCCCCCTCCCCAACCGACTACAGCTCCCATTGATTCTTCTGATGGTTTATAGTAGCTGTTGTTTACTCAGTTGTCATTTAAATTTGCATGCAGGGTTAGTTGCTGTCAAACTTTGCTGTGGCACCCCAAAACATAATTTGTATTCCAAAGGCCATAGTTGTCTTGGTAACGGTTAGGTGACTGGAAAGCATTTGCTGAGGGGAAGCTTCATTCCACTATTGCTCACTAATCCCCATGTGTCTTATAAACAGGCTGTACAGTGTTTGGTAGCTATGGTGCCTTTTAACTTGACCTCACAACCTTCTAAGTCTTTGTGTGGTCCATCTCATTCCTCCCTGCTACCCTTTGGCAGGGTCTGAACATGCACAGAAGTAAAACCAGAGCTATTTTAGAGGCTTCAGGGGTTATTAAAATTTTATGGTAATTTCACCCCTGGAGCTGGGAGAGGAAAATAGCAGGTGCTGTTTTCCTCTGCAGAAACAGGAGCTGTTTCTCTTGCTGCAGAAAGTCAACCATAAAAAAAATTATTTAACAGAATTTGTAGTCCGCTTAATTGTAAAAACATCTAAGCAGCTAACATAAAAGAAGGGCTTAAAATTATTCATAAAAACCAGAGTTAAAAGTAAGTTAACTTTTTTTATGAATACTTTATAAAATAAAATTACAAAAAATATGAATAAAACTCCCTTGACCCAGAGATTGAGCAGCTTTTCCAAATTCTTTTCATCAGGCTAAATTTCTCCTTTGGGTTACAAAGTTCCACAGGAAAGCTGATTCTTTTTACCTGCCACCCTCCATCTATTTCATTCACTCTTGAAAAGTCATTTATAACACTGTATGTAACAACAACAAGCCAAGTGTACTCTCAACAGGAATCTGCAGCCAATCCTATCTGACAAATGTATTCGGATGATACATAGTAGGAAAACTTATTGATACTTTACGATACTTTAACAATACTCAAAGACTTTCGGGTTGTATGCAACATAGTGCTAGGGCTGTTTTGACAGCACATGGATTTTTCCTTTCACAACAGAACCATCTCCCCTTCCCTTGTGCCCCCCAAAATCTGTTCTACTGCTTTCCCCTAAACCTCCAAAGCAAATCTGAGTATCATATGGGGGGAAGGAGAGGGGGAAAATCCCCCTGCACTAGCACTAATCCTTGCACTAGGTAAAGGTAAAGGGGACCTCTGACCATTAGGTCCAGTCACGTACGACTCTGGGGTTGCGGCACTCATCTCGCTTTATTGGCCAAGGGAGCCGGTGTACAGCTTCCAGGTCTTGTGGTCAGCATGACTAAGCCGCTTCTGGCGAACCAGAGCAGTGCAGGAAAACGCCATTTACCTTCCTGCTGGAGCGGTACCTATTTATCTACTTGCACTCTGACGTGCTTTTGAACTGCTAGGTTGGCAGGAGCAGGGACTGAGCAACAGGAGCTCACCCTGTCGCGTGGATTCAAACTGTGACCTTTCGATCGGCAAGCCCTAGGCTCTGTGGTTTAGACCACAGCGCCACCCGCGTCCCCTAATCCTTGCACTAGATGGCTTTAAAAGAGAGGATTAGACAAATTAATGGAGGATAGGCCTATCAACTACAGTTAGTCATGGCAATAGATGCAGCTGGTTAGCCATGAGGAGATAAGGATACTGGAGTTGGCAGACCTTTGGTCTGCTCCACCAGGGCTCTTTCTAGGATGGTACCAGTATTCCTGCCATAACACCAATTCAGAAGCCTGAAAATACACCAAAAGGTATTCTTTCTGGCTATCTAATAGCTCTGGGGCTCCCATGTTATCAATATCTGCCGAAATCAGAAAAGTGGCACAGTTTTCTTATTTGGATTCTCATACGGCAATGAGAAGCTATTTTTTAATGCACCATCACCTAGAACAAGTGGACCATTATGTGCCCTGCCATGAATACAGCCGTCTACTGCATAACAGGATACTGAAAGAGAAAGGACAGCTAGAATTCAAAAAAAGAGAAAGGAGCAAGGCAAGAGTCCCTTCCATCTCTACAATTTATAGAGATCCTAACAATGTTCTCCAAGCCCTCATGCCAGACGACAACAGCAGGACACAAATGCAGAGGAAGAACTGTAGGTAATGGGCACCATTTCATCTCCCCCTCATTTCTACATGCACATTTCCACAGAAGCAGCAGGGAAGAAATAACAGAAAAATCCTCAGGAAAAAGAAGTCTAGAGAAGTCAAGGGTTGCAAATCACTTTGGAGTTCTGGCAAATTAGAAATAAGTTTGCACTAATGGGCTTGTCCTGTTGCAGCAGGAACTGGGCAGTTTAATTTCAACATCATCAATCAGCGGGTGAAGTCCGAATTCTTTTCCCCCCTACAGTTCCTTTCTTCCAAAAGAAAAGAAACAAAGGTGATGATGAATCGGTGTAAGATTACTTTGTCCTGCCCTTATTGTCTTCCATTGAGCAGGAGCCCTGCTGGACATTAGCACTGGGAAAAGACATTCAGACAAAGTACAAAAAAAGCAAAGGAGAGTAGAGTCTTTCTTTCCAGGTAATGAATTCAAAATTCAGTTCAAGTTGGTAAGTGGCAAAATTTATTCAAATGTGAGGCCTTGAATAAAGATAAAATTCTACTGGAAAAACCTGCTAAATAAAAAGTTAGAGAACAAAAACTAGGGAATCAATGAAATCTGCTTGAAAGATGAGCACATGCTGGCAAATTCAATTTATCCCAGTTCTCCATCTGGTCCTTTTAGGAACACTGTTACACCATCAGTAATGATAGCAAGCAAGCCGGGAAGCAGCTTTCCAATACCAGACTAGAAGCATTTCAAAGTCTGAAGTGGCACAGTAATAGGAGAGCCGTAGATGGACTTTGCTCACCAATTAATTCCCTTTAAGGTTGCAGCTCTTGCCTGAGAGATTAATCATTTCCTTAAACATTAAAGTTAAAAAATAAAAACTTTGAACTTAATTTTGAAAGTTAGAGCTACAAATTTATCATCTATCCAGGGAAGTGGGCTTACAAATCATTCCATGTAACATAAAAATATGAGAAAGCTGCAATTTAAAATAGTTAATATTTTGTGCAGCTCCCCAAAGATTTTCGTAACATATCTCTTCTTTTGAACAGAGCTTCCACTAGAAGCTGCACAGCAGCAAGGGAAGCCTGCAGGTTGTGTGCTGTGTGAAGAAAGACTGCAAAAAAACACAATACATTGCCTTCCTAATTCTCACAAGCTTTTCATTTAATTACAGGGTGTGTCTAGACATCAAGGGAAAGAGCTCTGAATCATCTTTGCCTTCCTACCCAAATAAATACCTCTATGGTCAGTTTTTCAGTTTAGAAGCATTTGGTCCAAAATCCTAATGACCACAGTGTGATGCATGGACCCATAAATAACAACATGAAGCTACAGCAGATTGGAAGTTCCTATCTCTGTAAGGGAAGTGGAGTTGTTTAAGCTCCATATCCCTGCCATGATAAAGAAGAATCTAGATTGGTGCCTTTCTCAGTATCTGTACAATTTATAATGTGCTGCTCTCTCTTGTCCACCATAACCTTATCACTATATTATGAAGAACTTCCAAAGAAAGAAAGGCAAAAGCTCGGTTGTCCTAAGAGAGACCGTCAGCTCCTTTTTCTGACTTACTGCACCTGAATAACCCGGCTGGGGTTCTGCATGTAGGCAGCAGAGGAGCTTTACACGAAACTCATTAGGGCTGATTGGATGAATACGCCCCCATCTTCTTGACCTCTCATGAAAGCGTGAGACTGGCACTTTACGAGACATTGTAGCATATCATCCTTCCAAAATAGGACTCTCCCACATGCAGCCTGACACAGATCAATGTTAATGAACACAAGTGGCACTTTACATCTTTCAAACCTACTTGTTGAAGACGACAGCAGTCCAAGTGCGGAAATAGCACATCGTGCCTTCTTGGCAGTCTCTCTCCCCCTCCACCCCAGGTTACATAGCAGCAGTGGGAGTGACAGATGCATGGATCTGAATGGAAAACAGGAACTACCCGGAAAGGCCTTAGAAGCTAATATTTGATTTTGACAAATCCTCAGCTTCATTGCCATTCAACAAATGTGAGTCGCCTTGGGGAAGGGCCATAGTTCAGTGGAGGAGCATCTGCTTTGCATACAGAAGGTCCCAAATTCAGTCCATGGCATCCTCATGTGGGATTGGGAAAGACCTGAAATCTCGGGAAGTCACTGCCTGTCAATGGTAGCCTATGTAGAGCCCTCCAGATGTTGCTGAACTCCAACTCCCATCAGCCCCAACCAGCGTGATGATGGGAACTGTAGTCCATCATCTGAAGCAAGAACTACCCCTGCAATAGTGCTTCCCCTAGAACTTTCCATGGCTTGGAGAAGTGAGGAGCATTTAATATTTTGGAAAGATCAGATAAAATACCATATATTTTTCAATGTATATATTTCAGTAGAAATATACGCAGTATGTGTTGACCAGTGGCTGTTTAGTAATAATACTTCTTTTTTTCAAAAAATGTTAGACATATTATCTTCCCTCTCAGTGTACAGTAAAAACACTCAGTACTGTATGTCCAATTCAAAAAAATGTTTCTATGCCTGCATAATCTCTGGTGACCTTTCAAGATTGCCTGTCCATATCTTCATTTTTAAGCAGCCCTGTTGCCCCACAGTCTGTCTCTGCAAATTGCACAAAATGTTTCAGAGAAGATTACTGTACCACAACAGCCTTCATTCACTCATCAGTCATGAGAAATCTCTCTGAAATAAAAATTTTCCAGTTTAAAGCATCATTGAGAAATACTAACACAAATAAGAACCAAGCACTTTTCAGGAGACGGAAATAACTTATATATATTTCCTTAGACCTGTATGGCCACATATATTATCCTGGTTGGATTTTGGCACCAGCTAAAAACACATTTTTGTGTCCAGGCCTTTGACTATCTTGTTATTGGTGGATTCCTGCCCTGCTGGAATTTTTTGCTGCTGTTGATGGTCAAAAGTTTTACTATGGGCTGCCACTTGTTAGTTCCAATAACCAACCCTGCCTACCCACCAGTCCCTTCCTCCTCCACCTAGCCAACCACTCCTCCTCACTTTACACCTGCACAGCCCCTCCCTTTACACCTCACTCACCCCTCCCAGCTTGCCACAAGCCCCTCCCCTCCTTACTTACAGCCAGCTCCAGCAATGTTTAATTAAAGGGGGAAGGTGCTCCAGATAGTAGTTGCCAAACAGCTCTCTGAATCACCTTTTACCCTCCTTTATATAGTATGCTTGGACTGCCTGAGACCTGCACTGCTTGCTTGCCAGTCTGTCATCATGCTGGGGTTGCCTGTTGGCAGCTACACAAAGTGCAGCATGACAACAGCATTACAATTTTGATACAGATAGAGAGATAGAGATAGATATAACTTATGTTTTATTACATATAATTTTTATTATATTGTACCCTGCTCTGGAATTATTTTTAAGAATCGTTTAGAAGCCTAAATAAATAAATAACTGTGATCCGCCTCAAATTGAATTATGCCTTTACAGAGTTAATTAAGGAACATCTGCCTAACAACCTTGAATGGGGCAATCTAGGACACTTTTTTATCCCTTTTGTTATTATCTCATGGGGCCCCCCAGGTTGGCCCCTGCAACTTACTGCAGAATGAATAATCTTGTTAGAGCTGCCCATTTCACCCTATATCCCACATCCCTATTGGCTTAATTTATTGCTTATTTCAATAATGCTTTTCTTAAAATGTATAAGATCTGTGCCTCAGACTAAGTAATTTGATAGAGCAAATCAGAACAGATTAAGTGCTTTTCTATAGTTACTCCCATGTGAAGAGATGAGAAAACAGGCCAATATTACAGGTCACTGTCTCCTTTCAACCGCAGCTCAGTTTTGCAATCTGTTGTATAACTGGATTTCTCTGCTAAACTTGGTTATAATTAATCTCCAGATTATAAATATGTATATTTAGATTTTTATTCTGCCCAATCCCAAAAGACAAATCACACAATGGAACAACTTGACCACTCAAAATTCAATCTAGTAATTTCCACTTCATTACATTTCATTTTTAACTTGTAGCTGCCACCCACATCTGTGTCATTCCTCGACACTCCAGAGATCTCCTGGGGGTTGCTGTAAGGCTCTCCAATAATACAGCAGGAATGTGTTCACAACCTTTATATCCCACAAGCCCTTCCTTGATTTACATCGCTTACGTCAGTGAGCCACTTGCTACCTGAAGCAAGGACATCATAGATCAGTCTCTAGTTCTGTTTGGCTTAGGCAGATACAGTTAAATAAATGATTCCTATGCTAGCATATGGCACACTACTGTAACTGCAATGTTCTTAAGAACTGTATAGGACAATTATGTTTCAAAAGAAAGGATGCTGAAATATTTTCTTCACCCACAATAGCCAAGCACACAGATCTGCATATAGATGATTTATCTCCAAACCAGAATTTAAATTTAAAGACACCTGGCTCAAAACCCTTGCACCCGCTTTCCTGAAAATTGGCTTGATTAATATACTTGAATGTGCAAATTTCATCCAATTCTGCCAAAAAGCAAAAAAAGCTATAGCTATGTGTTGACTGAAGACTTTCTGAAGAAAGGTTCTGATTCAGGGGAAGCTGGTGTCCTCCCAAGAGATCTCAGCTAAATCAAGCCACTTTACAAAGTGTTGGAGAAGGATTGGAATCAAATCTAGTCTTCTGTGGATACTCATAATATGTTTCCAACCAACTCAGTTTGGGCTGAGTTGCAAGTCATCACCTGATATCCCACTAATGGAAAGAAAACATGAACTAAGGAAGTTAAGAGTGCAGGTGGTAGTTTGAGGACACGGTGGCGTAGTTTCAGATTCAGCAGCAAAAAGTTTAAATTGGTTGAAGTCAGTTGTATAACAGTTTCACACGCATGCCTCTGCACAACAAAAGCCATTAAGTGTACAGCCCTGATGCAAATAAAATATATTCTCTTAATAATGTAGCACTCCATGTATTATTCATTCCAATGCTTCTCCTAATATGCTTATATAAGTTTCAAGAAATTATTCTGTCAACAGCTTAATGCACAGAGTGGTTAGAGTGCTTGTCATTTTTCTGCTTATAGAAGTGAGTTTATTTGGGGTTTTTACTTGTAATGGTTTTTTCTGCACAGCCTTTTTCTTTTCTTTTGCAAGGAACATTAGACAACTTAAAAGGAGAAGGGAGGAGTATTAACCCCAAATATACTTTCACAAGTAAGACCTGTTTCTGCACCAAGCAGAGAAGTTTAATTCAATTACATTTCCCTTCAACGTACCTTGATTGATGAGCAGATTCAGTCATAAAGATGGTGTGTAGGATGAACACAATATAGTATAGGAGAAAGGGTAAGGGACTCAAAGAAGAAAGGACTGGTAAAATTCGCAAGCACCTTAAGTTGCAATTCTATACTCACATGTGGGAATGAGCCCCATGGAACTCAATGGTGCTTACTTTTGAGTAGGTGTGTGCTGTTATTCTTTAGAAATAAAAGCTCCCACAGGTTACAAAGAAAAATCTCAATATAAATGACAATACAGTGCTCTCCACCGATGTAGTCTACCATGACCAAAAGTGATTTATACAGTTAATCTTCAGATAGTCAAAGACTGCAATTATTCTGACTTCACTACAGAATCAGATCTTAGGTGTGACAATATTGGTGTTACGACCTACAATTACAGTTCCTTAGCACCGTAAGCCAGATTTGTAAAATCTTAATGGCTATTCATTGGGTTCAGTCTGTCACTGCTTATACTCATTTCTCAAATTCATTGAGAGAGAGGGTGTATCTGCTTTTCTGGAGAGGGGAAGTGTTTATTTTAAATGTGATACCACATTTTGGATTTTGTTTTTAAACCTGAATTCAAATCTACCACATCTGAGAATTATAAAAGGGGAACAATGTATTTTGCAAACTCTGTTGAAACTGTGTTACCAACTCTTTTAAAACAGAATTTAAACATTCTAATCACCTGTGGAAGGCCTGGGAATAGACTCCAGAGCAGTTCAGTTGGAATCTGTCAGCATGAGGTTGGCAGGACCGGAGCTCAGTCCAAAAGCTGTGCATCTCAGCACAAAAGCTGACCTATTTGCTTTAGATGTACAGCTCTTAAAAAAAATAAAATAAAGGAAGGGAGACATCTTTAGGCCTTGCTAAGCCATTCCCACTCCCCTGGATCTGCTGGCAACCGAAAAACAGTCCATTTTGCAAACAGTTCAGCTAACTTTAAAAAGCTGGGGCAGGGGAGAGAGAGTCCTTAAAAATAAGAAAATGAAACAGATTCACAGCATGAAGAGTGGCTCAGGAACATGCTCAGAAGTTTGGAGGTAGGAGGAAGGATTATTTAGAGGTTTGATTAACACTAACCGCTTGTACTTTAGGCCTCTTATTTCCCAGGGGCCCTGGCATTCTGGATGCTGAGAGAGCACTAGGAAGAAACAATAATAGCTCCTACAAATAGAAGCTAAAACTGCACATTCCGAGAAAATGCTGAGATGATTTCTATACCATCAAAATAATCACAGTGACTTCAGGCTTAGTCACAGCGCAGCTGCTATGCATCTAAGGCTGCTGAATAGGGCTTCATTTAAAGACTCCAAAACAGCTACCCAAAAACTCAGAAACATGTTGAGAATTTGGGAAGTACTGAAGGATACAATATTTGCACACTTTCTCTCTTTATACTCCACCTTTCTACAGAGGCACCCAAAATGGCTACTCTAGTAGCATACCCTGCAACTGTTCTGTTTTAAGTGGGGCATCCTGGATCACAGAAGCCAATCCTGGCTTCTATTTGGATCCTGGAATGTCCCATTTAAGACTGGCCCCCTGGCACGAGTCAGCAGGGCTGCGTCCGCCCCTGTTGACGAACATCAGAACACCTTCCAGGATCGCTTTGGCAATCGCCAAAGGGTTGCACCAAAGAGCCTCCGCTCTGGCACAACTCTTTTACTTATGTGAAGGGGCTTGGGCAATGTCTAGCGCTCTGGTGTGACCTTTTCATAATTGCCAGCTTGCCTTCTGGGAGGCTGCAGTGGCAGCAGAGGCAGGGGCAGCAGGTGAAGATGCGAAGGGCGGAGGGAGTAAGTGAGTGGGTAGGTGGGTGGGTGGGTGGATGGATGGGCAAGGGAAGGGTGAGTGGGTGGTGGGCACGAGTGAGGGTGCCGTGGGGGTGGCAGGGTTTGCATCCTGATTTGCCCTCCTGAAATGTTGGGGGGTATGTAGTTGACTGAATAAAAAGCTAGTCCTTCTGTGGAGCAAAGCTGGCAGAAACTAGAGGTCTGGTGCTATTCAGATGTCTTGAACTAAAACATCTGGAAGGCACCAAGCTGCAAAAGACTGCTTTATATCTTCCCCATCTCCAATAGCTACATGCAACACTTACCCAAGAATGGCTTATTTGTGAGAGTCATATGTTCTGTCGCCCTGGAAGGTACTAGCCTACAGCCCTTATGTAGTAGAATAAAGCAAAGGTTTTAAGGACCAGGTACACGGTAACCCCTCTCCCTTTTTATTCAGATCTCACCAGAAATCCCAACCGGTCCATTCCCAAATGTACCTAAGCTTTAAGAAACCAGAATGGTATTAGTCCAAGTTATTTCCTCCCCTATCATTGACTCTCCCTTGGTTGCTTCACAAGGGTCTATCTCCTTGAGAGCAGCAGTCCCTCATGTGTTGCCTCAACCAGCCAGCAACGGTCATGAAAAGACCTCCTGAGATTCAAGGGGCAGCATCTGGGACCTACAGAGGAAGAAGCTTGGTACTGTAGGAGTGGGCAGTGCTTTTTTCTGGGGGAATTCAAGGGTACACAGTACGGGAACCATTTTTTTCTAGAAGAAAAGCACTGGGAGTGGATATAGTGGCACCTGGTGGAGATGGAGGCAGGTGACGAGCAGGGCTATGCCTAGTATCTCACGGATGGAGCCTGATGGACATGGGAGCAGAGAGAACAGGAAATAATTTCAAGCTAAGCAAAAAAACAACCTGCTCCCTGCTTGATTCTAGCCCCTTATTCTGAGATGACCTTTCTTGCCCAAAGACCTTAAGGCTACAACTCCAAAACTTTAGATACATTCCAGACTTCTGGCAAATTTAGTGAAGATAGTTCAGCCTTTCCCTTGTTTCCAAAGTTGTTCTAGCTGCACCAATAATCTCCACAAAGTATTCCTTTCCTACTCTCTAGCAAAAAGTACTTTGAACAAACATCCCAATTTCTGCAGAATACCCAGAATGTGCCATAGAACAAAAGAACTATATTTAGAAGTCTAACATTAACCTGTTATCCCCAGTATAGCTGCTCATCACTGTAACAACAGCAGGCACTACAGTTGCTACATATGGGATGGGAAGCAACACAGAGACACAGTCTTTGTGTATCTGCCATTCTCTACAAAAGAGTAATTTAATAACAGGAAGCGAACTAACAGAAGGATAAAGTAACGCACAGCAGAAAAACACCGGGCACATCTTTTATTCTGGAACAGAATTTCCCATGAAATTAATAGTCAGGGCTGAAAGGTCTACATAGGCAGCCTGCCAAGAAACTCTTCAGAAAATGTGGTGAGATAAGTGAGTGTATGTAGAAGCCAAAGTTAGTTACAAAAGGAAGATTCTGAATTTCAACACATACTTGCCCCATACAACTGAAGATTCAGACAGAAAGGTGCAATGGTTTCTCTTTGCTTGAACTCTGTACCGCTATCTGGAGACCATGTTGCTTAGATCATTTGGGCTACATTAAGCGGAGGGGTGACAGACTGAAGCCAACAAGATTTCGCCAATGAGACTTCGAATTCAACTTGCAAGCCCCCTACTTCCAAGGAGATAATGATGAATTGGTGAGAGCTCCACAACCACTGCCTTAAGCTACAATGCATTGTGGCAAGAAGGGATTAATGCAATGACACCTCTGTTGCTGGTGGGCTACCCTAGTGGCCTGGCAGTGAAGTGGGGTGCCACCATTCAGGCAGTGAAGAGTCTGCAATGCCAGGTGCAGCTTCAGCACCTCTGGCAAATGGCCAGTCATCACTTAAGCATTCCACGATCTTCCAAAGCTGCCTGTTCTGCTATAGAGAAGTTCCTACCATGCAGATGTTTCTCCTAATATTTAACCAAAATCAGCTTCCCTGAAGTTTCTCCCCACTGGTTCTAATCCTTCCCTCTGGAGCAACAGAAAACAAGCCTGCTCCATCTTCATCATGACAGCCCTTTAGATATTTGAAGACTGCTATACAGTGGTACCTCGGGTTACATACGCTTCAGATTACATACGCTTCAGGTTACAGACTCCGCTAACCCAGAAATAGTACCTCGGGTTAAGAACTTTGCTTCAGGATAAGAACAGAAATCGTGCTCCGGCGATGCAGCAGCAGCAGAAGGCCCCATTAGCTAAAGTGGTGCTGCCCATGCAGTGAGAAAGTGCACACAAATTGGAAACTTTTTTTTGGATGTCATGCCAAATATCAGGCCACAGTTATTAACTCTGTTCTTTCCAAGGTAATACTTGATAATTGATTCAGTTATTTTAAACCCTGAATACACTAATTCAAGCAGAACAAGATGGGAAAATAAGTGGTGGTTTGATACTGTTCTTTCTCCCTAAGCTGCAGAAAGTAGCATGCCTAACTATACCAGCCCAAAGGGCATGAGAGCTTAGGGTGGATTTTAATTTAATTTATTGATACAGAAATAGCCATTAGCTGAAAACAGCAAGACGCACACTCTCATGGTTCAGAGAATGTGCTGCCTACAGAATCATATGCAATTATATACCCCAGAGCCTCTACTGATCGTACTGTAGTGTGATCAAAATACCCAGCATCTGTGTACAGCAAGTACTTCTGACAAACAGAAACGTGTTTGGATCAAAATTAGTATTGAAAAAGTCTTTAATCTAATGGCTTTTGCAGCTAACAACTATTTTTGCTAAACCGAAGAGTCGGACATGACTAAACGACTAAATAACAACAACAAACACATTGAGAGAAAGTGACTGGCCCAAGGCTGCCCATGGAGCTTCATAGCTGAGCAGAGATTTGATAGCGGGTCTTCCCCAAATGTCTTTGACTGTTCATGCCTTCCTATATTCTTTCTCCTTCTGTCCAGCCAGGAAACATTGTGTTTGAAGACCAAGTGGAGTAGTCCCCACAGCAGCCAGATGCAGTAAGAACCTGGGAGTTCTTACATAACATTATTGTTATGGGGATCCCATCACATGCAGGAACTGTGCTAACGGTAGACTGGATCATGCCCAAAGCATTTGTGTAAGAAAGCCATGAGGAACAAACCGTAGAAATTTATGACACAATTTTAAAAAGCTCTACCTTATCCAGTTTACTTGATGAACCAGTGTTGTCCTAGGATTTGAATAACTGCCTGCTTAAGGTGCAAATGTTATGGAGTAATTCAGATGGACAGCTACTAGCCGCTATTTGAATAAATGAGAATAATTGATAAGGTGCATCTGCAGTCATTGGTAGAAAGTGCTGGGGAGAGCTAATGAGCAAACTCGTTTGTATAGGCAGAAAACATCAAAACAGAATGTGTATATGCATACCAGGACTAAAACTAAAGGGACAGAATGCAAAAGTAGCTGTTGATATACTTTATACACATATATCCATAGGAAGCACTAACAACGTAAATAAGCAAAAACAGTCAACCACAATTCTGCATTAAATGCTTTGCAATAAAGTATCAGCAGCAGCAAATAAAAATGGAGAAGATAATAAAAGTACATCAAGCTCCTGTTCACTTGGATTAACAAATTCCTTTATCAGAAGGACGTAAACTACAGTCTTTGAGCCTCTGGAATTTGCAAACAATATTCTTGGATGATGCAATGTCAGTACAGTCATATCTCTTGTTGCGTTTGCTTCACGTTGCGGCTTTTTGGGTTGCGAACATGACAAACCGTAAGTGTATACTTCTGGGTTTCGCCGCATGCGCAGAAGCACTCTATAGTGCTCCACGCTTGCACAGAAGCGCCACTCTAGCTGCAGACTTTTTGGGGTGTGAACCGGCACCCTGGAATGGATCGTGTCCGCAACTATCCTGCCAGGTTATTTTGGCCAAATCATGCCCACATGCCAGTCACCTGATGCCATATATGGTGTTTGGATGGGCAAGTAAAAAGGTAGCTGAGCTGTGCTAAAAGAGGCTTCTGAAGTCCCACCAATCAGATTGATAGAACTTCAAAGCACAGAACAGAGCTCTTTCAAAGGGGCTTGCAAAGAGCCCTGCAATGTGCTCTCAATTCCTGCCAATCAGGTGATCATTGGTGCTTCAAAGCACTCCATCAGTCTCCTTGCAAACCATCATCTGCAGGCAAGGTTTGTTCTTGGCTTGCTGATCATGGTATGTTGAGAGCAAAACAAACTACAGACAACGACTGTTTTGCGCATGTTCAAAGCAGGCGCGAACATGCAGGCACACATCACTGCAACCTGGAAGTGGTCAGAGAGGGGTGTGGAACAGGGCAGGCTTACATGTCTCTGCCAACATGCGTAGGAGCCAGGAACGCACCCCCCACGTAAATTGGAGGTTGCCTGTATTGCTCCCTAGTTGGGACCCAATGCTAAATCAGGGATTATGGTTTGTTTCCTCTGTACGCTAGCACAGAAGACACAAATAGCTCAGAAAGGTGCGTTCATGATTTACTAAATTTTGGCCTGTTGAAAAACTGGCCCAGTATATAGTCTACTGTCCTGTGACGAACAGGGATGCACCCAATAAATATGTGTCTAATCCTCTTCAAGAGTGAGATAGAACTGAAAGCTGAAAACAGAGCACAGGAATGTTCAGAATATTATCTGAAGATTAAGAAGTTGCACAAATGGTCATTCCTTGTAACAATTTCTGGAATGCAATCCTCTATCAGCATACCTCATAAGCCTCCTGCTGGTAGATACATTTACCAAGTAGGATTGGTGTAGCTGCCCAAGGAATCATCTTTCTCTCTCTGCACCCCTGCATGCTTACCTGCACCTCATTTCATAGAACCTCCACACCTTTCACTCAGAAATATTTGTGAACTTCTTTGAGGCATATAGAAAACGCAAGCCCTCTTTTACTGCAGTTTATAGATTTATGTCCCCTATTTCATGGCACTAACTTTATTTACCACTTTTATTTACACACATACTGTGCTCCCCACAATACAGTAAATTATCCAACATTCACAACTTCAACAGATGCAACTGCTTATCTAATAAATCCTTCAGAAAATGTGGTACACTGAGACTGCAGACACTTCTCTGTGCAAACCTCCGTTGAGATGAAATATGGAACCCCGCACTGTTCCTTGCCATTATGATTAATTGCAGGTGCCTCCTCCTCACTCTAGTAGTAGAAAATAGCATGCGGAAGTAGGCTACTTCTTCCTAAGAACCATCATTACAGCTGAACAAGGTATAACGATCTATGCCTGAATCTCTTTCACTATTTAAAATTCCCAAAGCATCTCTCGAGTCCTCTGCATATCAAAGCAGTCAGGAGAGGGAAATACAGAAAATGCTTTCTGCTTAAAAAACAAGCAAATCAAAAGCAAAACAGGTTCCCTGCAGAAATCTCAGGTTTTTAACTCGTACATTTTCATCTGACCACATCCTTTCCAAAGTTTCAGCTTTGTTTTTCTTCTTTTTTTTTAGTTCAATGCTCTTATCGGCAATGGGGGGAAAAACGAGTCTTAGCAGTCAGTGATATGTTCTCTTTTACAAGAAGTTTGGAGCCAGGCTGGTCCAAAGACCTTGTGCTGAAAGCAGGAGATAACTCCATATCCAACACCACTTGGGAGATTAATCCATAACTTCCAGATTATAGTGTATCATAAAGGCTTGTAGGACTAGCAGCCTTGACAGGTGCTCTATAATCGTCTTGAAGCCGAGTGGTCTTCAATAAGTAACTCCCACAGAAATTCCTCTGCGGAGGCTTGGATATAAACTAATGAATGGGAAAGTAAGTGCAATTAGTTCTAGACAAGCAATCCATACAAACTATAAAAAGAATGGAACCAGACACAGATTTAGCTGAAAACCAATGGCAAATAGACATAAGCAATTGTTTACATAGCTCACACAGGTGGCTGATTTGATCTGAGTCTCCTCTGGAGAGACATTAGACAGACATTAGCCCTCTTCTTGTTCACACGCTCTTCATAATCAGCTAGGAAATGCCACCAGTCACGATGACCCTGATTCAGCACAAAGGGTATGGGTGTATTGAATGCCTGTAACTCTGGAAAGCTCAAAGAGACAAATTCATACTTTTGAAATCTACATGCGTGATGTATGCTCAGATAGTAAATTTGTATGCTCAGCCTATTATCTATTTGCTAACACAGGCTGGAAAGGGAAAGTGAAGCTTCCCAAAGCACATGGCAAATGTCTTCCATACCCTAGCTATTTCCTGCTCCCCCCAACAGATCTTTCCATGTTCGTCATGTCATTTTACTGAGAGTTCTTTCAAACATGTCTGAAGATTTCCATAACTATTTCAATAAACTGAGTGCTACCAACGGACCTTTCTCTAGTCACAAATACTGTAGTATGAAATGCTCACCCCCACATGTTGTTAGACTATAACTTCAATCATCCCTGTTATAGTCCAACATCATCTGCAGACCCAAGGTTGAGGAACACTGCCTTAAAAGAAGTGGTTAACTGCCTCCCCCCTCCCCATTTTGGGTACTTCTATTAAAATCTTACCCCTCCAGAGCAAACAAGGAACTGTGCATCAGGCACAATCAGTCTGAGGCACTTGGTCATGTACAATACATGCAGTGTTAATATTTACATTTTGTCATTCTCCTCCTTTGAGCATTGTTTCCCTGATTACAAGCATAACATGTAGCTTTCAAACTTCGGTTTTGAGTGAAGTGGTCTCAAAAGGCTCTGGTACTCATGAAAGACCCTAGAAATAAAACAAAGCCTTGTGCTTTGCATGAGGTATCCTGGCCTATTAGGCAGTTTAGATACATAAAATATCCATGGGCAGATGCATATACCTCCTGAACACCAAATGCTGGGGACATACAACCAAGGAGGGATGCTTCCTTCATGTTCTGCTTATAGACCTCTTTTGGATAAGGACTAAATGGAACTTCAATCTAATTTAGCAGTCTAAACCTTTTATATTTTACCAAATCTGCTCCCAGTGCTGTCTGTGTGACTGCACCTGCCCATGTTAGCAATGTTCACATACTAGTAGGAGACAATTAATTTCTTTTGTTCTTTCCCATCAGTCCACATAAGAGATGGTTTTAATGAGGGTCATGAGAGGCCTAAACCACTATTCTCACTACTGCCCTGAATTTTGTCAAATATTAAGTGCACTTACGCTCCCCATATTGCTTAAGGGTTGACGAGTACAACTAAGGAACCAAGGCATTTTGTGAAAGGGCAAGAGAGGGACATTTCCATTTAAATCTAACTATATCCAGAAGGAAATTAAATTCTAATCTCTTCTGAAAAATTCCCTCTCTATCTCTCTCTCACACACATGCAAAATACAAGGAAAGAAAATCTCCTGCTGCCATTGCAATACCACCGGCATTTCTATCACTGGGATATTAGGATCACTCTAGTAGGTAATAAGTTTTTATTGAGTTCTCAAAGCTGCATCATTCGTCCATCTGACTTTTTAATTTCCCACATGAACGCCTCCATGTTACATTAGCTCATGGTGTGTTTAGGAAGGCTATAGTTCACACTGAGCGAGTGCCTGAACCCAACTCTGGCAACATTTCCCCAGTGAATACCCAAATTAAAAATTAGTGCTCTTTCACAGCAGCATTCAGGTGCCGCTTCTCACGCAGATGGCTAATTTGCACAGGGCTATTTATGCCAGACAATTAGCTGGCATTCTCTCCAACTAAATTACCTTAAACGAGCAAGAAACCTGAAGAGTCAGCTTTCTGGAGGAAGGAGGAAATAAGAGAGCAACTGAGGGTGACAAGAGACAGACATTCTAAGTGTGGAAGAAGTGTTGTCTTAACTTGCCATCCAGAAAACAGATGTCTAGGAATGCCCACTGAAATGGCAATGATTACCCTATAGAACGGACTTTCGCAGACTGGTACCCTCTGGAAGAAGCTTTGGACCACAACTCTCATCAGCCTCAGTTGGCATGGCCAAAGTTCACACATTTCATTATTTATTATTTCATAGAACATGGGTATTGCTTTTGGTTTTGTTAAACAAAACAAAGAAACAAACGAACTAACAAGTCTAGTAATATTTGGAGATGTCCGGTAGATTCAACATCTACTAGATGATGTAGAAGAATGCTTGTCTGTCTTTACAATGAATTGGAATTCCACCACTTGGGGGGGCAGGGACATCTCAGGAGCATTGCTCTTTGATGGTTTCTATTTAAATTCATGTAAGCCATAATCAAGACACTGGCTAAGGTATACTGAATATAGCACTATATTCAGTATAGTGCTAAGGTGAACATTCTGCCAGTGTATTCTTGTTTCATGAAACATTCTCCCCCTCTCCCACCCCCATGCCCCTAAGTCTGTTCTGGAATTTGCACCGGTGTGTGTGTGGAAGAAGATGGGGGGGGGGGACTCCTGTTGCACTAGCTGTATACTTTATTTAGTTGGCAATACCACCCTAATTTTTTAGGTTACAATTTGCAGGTGGATAGATAGCCATGGTAGTATGTTACAGCAGCAACAAGACCATGTTACAGCACCATAAAGACCGGCAAAGTCACATGGCACCTTAGGCTGTGCACACACTAAGCGGCTGAAATGCGCAGCACTTGCTTCCCTACTCCACCCACAAGAATACTTCTGTACACATTGCTTCACAGTTGTCCATACACCAAAAGTTAAAGTGTTATCTATATAGCTGCCAGCCATGCATACAGGTTGCCATTTCCTTCGCAGGTAGCGTGCATCAGTGCCCATATACTTTGCAGGTAGTGCGCATCAGTGCTAAAAGACAGAGGACCCTGAATGAACACCAAACTGTTGTGTGTAGGCGGTCTTAAAGATCAGTAACATCGTAATGGCATGAGAACCCACCTTACATCTGAAGTCTGGTCTACAGAAGACTAGGTCATAATGAAGTTATTGGCCTTTCTGTAGTGCCACAAGATCCTTCACTGTTTTTGCTGCTACAGACAAACAATTTGTAACACTTAAAAAAAAACCTAGCTGTGTATCATCTTGGTTAAAAATTCAGTGAGTGGATGTAGAATTAAAGTCTCTTTATTCAGTTGCATAAAGGTGCTCTTAATGTGCTTCTC